>NW_021604587.1:4436594-4511515 GCF_004785775.1 Grammomys surdaster
CTCTCTCTCTCTCTCTCTCTCTCTCTCTCTCTCTCTCTCTCTCTCTCTCTCTCTCAGACACACACACTTTCTCTCTCTCACATTCTCTCCACTCACTCTCCACTCACATCAAGCATACCTCATGCACATCCCACTCACTCTCCACTCGCTCTCTCGCCTTTCTCTTGCCCCAGTCTTTTTTATTGTTACTCCAAAAGCAGGTAGAAAAAAAGACATTGATAATCATTGCCAAGTCAAATTCAAAAGAATAACTACATCCCACAAAGAATTAAGAATTACAATTATTCCCCAAAGTTTTAAGCTTCCCCTATTCCCAGGCCTGGGGCCAAAATAATAATTGCAAACTTATCATTATTTAAGCTTTAGCTTTGACTTATTATACTTCAGAGCTCAGAACTCTTGAGGTCAGCCACTTGTACTTTCCTGTAAAGCTCTAATGATAAATGACACGGGCAAAGCTGCCAGGCAGTGGCCAGAAAGAATCAAGTTAACCCTTCACTCAATACTTCCGCTAGCTTTGTGCTTCTGCACATTGCACACAATGACTCACATAAGAGTCCCAGTGTTTTGACTTAATTTTACTCATATATAATTTTATGTATTCTATACTTGTTTATCCAGGAACCACTCTCAAATGTTATACAAAACTTACTTCATAACTTCAGTAGTTCCTATTTCATTTTCTAGTAATTTCTTCAAACTTTCTTTGCAAGTCAAACAATCTGGAACTACCATTGTGCAGTTATTACATTGTTTCCAAGATGAGAACACACAACATGCACCTGGGCCATTAGGACTGTGCTGTGCTATGCCCCTATGCCTCAGTTTTTAATTGTTTAAGAATCCTTATATGAAGGAACGTCTAGTTTCACAGAATTCACCAGAGCAGAAGGAGAAATAGGAAAATAGATATAATAGAATAATTGTGCACACCAAGGCCAACTGAAAAGCAGTCATGCACAAATGAAATCTATACAGCCACTGTGCAGGGTTAAGGTTAAGAGAAATGGGAAGAACTCTTTTTTACAAAGAGCTGACACAGGCTACTGAAATGTCTCTATCCCGGCCTGCTGCAAGCAGTCCCCATCATGGTATGCTGTCCCTAGCAGCAAAGTTTTATCAAGAATGGAATTCTAGCCCTATATATTTCCCAGCACAAAAGCTTCTTCAAAGGTTCCACATCATTCCTCAGCCTACTCTTGGCTGAGCAAGGGCGTCTGAGATAGTGAGCCTGTGTGTAGGGTGCTGTTCTAAACACTCTTCCTGCCCTTAAGGGGCAGTGATAGTTTGTCTGGGAGTCGAGCCAAACGTACTACAGCACAGATGAGAATGCATATGCAAGCACAGTACAAGTACTTTTCTGGCATTGTCCAGCTTTTCTTAATTATGGTTCACAGATTACTTGCATTAGTCAAATGGATTAGAGATTGCTTGCATGCCTTAAAATGCAGGATCCTGGGCCTTAGTCCCATCTCTCTCAATGCTCTGGGGTGAGCCCAGAATCAGCATGTTGACCACCCAAGTAATGCTGACACATATAACGGTGGATAAATGCACATGTCAGAGACAGTGATTGTGAAATTCTCTTGATGTTTTTCTGTGTTATCTCAGAAGCATACACTAACTACCTTTCTGTGAACTTACACCAGGTGGGTTACTGTTTTTTTTTTCAGATTTAATAATTCCATGTATGATTGACACTTATCTTTTCTCATTCCAGGTATGCAGAGACACATCAGGTATATGCTCTCGTATTGGTGTCTGCATACACATCAGACTTGGGAGATGAAAATGAGCGCGCAAGTGGTAAGTCTTTAGAAAGAGAGCCGTTCCCTAAACACAGCATAGACTGTTCAAGTTACAAAATAGTTATTCTCTCTCAACCCTAAAAGTATAAATAGTAAGTGGGAGACTTTTTATTTACCTTTAGATGTGAGGTAGATCTCTTTTCCTACCTTAAGTCTAGAATGAGTCCCAGGACCTGGTTTTATTTTAACCTTTTACTTTGTTAAGTCAGTATGGTATCAAGCCCTACAGAGACAAAACCCAAAGAACTTCTCTGAACTTGGGTCTCTGGTCCTTTGCATCTCTCTGTGATATTTTCCAATGTCAAGGCTGACGATTCATGCATATTGATAGGCTTTTCCCCTTCTACAGGGTACTTCAGCCGCCCCTGGCAGTGGGAGAAGATCAAGGCCAACTGCCCTCACATTGTACAGTTTGGCTCTACTGATGATCCCTTTCTTCCCTGGAAGGAACAACAAGAAGTGGCAGATAGGCTGGATGCCAAATTGTATAAATTCACTGACCGTGGTCACTTTCAGAACACAGAGTTCCATGAACTGATTAGTGTGGTGAAGTCTATGCTGAAAGTACCAGAATAGTCAGGATGACTCCTGCTCTGTAACAAGCCAGGATGGGGAAGAATAATAATAGCAACTATTCTCACACAGCACTACACGTGAAATGTGTAGTTAAGCTACAAAGTGCCTGAACAACAAACCTATGAACACTCACACTAAGTTACTAGCACTTTGAGTTCCCACAGAATTTAAATCTTCCTGAAAAGCTACTAACTACAGCAGTATGTTTCCTGTTTGATAAGGGACAGAGTTTGTTTAGCTATCTTGTTGATGCAAAGAGAGTTAAGTCAGAAGAATCCAAAACTTGACACAGACATGGTGGTGTGTCCCTGTATTCACAGCCCTTCAGAGAAAGAAGGGAATCGGAGGGGAAGGCTAGCTTGACCCTGTCTCAGAAAACAAAGAGCAAGACGACAACCCAGGTCTCCTGAGTCTCATTCCAAATTATAACTCAATAGGCTTAGCAAGATGTGATCCACTTCTGAGACCCAGCACTTAGAAAGGGGAAGAAGGTGGATCTTGAGCTGAGGCCTGTCTAGGCCCAATAAAGTAAAACCCTGTCTCAAAACAAAAGACTGGTTTTCATTCAAATTATATGAGTGATAATTACTCCTTTTTGAAATAGTTTTTCTCTTACCAGGGGAAAGAAAACATGATTCAAGATTGAGAATGTTATCTTAGAACTCAAAACTCTAGCTGTTCTTTATTAGCTCAAGAGAGTAAACTTGGGTCTTCATCACTGAAATTCCTGACCCCACCACATCCCCAGGTCCTTCTGACAATTTGAGAGAGACCAACATAGACGGATGCTGAGTAAGGGAGCTGCAGGGGACAGATAGCTGCATAGCCTGTCACCTGTATATCAACTGTATTGGACTGGCAGGATTAGGTCATGGGGGAGTACTGCAATAAAGAAGCGTGACAAGTACTCATGTCCTTTTGTTAACTGGGGAAATATATATGTATGTATATACAATCCCTACATGAATTATGGCAGCTGAAAACAGCATTGTAATTAAAAGATTTGCAAATGCTATAAGATAAAGACCAAGTTGGTTGTAAAAATTTTAGATTTTCTATGAAGTTGAAGAAAAACCTAAGATAAGCAAAATGAACATAATACTAAAGGGTGGAAAACAAGGGAACAATCTGTACTTTGTTGTTAAGTTTTAACTATCTTCAGAAGAACTTTTCTGGGGCTGGAGAGATGGCTCAGCAGTTGAGAGCAGTGACTTTTTCCAGAAGTCCTGAGTTCAATTCCCAGAAACCATATGGTAGCTCCCAACCATCTGTAATGGGATCCAATGCCCTCTTCTGGTAAGTCTCAAGAGATAGTGTACTCACATACATAAAATAAATAAATAAATCTTTATTAAAAAACAAAACAAAACAAAAAAAAAACAAACACAACCTTTTCCACAAAGCAATGAATTCCATAGAGTTCAACCTCTTGTAGACAGCATGCAAGCAAACTGCCAATTTTTCTTACACTCACTCAAAAGTAACCACTTTTTAAAGCTACTTTTTATATTGTATATATTTGATATATAAAATTGTTTCATGATTACATTTTTGCTGGTTTATATAGTACTTTGACCATAGTAAAATAAAATGTTTATTTCCCAGTATCTTCTGACTGTTGTGGTGCCAAAGATATCTAGTGCACTTATACCTGATGACACAGAACCTGTGACTGATGAAGAAATGTGATTCTCCACACTTTTACGCTAGAAGGGGTACAAAGCTGTTGTGTTAGCCTAAGATGATTTGGGGATTTCTAAAGTCAGTAATGACTTTAACTTTTAACAATAGGTATCTTTGGAGGATAGGAAAACAATTATATATATAGGTCTACTGTAAGTGTTCACATGGAAATGAATAATACCAGAAACAGTTATATATTAAATGAATATATTTCTATCTTGCAGCAGAAAACAAATTGCAAACATTTATGTTAATTTTTTTAAAAATTCAAAAAAGCAGAGTAAATAATTACTAATCTCAAAATCAAGTAGACTCAAATTGGATTATAGGTTTGTTTATACACATACACATACACACACACACACACACACACACACACACACACACACACACAGGGGGAGGGTAACGAAAACATTTATTTTTTTGAATTTTTTCCCTAACTTTAAAAATCTTAATTATAAACTGACACATTTCAGTGTGAGATTCAACAGGGGTGGGGAATATGCAAGAGAGCTCTCTGTTGAGCTGTGCTGTCTAATATAAACAGTATGCACAGGCAGCTAAATAAAAACTTAGTTTTTAATCATTTGTGTCAAGGGCTGGCCAGCCATCTGGCCGAAGGCTGCTAGACTAAACACCAAATACAGAGTATTTCCATCATGATAGAAAATGCTATTTGTCCAGATGTTGTGGTGCCTATCTATAAACCCAGCAGGAACAAGGCAGAGGTAGGACTGAGTTCAAGATGCTGTCTTACTGGACCCCACTGCTATGGGGCACATTATTTTGTATTCATCTCTCACCAACTATATAGTAAATCTGAATCTTTTTTTCCCTTCACTGTTGAGCCAGAGGCCTCATCGTACCAGAAGTATTTTATCACTCTGTCCATCACAGAATTGAATTGTCTGACTACTTTGCAATTTTGATCACCACCAAAACCCTTATATAAAACTTACTTACTGCCAAATTGAAAGTTTAATGTGAGAGTCCACATTCAATAAAAACCACTCAATCATCTCATGATGTCTCCTTTTTTATGATCACTTTTAAACAAGGTCCTCAACAGATTAGTATGTGTGTTCCGGTGAACAAAATGCCTAATTATAAGTGGCCAAGTATGAAGAATCTGGGCTTCACCTGCAGTTTGATTTTGTGACATTATGATTTTGGAGATTCATAATTTCTTTTGATAGGTTATTCCTATAGAATTCATTTTATTTACAGAACAGTTGCTACATTTTCTAACTTACCTATCCCTCTCAGTTAATACTCTGAGTAAAAAATATGTTACAAGGCAAAATATTCGGAGTAAAATATAATGCTAAGGAAAAATATTTAAGCTCTTTATTCTAGTATGGAACATTTCTATCCACTGAGTGCTGATTTTAAAACTCATTATCTAATTATCAAGACAATGCAAAGCCAGGCATGGCTGCTAACTGCATGCCTGTAATCCCAGCACTTGGGAAGCTAAAGCAGGGTAAGTTCAATGGTAGCCTAGGCCATAAAGTAAATTCCAGGCCAGTGTGGAGTGGTGCTCTGATCTCAAACAAAACAAAAAAAGACAAAATGCAGAGCATATTTAGAAAATAGCTTGATTCTTTTATTGTTATTTTGTTTCTCAAGACAGGGTTTATGTAGCCCTGGCTGTCCTAGAACTAGCTGTGTAGACCAGGCTGGCCTCTACCTCAGGGATCTGTCTGCCTCTGCCTCCCAGGTGCTGGGATTTAAGGCCTTCTCCATTATACTAAGCTTACTTTGTGTCTAAGGGTTTTTGTTGTGGTGGGTTGTTTTTACTAAGTTTTTTATGTAAGCCAAAAGCATGAACCAACTGAAAGGGTTTGCACTCTACCATATTTTGCCAGTGCTCTAAGTGAATAGCATCATTAGTTACCCTGAGATATATAAGACCAGTAAAATCAAACTCACTAGCTCATTTTTATCAGATGAATTCTATGGCCAGCTCTATAGAATAAGCATTCAATGCCACCAGCTCTTTTTAAGTGCTAGGTTATATATAAAATGCAGGTTTTTCCTCCACTGGAGGGTAGCATAGGAACAATGTCCACTCTAACTTGATCTGCCTGACCTATCAAATTTTCTGTCTCTTACTAGAAAATTAAATATGTAGGAGAGTACAAAAGAGAAAAAGGGCCCAGTGGCAGTGGCACATGTCTTCAATCCCAGCCGTAGGGAGGTAGAGGGAGGCAGATCTCTGAGTTCAAGGCCAGCTTGGTCTACAGAGTTCCAGGACAGCCAGAGCTACATAGAGAAACCCTGTTTCAAAAAAAAAAAAAAAAAAAAAAAAAAGGCCAAACCACCCGAGATCCTTCAAAGGCATATATGGCCATCCTCTGTACAACGGCATGCCAATTAATGTTTCAAGCACCGAACAGCCGAGATTGACGAAGTCCACAGTGATAGCTGTCTGCTTAGACTTGTCACACCACACTCGTTTTTTTGAAGAATAAGAAAAAAGGGGACCAGCTGAGGACTGGTTCCCACCCCTCAGAGAGTGAATGAAGGGCAATGTTCTATTTTTACTTTTATATGTGAGACAGGGTCTCTCCCTATATAGCCCTGAATGTCCTGGAATTCACTATGTAGACGAGGCTGGCCTTGGACTCACCAAGATCTGTCTACCTCTGGAGTGCTGAGACTCAAAGAATGCATCACCATACCCAGCTAATTTTAAGTTTTAATTTTAAGATTAGATACTATCTAATAAAAGATTAGATACTATCTAGTCTGTCTGCTTTGACAGAACACTGTAGACTGATGGTTTATCAAGAAAATAATTTATCATGATTCTAAAAGCTGGGACAGGTGCTAGTAGATTACTTGGTCTGATGAAGGCTCGCTTCCTTATTCTTTTCCTGTGTTCTTCCATGACAGTAGGGTAATAGAACACTTTGGGTCTCTTCTATACACGCCCTAATTCCAATTCATGAGGATTCTACACTCATAGTGTCACCTTCCAAGGGGTCTCATTTATTACATTCCATATAGGGATATTAGACTATAAAATCTGAATTTGGCGCTGGTGGTAGAGAAAGTCACACTACAGGCATGGAATAAGAATCTGGAAAAAAATCCAATAAATAATACAATTAAAGCATAAGCATACAGAGAAAGTTACAGCCTTAATAGGAAAGGAACAGTGAGATTATTTCCTTTAGTATGGAATATCAGTGATGTGAAAATACGTCCTGGATAACAGCATTTGGGAGTGAGGTCAGTATGGAGGCGCACTCCTCTGAAAGAGTCCTACTGGGGTGAAGAGGAACAGATGGCGTGGAAAGGAATGCCCACGCTACCACTCCGCCCCAAGATGGCACACAGTCCCATCATCAGCTGTTCCTGCCTGCACCACTTGTAATTTCTTCTCAACAAAACCCAAGAAAAACCAAACAGAAATGGAGGTAATAAACCCAATGGGTTTTCAGTGAAGTAACTCAAGTGAAACATCTTCTCACTCCAGCCTTTATCTCAGTACTTGGTCAACATAGGTTTGCTGGCTTCTTTTCCTTGTCTTCCAGACTTTCAAGGTATTTTACTTACCGAAGAAGAGACTTCCCAATTAAACTTTATTAAACTTAACCTGCTTTGTGTGCTGTCTTCATAAATAAATGTTTTCATAGCAGCAAGTCAATATCCATTATTGTGAAGTATATTTTCAAAGAAATTTGACACTCCATCATGAATTATTTGCTCTCCAAGAAGTTCAGTTTGCCAAATGTAAATAAAGTTCATAGCTCTCTATTAAAATTCGAGCCACTCTGTCATGTAAATACAATTAGATGGTGAAATCTCACCACCTTCATGGCAGTCATCAAAAACCTTAAAAAAAGAAAACATAAAAAGTTTACATTCAAATTCAAGTTTTAAAATATCAAAACCCCACTGATTTAAAGCAGTATTAAAAGAAGAAAAAGAAAGAAAGAAAATACTCTTTGAAACAGATAATGACTTTATTGAAAAGCATACTGTAACAGTGGCTACTTTGTGGTCATGGTTAACTATAAGCTTTAGATTTTTGGTTTGTTTGGTTCTTTTGGGTTTTGTTTTTTAAGACAGGGTCTCATTATGTAATCCTGGCTGTCATGGAATTCACTATATAGAATAGGCAGGTTTCAAACTCAGAGATCCAACTGTCTCTGCCTCCCAAATGCTGGGACTAAGGTGCGCACAACCCTGCCTGGCTTGGAGGCATATAAACATAGCATAAAGATGAAGCCATTCGGTAAAAGGTTATTAGCCGGAGCATAGGAATGAAGGAAGTGAGCCCTTACTTATGGAAAACTTAATTTTTACTAAGTTGAAAAAATTCTGTGTTTAACTATCTTCAAAGGGTGCTAAGTAGAATTACCAGGATGGTGGCTTCTGTCTAGGAGTTGAAACTGAGTCACAAAAAACTTAGGGATACAGACAAAGGCTATCATAATGAATATGGCAGAGTAGCAAGCCCGCAAGTATAAATGCCACAGGATAGGAAGTGCCTTTTGCTCCCTGTAGCTTCAGGAATGATTGAGCAAAAATGCTGAGGCATACTGGGAAAAACCATATTTATTCTAAGAGATATTTTCTGTTTAAATTTAACTTTCTTCTTTTTCTTGGGGGAGGGCACTGGAGGATCAAATCTGGAGAAGAGAGGAGCTGTGTACACTGAGCATGCTCTGCCACTGAGCCACACCCACCCCTAAGTTCCTTCACTCTTTAGGGGAAAGAAAGAACACCACTAGCTCCAAACACA
The DNA here is from genome assembly GCF_004785775.1 of Grammomys surdaster. Lineage (NCBI taxonomy): Eukaryota > Metazoa > Chordata > Mammalia > Rodentia > Muridae > Grammomys > Grammomys surdaster. The sequence goes on from NW_021604587.1 coordinate 4,445,418, forward strand.
CAGGAGGATTAGAATATGTTTGGTTCACAGTGGGTTTTCAACAAATCTCACTTCCTTCCCTACAGAGAAGAATGGTTGGTCTCAGTGAAAATGTATCCATTTCAGGCCCAAGAACAGAAGGGCATGTCCCTAGCCTGAGTGTTCGAAGAAAGAATGTAAGTCATTAACAATCTGTGAATCCATCAAGGGTCTAGGGGGAGGGACTGAATAGCTCATGTGACACTTACAGGTGGGAAGCCTGCTGTGCCTCTTGTTTCTTTATGGCATCTGCATATGATGGTGAAAAATACAACAGTGAAGCAGCTTTCACTTACGGGACAGAGTCCACAGGGTGCCCGGACCAAGCCTGTAGGTGGGAGGATTGGGTTGACTGCCCTGTACAGTTTCATGTGTCCATCTACACTGCCAACAGTGCCTTCCTTCGCAGCGATGATAGTCATCTCCACTTTGCCATCATAAATGAGTGTGTTCAGGATGGTTTCAATGTCCTCCATGGACAACTCTACCTAGAAAGGGGTATATAGAAAGCATGCATAAAGGACAAGGAAACATCCTTTCAGAGAAGGTATTACAAACAGCAAGTGGTCACAGCTTCTCAGTCAAGTGGAAAAGACATGCTCTAGGGAAGAGTAATGGAAGGCACAAATAGAGTGAATAACAGTCTACATGAACACAAACCACTGAGGACACACTGAGGACAGAAGTCTGGCTTCATGCTGAGCCTCACACTGATGTCATCATTCTTTAAAAGAAAAAAAAACCCACAAAGAAATCTCCCTCCCCAAGAATTTGATGGACATTCTTTAAATGTCTTCATAGAGAGACACTTGAGACATGAAATAACCTGAGTTCCTAATTTTTATCAGTGAGAAATCTGGGAATCAGGAACTGAAAATGACTTCTCCAAATGCCACTTTGGCTTCTTTGCAGACCATGAAAAGCATTTGTGTCCTTATGTAAAGGTCTTCAAGATGGTGTTACATTTGATTAAGTAAGAAAGTGTCAGTAAATCATACTAACACTATAACAAACTCGACTATTACACAGTCAAAAACTTAATAGAACATTCTCACTTTGGGTTAAATAGCACTGAGAAGAGTTCTCCATTGTCAGACACCATAAGGGCCTCTGCCTACTTTAGGACAGTGCTTTTCAAAGTGAGTTCAGAAGAATGTGTGCCTGAAAGGGCGGATGGATCAAACATACCAAAGCTACAGCCTTGTGTGGAAGACTAGACCATATAGACAAGGCAGAAATAAGCTCTGACCTTACTGATGCCCAGTTCACAGATGTACTTCCACACTTCATGTGATGAAGCAAATGAACTGTTTCTTTGTATCACTGGATTCTGTTTACTTTCTCTTGCTGTCTCTGCCTGTAAGATTAGAATAAAAGGCTCAAGCAAAAATGCATATTAGTGCTAAAGTTCTGTGCCACACCAACAGCAGCACATACGGTAAAAATTCCAAGTTTTAGGATTGTCGGTCTTCTAAGATACGATATACAAAAGTCAATCTCTCACAAAGCCACGCTTTAAAAGGACTTGTGGAGTTTCCTTAATGACCTCACCTTGCTTTGTAGGAATTTGAAACACTGTTGATTAAGCACCTCAACAAATTCAGATTCAAAATCCTGGTCACTGTACCAGGCTCCGCCAGTCACAGATCGGTCTGGCTGCAGGTTATAGAGCATATAAACCTTCTTTTTGGAAGCCTAGGAGAGAATATGCATATATCATTTCTTTATAAACTTTTCTAAGAACTAAGCTTGAGCAGTAAAGTTCAAATTTTAGACAGTTTTCAATATACAGAATTACCAGAAAGATAGCAGAGAGTTACTGAACTTGGGACTGTCCTCTAAAGTTAAGGACCATCTTCAAGGGGAACTGTACTGCAGCCAGCACTGTCCATGGTCTGCTGCTACGTATAGTACATCAGAAGCCTCAGAGAAAGGGAAGAGCACTGCTTCAGATACAGTATAGTATTTAAGCACATTTTCCTTTGCCTTTCGTTTTATGGACACCATTCATTTCTACAAGTACTTACTTAGGTCAGCCCCTATTCCTCTAACCCGTAATGGTGTGGTTTCCAAACTTCTGTCACAGTTATTTTAGTTTTTAAAATTACTTAATGTGTGTGGGTATTGGTGTATATCTGGGCTATTACCCACAAAGGGTAGAAGAGGGATGTCAGATTCCCTAGAACTGGAGGTGCAAGTGGTTGTGAGCTACCACGTAGGTGCTGAATCTGGTTCCTCTGGAAAAGTAGTCGGTGCTTCTAACTGCTGAGCCATATCCAACCACTAGTTTCTGCACTCCACTCTGGCATCCCCCTAATGTCTAAGTAACTTTTAAAATATTAAAAAACAATGCAGATGACTGGATATGGTAGAATACACCTGGAAATCCCATGACTCAGGTAGTGGTTAAGGCAGGAAAGACCCTGCATTTAAGACATTCAAGACCATCCCTGGTTGTATTATCGGACCTCTCTCTCAAAATAAAATAATAGAGTACAATTAAGATTACTGGGTGCATTGTCTATAGGTTTCAACACATGCTTAAGGCTTTTGTTTTATAGAACAGTTTGGCTGCCCTACAATATCTCCTGTGCTTCATCTATTCTATGTTCCCTAGACCTTACCCCTAAGACCAGCAAACATCTAACTTTTTACTGTCTTGCCCACAATTCGCACAATTCCACCTAGTTGGAATCTCAGTATCGCCTTGTCAATGTGATTTCTCACACCAAGTAGTAAGCAGTAAGAACACTCTAGGTCTTTACATTAGGTCATCTTTTTTTTAATCACTGAATATTCAAGATAGAGAGAGAAAAGGAAAAACACAAATCTGGCTCGGTGTAAGAGACACAGGCAGGGATCTTTCTCTGACTTGGTCATTAATGTACTCCAAGTGCAAAGCAGTACCTGTCATATTCCAATCAACAAACACTTGTTGAGTGAGACACTGTGCTAGGATGAACTGAGTTATGTCATACAACACAAAAACTAGGGAATGTACTCAAGGCTGCAGACTCTCTTTTCTGTAGAACACAGGACAAAGTTGGGAGTAAGCGAGAGAGACATCAAGAGTCCAGTAGTCAGCAGGTTAAAGTCAGCACAACAGGAGCTAAATTTTTATAGTCTTTTTAAAAAACAAAAAACAACAATAAAACCCCATTTGTCTTAAAATCCCACATAAATTAACGAATGAGGCTGAGCACACGGCTGGCATAGCTGCCTTAAGTGAACTACACGGTGGAACCCAGAAAGTCAACTACTCACTGCTACAGACTTCACAGCTTTAATAAGCTTTTTACTTTCCAAATTCTTGAGAATTTTGTTGATTTCTGTTAACGGCAAGTTACTTTTGTACCGAATATCTCTGCTCCATATTCCTGTAAGAAAGTAGGAAAGCTGATAGCACATCAATTAACACAAAGTTTTAGAAACTAAAGCCTAAAGAAACAAAACAAAACACTGGGATAAAGAAAGACTACAGTAATAAAGCCAGTGAGCCAGTAATAAAGTGTATTCTTTACATTCTAACTGAAAATTTCCTAGAATCTTGGTGTGGTTTTGTTTTGTTTGTTTGTTTTTATGAGAAGGCTTCACTATGTATCTGCTATAAAGGCCATGCTGGCCTTGAACTCAGAGGTCCACCTGCTTCTGCCTCCCCTAATACTAGAATAAAGGGGTGTATTGTGGGACTGTGAAAAGGATAGCTTGGTTTCTGGTGGAGCACTGGCTAGAGATGGCCAGAGACCCTGCGAGGACAGCATACATTTCGCCATGTTCCCAGACTCCAGGCTCCTGACACATGGTCTAAGACCTCCATTGATCCACGCCTTTCAGTCTACCAGCCCCTCCACACATAGAGGGCAAGACTACAGGCCTCAGCCTCAAGAGATTTCCATATTAATGAGATACCTGAAGGCCAGAGGGTGTCACCAATTAAGCATTCCTTCCCAGACCCTCCTCCCTCCTCCCTCCCTATTAAACTCAGGTCTGTCCTGAGAATGGGGGAGGGAAGAGGGGGATACAGCTCATCCACTTTCCGCCATGACAATAAACCTTTTAAAACCATGGACTTCCTCGTGTCTTTGGGGCCCCACCATAGGGAACCATGGAGAAGGCCTTTGACTAATGAGCAGCGGCCTAATCTCCCTCTGAGGACTTCTCTAGGTTCCCACTGTGGAGGCTGCCAATTCAATCAACTAGCTGAGCCTTGATTCTGCCAAGCAAGTGCTGAACCAAGAGTCTCAACCGGAGGGGGCACTGTCGGGGCTTCCCTCCCCCTCAGTCCTCTCGGCCGCGGGCCTCTCCAGCCCGCAAGGCCCCAGTCTCAACTGTTCCACGGCTCCCAACGGTGCCTGGAAGCCCAGGAGTTTGAGACCAGTCGATCCCCACAAACCTTCTTGTCCAGGGATTCCCATCCAAGAGCTCTGCCCCTGTGCCTCACGCCTGGGCGGAGCCCTGCAGAGCCCGCCCGTGTGGAGGGAACTCAGTCAAATTCCCGCACTTCTACTCTCCAGAGTCGAACTTCTCTCCAGAGTCATGGTTCCAGCCGACCACAACACCCCAACAGGACGCACGCCCACCCATGGGAGCTAACTGCCCCGCAGTGTATCACCATAAAGGACATTTTCTTAAAAAAAAAAAAAAAAGTATAAAACAAGAACATTTTCAGAAAAAAACAAACAAACAAAACCCATGAACACCGTTGAACTGGCTCACATCTCACCTCCTATCTAATCCTTTACCCTAATCTCAATTTTGTGAGAGTTTCACTTAAGACTGTAAGTGAAAAGGAACTTAAATTTGAATCAGGTTCATCTGCCATCTTCAACGATGGGGAAAAAAATACAAGAAATTTAGCTGCTTCAATACATTTACATCTATTACTTAAAACACATTCTACTTGTAAGGCAGAAAAAAATAAGGCAATGGTCCTTACATTCAGTAAATACCCACTGTGGGAAGTAATGAGTTTTCTTTCAAACAAACAAAGTTGTACATGAAGAAAGAGACTATGTATAAAACATATATGCTTAGCTGCATGTCATAGGACACGCCTGCAATCCCAGCCATCAGGAAGATGAGGCAAGAAGATCCTGAGTATGACAGCCTGGTCTACATGAAAGGACTCTCTCTTAAAAAATAAACAGAACACAGGGGCGGAGGTGGCGCACACCTTTAATCCCAGCACTTGGGAGGCGAAGGCAGGCGGATTTCTGAGTTCAAGGCCAGCCTGGTCTACAGAGTGAGTTCCAGGACAGCCAGGGCTACATAGAGAAACCCTGTCTCGAAAAACCAAAAATAAATAAATAAACAAACAGAACAATACAACACTTTCGGTCTGGGCCTAAAGATAACACCTCACCCTTCTCATGCTCACCTTTGTTCCCTGCATCCTCTATGATCTGGTAGACTAGTTTTTCCTGGTTATCGGACCCCTTCATTTTACTGCAGGGAATAAAGCAGAATTTAAAAAGGAAAAATTGTAGGCTGTGTTACCATCTGCGTGACTATGTAATTAGCAGACAAGGCTATCATACTGACTTATTTAGCGAAAGAAAGGCGTACCTTAAAAAGAATGAGACAGAGCTGTATGTACCAACATGATAAAATGTCCAAAATACAATAAATGAAAAAAACAAGTTACAGAACTATATAGATAGCATGATTTAGTCTTGTTAAAAAAAAAAAGGATAACATATAAATATAGAATTGTCTATGAATATTTAAATCTGTCTAGAAGACATTACCAAGAGCAGGTACTCTGGGAAATGGAAACAGAACAAAAGCAGGAATGGTATCAGTTTATATCAGTCTCTTCTGTTTTCTTACTTTGACGCAGGGTCTTTCAATGTATAGCCTAAATTGTCTTCAACCTCCTCATCATCCTGCCTCCGCACCCACGTGTCAGGACTATAGGTGTGTACCACATACCGAGCTACATTATGTACATACAGTCTCACATAGCTCAGACTGGCCCTGAACTTTCTGGCCTACTTCCCAAGTGCTGGGATATAGGTATGTGCCACAATACCTGTTACTATGTTAGCATTTTTTTAATATGTACATTTCTTTTGCAATAAACAAATTTTTCTAAAAATTAGAAAATAGGTGCTTACTTACCCAGCATTCTGAGAATCCTTTATTCTATATAAAAGGCCTGTATTACTCCTTAAAAGATCCAACTGACCCTAAAGTGTTTTAAAATAGAAAATCGTAGTCAATTACTCATATCAATTCTGATGGCAAGTGTTACTACAATTTTAAATGTGTTGATTATACACACTAAACTATTCTGCCTCCCATATTTGTCAGTTCTTCATCTGAAACTGAGGATTTTGCTTACACACCTCAAAGTATTTTTAAAAACTAATATAAAGATAGTTCAAGCTAGAGATACTAATAGTGTCCCACATACTAACTTGGCTTAGTTATTTGGCCAGGGTATAAATAAGTGTTTTAAAAATCTGTTGCACTTCTTAGCCAGTGGTGGTGGTGACACAAGCCTTTATTGCCAGAGCTCAGTAGGCAGAGGCAGGCAGATCTGAGTTTTAAGTCAGCCTAGTCTACAGAGTAAGTTCTTGGACAGCTAAGGCTATACAGAGAAGCTCTGTCTCAGGGGGAAAATTATGTTATTTCTTAATGTATACAGATATTTTGCTAGCATATATGTCTGTGCACCATGTGTATACAATGCTCATGGAGGCCAAAAGAGGGCACTGAATCCCTGGAATTGAAGTTACAGCCAGGTGCAGACCATCATATATATGAGTTCTGGAAATCAAACTCAGGCCTTTGTAAGAGTAAACGCTCTTAACCTGGGGGATGAGGTGACAGCTCAGCAATTAAGAGCACTAGGAGTTCTCACAGAGAAAGGACTGGGGTTCACTTCTCAATACCCATATGCAGCTTAAGACAGTCTGTAACTTCAGTTCCAGGAAATCAGTGCCCTCTTCAGGCCTTTGTGGGTACCAGGCATGCATGCAGTGAACAGATGCATGCAAAATACTCACACAAATTAAATAAAAATAAATCCTTTTTAAAAGTTGTTTTAGGATAATATATATAAATCTATATTGAAATCTAAGTAAGTCCAAATTATATAAAATATGGATAAATATAATTAAAAAGAATTTGTACTGATAAAAATTTAGTCCAGATAAAGTATAAATATGAATATTCAACAGCATACTAAGTTAAACTGTAGTTATTAATGACATTTACTAATATGTACAATTTAATTCTGTGATAGGAGAATTAGGCAAAAAGGTTAACCAATGAACAAAAGGTCTCTAGTGGTGGTATTTTATATAATGAAGCAAAGTAAGATAAATCAATGTTCTATCACGCTTTTGAACCTCCTTGAGTCTGGGCATCTAGAAAATCTAGGATGTATAGCACTGAACTTACAGCAGTTACAAGAACCTGTAACCAAGAAGAGGCTCTACTGAATGCTAACAATGTAAAATAGGTTTACTTACTGGAGAAACTGCAATGCCCTCCTTTCTTCACAATATGGCAACGTGAGATCACAAAACTCAATTCACAGGTTCCCTTCTGTCATTTATTCAGGCCATTGTTAGGATAGCTGGTTTGTTTGGTTTTTTGAAATTATTTTTATTTTTAATCGTATGTCTGCAAGAGCAGGTGCCTGGGGAGGCCAGTCCAGAGTCAGATACTCTGGAGTTGGAATTCCAGATGTGAGCTTCCTGACTGGAACTGAACCTGAGTCCTTTAGAAGAACAGCAAGTGCTTTTAACCACTGAGCCATCTCTCCAGTCCAGGATAGCTGTTTAAATGGACAATTTGTTTTTGAATTATAGGACTGAGGATGGAATATACTGTGCAAGCTAGGTGAATGTTCCACCACTCTAAACTCTTAAAGGGAAGCAAAGAGATGACTACAATACTATCTGGTTGGCATTAAAAGAGAAACAAGGGTGGATGCACACTCAGAGAAAAGACTGGCCCAACCTTGGGGCTCCAGGTATCTTCCTAGAAATAGCAGCAGAACTGAGTCCTGAAGGATAACAAAGAATCATTCTACACAGAAAAAGGAAGCCCAGAAATCACCAACTTCTCTTCTTTGGGTGAAAACAGAAGTCACTGGCCCACTGTTTGCTTTTTTATTAATAAAATTTTATCAGAAAAAAGCCACATCAACCTGTTTATGAATCACTGTTCATGGCTCATGACTGCTTCTTATTAAAATGACAAGTGATACAGTTGTGACAGAAACCAGATGGGCCACAAAAGTTATTTTATTTACTACTTCCTAGAGAAGTTTGTAAATTCTGAGCCACAAAGGTGAAGACAAAGGCTTAACAAAAGATTCGGCTATCCCCATAATCTCTGTATCTAGACCGTCGAGGTACAACACAAGGCTGGAAGTTTAAAAAAAAAAAAGAAAAAAAGAAAAAAAAACAGTCATTCAGAAGAGACCTAGTGTAAGACTCTTAACTAATAAAACCAAACATCCTCAGGAAAAAGGGAATATAACAGCTTGTGAAAGGAGAGAGACATAGGAGACTTAAAGCATCGAACAGTATGTGGTGGGACATTTTTCGGTGGTGGCGCACACCTTTAATCTCAGCACTTGGGAGGCAGAGACAGGCAGATTTCTGAGTTCGAGGCCAGCCTGGTCTACAGAGTGAGTTCCAGAACAGCCAGAACTACACAGAGAAACCCTGTCTCAAAAAGGAAAAAAAAAAAAAAAAAAAAGTTGGAAGAGAGGCATGTGGGCTCCAGGTTCTTGGGCTGCAATCAAAACTCTACTGTACTGTCTCTGAAGCTGAGGCTGTACTTCTTCCCAAAGACCCTCCGTGGGACTTCTTCCTGCTCTTGGAAAGCTAAGAATGACATTGTGATACCCAATCACTAGGCTATTGATAACTCAAAAAAACTCACAGTGGAAATATTTCATAGGGAATGGCTAAAAGCTAGCAGCAGGAAGTAAAACAAGGCGAGAACACACTACACCCATGTTTCCTTTCCTGTCAATGAAGCTAATAACAATCAGTTATAACAGAATTGCATGCAGTTTCTTCATCTTGTCAAATGACATTCAGATAATTATTTTTTCTTCCAATTCAGACATTCTAATCCTTTCCCTGGTTTGGAATCAAGTCACACATTTTGGCCTTACAATTAGCATATTGGCTCACTAAAAAGGAGGCTTATTATGCTAGTATTACTTCATGAGATTAAGGTGGTGGAGAATTCTTGTAAGTCTCCTGCAAGCTGGAGACTCAAGGCGGCCAGTGGCACAGACCAATGGCACAGACCAAGTAGGCCAGTGGCATAGACCAATGGCACAGACCTGATACATGATACAGGTGTAGATGGAATCCAGAAGCCTAAGGATAAAGAGAGGTAAAGGCATTAGGCTGTTCCTGGGACTCAAAGTAGGCTGGGGTAAGTCCCTCTGTCCTTCACGTCTGATACTAAATTGGATGGTGCCCACTCACCTTCTACAGTCAGCACAGCAATTCAAAGACCACATTCTAGAACATCCCAGAAACAGCATATAGGCAGGTATCTAGGAGTATCATAGCCCAGCCAAGCTGATGCATAAAGTTAACCATCACAACTATGTGACAGGAAGCAATGAAACCATACAACAAATTACATGAATTAGTTGAATTCACCTTACCATGGACAATAGTCTATTGATGGCCACTGCCCGTTGCTGGGCTTCTATGTGAGGCATTTCATTCTGAATTACTTGATCTGTGATTCCATGAGGGAACTGGTGGCATAACTCTATAATTCTAGGAACAAAGGTATAAATGGTTTATGTTTGCTTGTTTTAAAAGATTCATGATAGTTAAGCTAAGTCTCAGTGTTATCAATGTACAGCAAAGTGAATCCAAGGTCTGTGGGCTGAAGGCAAATGTATGTAGAATGTATATGTATATGTGTGTGTGTGTAGGGGACATGTTATAGTGATTCACCATGACTGGAGTCTGTTTGAGAAATTATCCTCTCCAAACAAACTGGAGGGATTAATTTGTTTGGGGTGTAATAAACTTATTATCCACAATAATAATGTTGAGAAAGCCGCTGTCTTTTAACTGCATTATAACCTAAAAACACACGTGCGCTATGGAAGTTAAGGTACTCACTGAACCTACTTAGCTCAACAGTCTTTGTAATCACAAACTGAACCTTAAATTGGCCCAAACGTTCTCTTATAGAACTTCCCTTGGCAACCGAGCAATCTTGGATTCGAACACATGCCCAAGAACTACGGGGAAAATGCAGGCCTCTTTTCTGGCACTGGCTGCTGTCACGTTCCAAGTGCTATAATAGAATCCCAGAGAAGCCAGTTCCATAAAGTTTCAAGCTGTCACGCTGCTCTGGAGATTCTGTAGGGTTCTAGTCTCCTTAATCGGGAGGGGGGCGTCCAGACACCGGGCGACCCCGCTCCCGCGTGCTTGACCAGTGTGCTCCAACCTCTTCCCCCGGGACTGAGAGAGAAGGGGTCCGGCTATCCAGCTGACTGCTCGCCTAGCGTCGGGAACCGAGCTTCACTGCATTACCTGTTTTCTATTTCCACCGGATCCGCGTCCGGCGGCTGCACCTTCACCTTCACCTCCGCCATGAGGGCGGTCTTCGAGAATAGAGGAAAAGTGGCCTCTCGGAGCGCGCTGGAAGTCTCGGGAACCTGTGGAGGCACGAGCCGGGTGAAGGGGCGTGAGAGGGGAGAGGGACCTTCTTCGTCCGGTCGCGCTGGGCTTTCTTCATCGCATCGGCTTGGGGCGCCCGTGCTGTGCCTGTTCCGCCTTACTCAGCAGGGTCGCCACAACGTCTCCCTTCTGTTATCCCAAATTTCAGAGCTTGTCGGACGAGAGCCTCTTGTTCCAGTAGGCTGAGTAGGGTCGTCCTCTTCAACCTCTTCCCTCCGCTGAGAAGGCATATTCTTGGACACCTACAAGAAAGTGTCGCAGAAGGATCGGGAGTGGGTACCAGACCGAGGCTGCAGCCAGAGACAAGGGCGGGGCTGGTTGCTAGGAAGTCGATTTCCCTGCCAATCATCTGCTCGGCTCCCGATGGGCGGGGCGCGGTTCGCCGCGTCTGTGGTAACGCAATCTGCAGCGGAGGAGCAGACGTGAGTCAGTGAGAGACCAGACAACGGGTTGGCGGCAGCGGAGCTGCGTCGGGGGTCCTTTTTTCTGTCCTTGAGGCTGGAGAAGGGTAAGGAGAAGGGCGTCTCTCACCGGGTTGGGAAGGAATTAGGCATCTCTGACTGCCTCGCGAGGCCGAGGACGTGACACAGGTCTGGGTCCTGGTTTGGGCAGCGAGGAGATGGTTCAGGTGAAGGATGTTGGGAGATGGTGGTGGCATGACACTGACACCAGACTGCAGTGTGGACCTAGCGAATCAGCCATATCTGTCTCCATCATGTGAGGTCCAGTGACGACCCCAGATTTCCAGGAGGAGCTAATAGCTAACCGTGAGCACATCAGTCTCTTAACCAACGGTGTTTATTTAGAATCTAGTTTTCAGCTATCTTTATTTCAACCGACTCTAACTCGAAGGTAGGCAAATCCCTCTAAATCCATCCTCATTTCTGAAGGGTCAGATACCTGTAGATTTTATTCTCGGCCCTCAGTCTGGAACAATCCAAAAAGGCATTAAATTCGTCTTTTAAATCTAATTACCTCACGTTCTAGAACAAGATGTGTCAAAACGCAAAGATGTTCTCAGCAACATTATCAGAATTCCAACTACCAAATTTAAAAATAAATAACCTCACCATTGTGCATGCAACAAATTGTTACGTGGAAAATTGAAAGCCAGACATGGTGGCACACGCCTTTAATCCCAGCACTTGGGAGGCAGTCTCTTGTCTCGGAAAAGAAAAAATGAGGATGCAAAATGCTGATTATAAAAGTGAGATGAATATATACATGATAATTGAATAATTATGTAGCCATAATCATTAAAACAACAGTGCAAGATGCAAATACTGGATTAAGAGGACTCCTCCCCACCTCAGAGAAAAGACTCATAAGGTTTCTGTCCTGCTAGTTATTTACAAAACAGTAGAGCGAATAGGAAATTACGTTTGTTGGTTTATATTCATGTCAACTTCCTTTCTATTGAGAGCGGCTGCTCTGCAGTCTTTGCAGTATATTTTCCAAAACACGATATACTGCAGTGGCAAAGGTAAGACCATGGGGCTTAGAACTTCTTTTGAGAATTGGCTCTAAATAATTCATGCTGCGTGCAGTGATGGGTCTTATGTAATGGGTTGCCTTGAAATCGGGAGAGTGAGTGTGTATGTGTGCACTAGCTGAAGGCGGTGGAGGATGAATGATCTCCAGGGAACAGAGCTCGGAGCGTTGGTGGTGGATTCTGTTCTGCCTCATCCATGGACCTGCCCTTTTAAAGCAGCTCCAGACAATCAAATTCATCTCTTTACCTTTATTAGATGTAAAGTATTTAGGTGAATATCCAACAGGAGACCTCAAGAGCAAACATACAGCTAAAATGTTATAATTTCATTAATTAAATGGGGGCATTATCTTTAGGTGGCGTATTAATGATATGCTCTCTGGGCTTTACTGGTTTGCTGCATTTAAAATAAGTAGTACTCTGTAGTTTTTATGTTTAGGCATAGGTTCATGATAGAATTTTTTAATCTATTTTTTTATATAAGGAGAAAACATGACTGCTGGTTCAGTGTGTGCCCCTCAGATCATACCTCTGCGAGTGCCTCAGCCTGGAAAAGCTAACCATGAAATTGATACCAATACGCTTTTGGAAATGAAATCTGGTAGGAAGCACATGCATTTTGAATTATTTAAAATAACATTGTCATATTCCGTGTTCATGTGTTACTGATTGATACCTTTGCATGTTTTCTATATCGGGGCTTTAGACATTTGTAAATCTTCTACATATTGAGAATGTTCTTTGATAGTTTGTAGAGTGGTATGTATGTGTTTGTTTTTCATGAGAAAAGGTCTTATGTAGCCAAGATCGGCCTTGAACTCAATATATAGCCCAGCTGAATTTAAATTTGCAGCAATCCTCCCGTCTCAGCCAGGAGACAAACAGGTTGCTAGTGGCAACACCCTCTTGACTCACCTGGCTCAAGGTTAGATATCCAATTGTGTCCTCAGCCTTTCTCAGGATGCTTATTATTTTCTGAGATAATAAATTTTACCTATAAATACAGATTTTCTGGTATAAATAGTTAGAGATTGAATTCCAGTTTGACAACCTTGCTGGCCTTGGACACATTACTTAATTCTTCTGATTGTCAATGTCCTCATGCTAAGATGGGACAAGCATACCTGGAGCCACTTGGGAGGATTAAATGAGTTCCTGTATACTGGTATATATCCATTGCCATATTGAGTGGGTATTATATCTGAGGCATGCAAGATTTAGCCCGTAAAAATACTTAACTATTAAATCTGTGTATATGCTTATATATAATCAATCTAAAGAAGATTCATAAATAAAATATATAAAAGTATTTGTATTGAAATGTTTAGATTCCAATTACATATGTATCTAATTTTGATAGCTTAAATATATCAAAATTCTTTATCTGCATTTGTAGAGCTACTTCTGGGCTTCTTAGTCAAAGATTTTGAAGAATAAGCTATATATTATACCATGCTCTCTTTTATCTGAAAGGCTAATGTATTTAATAATGTAAACATATGAACTTATAACTCTTAGGAGAAGTAGGGCTATTATTAAAATATGATGATATGAATGATAGGGGTTTCTATATTCTCTACTATCTAAATGTCAAATAAATAAAGAGTTCCCACAGTTCAGTACTAAAGAGCATAATAAGCCAATGGGCAAAAGAGGTGGTTATGTAACGCATGCCCCTAATGCCAACACTGGGGAGGCCAAGACAGGAGAACTGTGAATCTGAGGCCAATCTGTGCTGCCTAATGAGACACTTTGGGGTACTGGAAATAGAGACAAAAATGTGTATACATATGGAGATGAAAGGAGAGGATTTGATTTAACATAACATCTATTAGCTTATAATAATATTAAATAAAATAAATCTTAACAATTACAGAAACAAAGTAGTAGATAGCACTTAATAGTAAATCTGCTTATATGTGTATATGCATATAAGTAACATAAATGTCAGTGTAAAGAAGCTTTATAGATAAGACATTTGAACAAATATTTATATTAAAAGACTTAGACTTTCAGATACACACATACACACACACATATATATATACATATATTTAGACATATATATATGGGAGAGGGAAGGAAAGGCGGGATGAAAGAAGAGAGTTTAACAGCAGTGAGCTTGTGAGTGTGGCCAGTGCCCTGGGTTCAATCCCCACTGCTGCAAAATTAACAAAGAAAAAAATGAAAGAAATAAAGAAAGTAACAAATGTATGTGTAAATCTATGTCTTTGCAAATCTCTGTGCAGAATCTAGACTTTTTCCTTTAAAGATTTGAAAGTCGAAGTGGAACCTTTGGGAAAAGGAAAGGGAGTGGTTTAGTCAAGGAGGGAGGGACTAACAGAAGAGGATAACATAAGGGCTAATGGGTGTGACAGTGTCATAATGGAACCCACTGCTTCTCACCGTGAATTTAAGCTAATAATGACAGGAAAGAAAAGATAGGCAAAGGACAAGAAAAACGTTTCTATAGGTAAGAAAATAAAAACGTCATTTCTATAAATGAAAGTAAGCTTCTACCCATCCTTTTATTTGCATACTGGGAAGAACTTCTCTCCTGCTTAGTTTATTATTGTCTGAGAAAATTAATTTGGTTGGTTAGTTACCGTTTATGTGCTCTCAAATGTATGCTCTATGAAGAAAGAAATATATGAGATAGGACATAGAATTGGTATACAAAGAGAGGGGAAAATAAAATTTAAAGTATATGTTTGCACGGATATGAAAGTTTTTCAAAGATACCTGATATTCTGTGGGCATCTGATGTAAGGCCGTCTCATTGTACAGACATTTTTAACCTTTTGAATTACATATTTTTTTAATGTTTCTAAGAGGTGTAGGAATCATTTTCTGAGACAGAATAAAATACTTCTTAAGAAATGCTCCAAAAGAGGAGTTTTGCTTTCTATGTGGTTTGTGCTATCTTAAAACTGACCCCTCTTTTGTTTGTATTAATACCTATTAGAAGACAGAGACCACAGTGGGTCAGGATTACAGGCTGTGTACCCAGCCCAGCAGAAGGCAAACCACATAGCATTAGGTCAATAGGTCAATAAATTTTGTGTATATTAAGATGTTCAAAGCTATTGCCATTTCAACTTGGAGATCATTAATCACTTCCCTTTTCCTAAATCTTTTTCCCACTCCCATTTTCTTTCTTAAGAATATTTATATTTTTATTTTATATGTATGGGTGTTTTGCCTACATACATGCCTGTGTACCACATGCCTGCTATCTACTGAGGCCAGAAGAGGGCATTGGATTCCTTGCTACTGGAGTTACAGACAGTTGTGAGCAACTATGTGAACACTGGAAATCCTTTGTTATTTATCAAGTTCATTAATCTCTCAAGTACTCAGTTGCCACCTATAGAATGGGTACAAATTAGGACCTACCACATACGGTAATATAAATGAATAGATGAAGTGAGTTCATTCATGCAGAGTACTGTGTTAGCACAAATAACAGAATCATTATTCATTTACTGTGTATGTGTGTTCTTTTTGACAGACTATAGGTATACAAGGACTTATTATTTCAGTGTTAATGATGGTTATCCTGTTCTGGATTTTTCAGACACCCCAGATGTCAACATATATTATACCCTGGATGGCAGCAAACCTGACTTCCTCAAGAAAACTGGTTCTGGTGAAAATAATACATTTAAATATATAAAACCTATTACTCTCCCTGATGGAAAAATACAAGTTAAAGCTGTTGCTGTCTCTAAGTAAGTTAAGAGCATGGTAGGCAAGCAAGCATGGTAGAATCACACTAATATAGATATGCATATATATGCTATTTTTGGTTCTTAGACACAGGTTTCTCTATATAGCCCTGGCTGTCTTGGAACTCTCTCTGTAGATCAAGTGGCATTGAACTCAGAGATCTACCTACCTCTGTCTCCTGAGGATTAAAGGCATGTGCCACCGTTCCCAGCTACATTATATTCTAATTTTATTCAGTTCTTCTTGGGAAAATCAATGTGTTAGAAGTCCATTAATGACAAAGTTACCCTAATTTCAGTAATTTTATTGAGGCATAAAGTTCACAGATCTTAAGTATATAGCTCAATAAATGTTGCCTATATTAATAATATTTTTATTTCAAATTCTACACTGGAATTCTGGGGAGGAAGAACTTTCTCAAGAGCTTCCTTTTGCTCTGAGGAAAGTGCTGTTTAGTGAATGGTTCTTTTATTCCCTGGGATGGGACATCATTGTTTGTTTTATTTCCTGTAGACTTAATTGATGTTCCAGCTCATTTTAACTTGTTCAAAGTTTCATTTCAACTTGGATGTCCTTAGCCACTTTTTCCCTAAATCTTCTTTTTCCCACTCCCATTTTCTCTTTAAAGAATTTTTTTTTATTCATTTGTATTTGGGTTTTGTTTTTTGAAACAGGGTTTTTCTGTGTAGCCTTGGCGCTCCTGGAACTCAGTCTATAAACCGGGCTGCTCTTAAGTTCACAGAGATCTGCTTGCTTCTGAGTTCTGGGACTAACGGTGTGCACCACCATGCTTGGCCTTGATTATTTTCTTACATTTACTTATTTACTTTCTCTCTCCCCTCCACCCCCACCGTGTGTGTGTGTGTGTGTGTGTGTGTGTGTGTGTGGTGTGTATGTGTATGGGGGGGGAGAAGAAAATTCATTTCACATCAGAGTATGGAAAGAACACAGTTGGACAAGAAGGGGAAAGAACTTGAGAACATCCCAGGAAGGGAAGGGTATTGTCAAAGATTGATGGCCCATACTGGCAATCTAATCCCAGGGTCCACTCACCCTCTGCTTCTTTAAAAGTCTTAGGATCAACAGCATCCTGTCTCACCAACATATTTTGTGATGTGTTGGGTGTGATTGTGCAGTTTCCCTTCTCTACCACTGGCCTATGCAGGGGTCACAATATATTAAGGCAAGCAGGAACAAAAGCTGGAACTATGGGTTGTGTTTTCTGACAAAGTAGTGGATATGGACAAGCGTCTGCTCACCCAAGATGGAGAACAAAACACAGACAAAAGTAAACCTGCTTCCAAACTTGGCCAAACAGTAGGATTTATGAGGTTACTCCCAAGAATATGAGTGTGTACTTAAAACAACAGAAATGACTCAAAGACAGCTGGATTACCCAGTGCTCACCCTAGCACAGGTTCCAGCCCAGAAAAGTTGGATCCCTGCAGCCTATTTTAAAATCAAACTTGCAAGCAGCTTGACATGTCAGAGTCAGAAAATGTCTCTTCCAGGCAGCTGTGCTGGCCTCTGCCTCTTCCAGGTGGTTTAGCTGGTTTGAGGCCTCTTTTGGGCAGCTTGGCTCATCTGAGAGTATCTCTCCTCAGTCCTTACTTCTTATGTAAGCTTGGGGAAGGAGGAACTAGACCTAGTAAGTCTAGTTGGTTTTGGAGGACTTCTGAAGCTGATGTTGTTTACCCTCCTGAGTTTTGTCAGCTGCCATGCAAAATGGACATTTCACCTCCCTCTAATATCCTAAGTCTCAATAAACTTTCCTCCAAGATAGAATGTTTCCTCTGGAAGGAACTTGCTATGACGGAGTTCCACTGTGAGCTTTCAGAGCCACTGAGTACTTCAGGGCCTCAGATTCCTCTGAGAATAATTATTTTCTTCAGTAGATTCAGGAAGGACCCCTAAGTTTTCCAATGGAGTTGATAAAGCAAACAAAAGTTAGCTACCAGCATATCTCACAGGCCTTCATCTGTAGTTTTTTGAAACACACACACACACTCAGCCTTAAAAATGTCAACTTCCTACCTGGAGGGCATGATGCAAGCTTGTGGTATAGAGACCCTGTTCAGGAGGCAATGCAGGGAAGAGACCTGAATGCCATGTCTACAGGCAGCAAAGGCAGAGAGAACTCTGGGAGAAGTCACTGAGTCTGTAGAAAGAATATAGGACTTGGAAACTGTACTAGCTAATTTGTGTTAATATGACCCAAATACCTGAGAACAAATGAAAAAGGAGACTTATTTGAGGTATTACCCCATCAATGTGGGAAAGGAGAAGTAGAAGAGAAATGGTCATATTATGGCCACCAGGAAGGAAAAAAAAGCATGGGAATACAGGAAAGAAAAGAATACATATGTGACTACAGGAAAGGGCCAGGGCAAGCTGTAATCCCTGTGGATGTGCCTGCTGGTGACCTGGTTCCTCCAGAGGTCCCTCCTGCCTTTCACTGTTTCCCAATAATGCCATTATATCGATTTGTCAAAGGATAATCTATCGATTAAGTCAAGACACAGCACACAGACACCCCCAGAGTGTGCCTTACAAATCCTTTAGGCCTTTCTCAATCCAATTGAGTTGACAAGATTATCACCACAGAGATTTGAAGATTTTAACCCTACTTAATCATTTAGTCAGGTGACCTTGATCGGGTGGCCTTCTGACTTTCATTTTCTTTATGTTAGTCCTCATTTCTGAGGCTACTAGAATTTCAGATCTGGCCCTAGTCTTAGAACTCAAGAGTTTGTGCTGGGTGAGTAAAATGTGAATTAATTCCTTTCTGTTCCAAAAGTCAAGATTCTCTGGGCATAATTCCTCTCCCATGACATATATGTCAGAAACCTTTTGGGGGACTAGGGAGATGGTTCAGTGGGTTAAATGCCAGCTGTACAAACATGAGGATATGAGTTTGGATCCCTTGTACCCACTTAAAAGTCAGACAAGTGCCTGGAGCCCGGCTGTAAGTGGCAGTAGACACAGGCAGATCTCGCGGTCACTGACCAGCCAGCATAGCTGAATAGGTGAACCCTGGGTTCAGTGAGCGACTCCTCTTAAAGAAAACAAAGTGGAGGCCAGACTTAGTGGCTCATGCCTTTAATCCCAGCAGTTGGAAAGCAAAGGCAGATGGGTCTCTAAGTTTGGGGCGAGCCTGATCTATAAAGCGAGTTCCAGGGCAGACAGGGCTCCACAGAGAAACCTTGTCTCAAAAAACAAACAAACAAACAAACAAACAAATGAGAGACCTGTGGAGGATGGCTCAGTGGATAAAGATGCTTGTGGTACAGCATGATGATTGCATTTGGTTTCCAGAATCCATGTCAAAAGCTGAGTGCCATATTATAATCTGTAATCTCAATACTCCTGCAGCAAGATGGAAGGAAGGCAAGATGAATCGGCCAGAAACTTCCAGGCCAAAGAGGCTGGGGCAGATATCTCAGAAATCACAGGAGCCACACCCTACCTCAGAATCGGATGCACAGAGAGAACCAGCTTCTGAAACTTGTCCTCTGACCTCTTCATACATGCCGTGGCCCATTGTCTCCCACTCCCTATGTTCTATGCACTTATCTACACACAGTAAATGAACGAAGTGGAGAGTGATAAAGGAAGATACCTGACCCCATATCTAGCTTCCACATACGCACACACTCATGCATGTAACTCATATCCACATACTTATACCACATAAACATGAACATACACTACATGTGCATGTATGCAAAAAAATCATCTTGGTGCATCTTATTTGCTATTAGCATCTAGTTTGTAATGGGTAGACTTACAGCTGGTCATTTTATAATGAAGAGGGTAGCCTCTATGGAAAATAAATATCTTGCCAGCATATTATTATTTTCAATAGGCTGAGAAGACTCAACCCAAACCAAACTGTGAATTCCCACTAACCCAGCTTTGTAATTTCCCTGTAGTCATTCAGAAAATTCTGTTTTGTAATGCTGAAGATTGAACTCAGGGCCTTGCCCATTCTAGGAAGACATATTATGACCTATGCTATACCTAAGATCTTTAATTCTGGTATCCATTGAAAGGATAGTATAGTGGGTTGGCCTGATGCTGCTTGTATTGCTAATATTGGGCCCCCAAGACTGCTTGCCCTAAAGATAAGAGGGTCTGCCTGTGGATGCTAAGTGGCCCTGTCCCCAAGTTATTTCTGATGGGTAAATAAAGATGCCAGTAGCTGAGTAGAAGAGACAGGTGGGGGTTTAGGTTTCAAGGGTTTGGGTTTGGAGAAGAACCATAAGGAGGAGAGGGTGCAAGAGGAGGAAGGAGAAGGCCCCATGGGTTAGGTACGCTATAAAAACAAGGCCCTGAGGGCTGGCCACTTGGAGTTAAGAGCAGCCCAGATGAAACATAGTAAGTAGTAAGTAATAATAACTCGGGGTTATCCATAGGAAAGCAGATTCTAATAGCATGGAGAGTAGGTATTTGTCCAGCTCTTGTGCTATTTAAGGCTTATTGTAAGTATAAAGGCTGTATTTGTCTTTTCTCTGGGAACTAAAGGGTGGAGTAGAAACTCCGTGTCAGGATTAAATAATTTCTGTTAGCAGGATAGTATTTGTGAGCCTAATGGTACCCAGACATGGCATTAATGCTGGGTATAATTTATATTGGTACATATATATTTAAGGTCACTATCCTGAGCCCTAACAGAAGTATATGAATGTTTCAAGTCACCTTAGGCTATAAGATTTATAACTCTATTCTCAAACCTAATTCTTTGAGGGGTAGCTGCCTATCATGCAGCTTAAACTGATCTTTGGGCTGTTCTAGGCTAGATTCTGTGGGCAAATGCCTTAGCTGGGTCTCTAAGGATCATCATCTAAGGACCATCTGTGGTAGGGAGGTAACAGGGTCCTTAAAGGATTGGAACAAGTAACTGAGAACCAACGTGACTTCAGTATGACTTCAGTGTGGGGTCTCAACGCCCCTCCAGGAGCCTTAGAGAAGTGGGCTAATAAGGACAGCTGAGATGAATGAAGTAGTTCATGCACAGATCATCTTACGGGTGTTCAGACAGAAGCTGCAGCTTTGGTCTTATGTTTTAAGTGATGTGGGCCCCTCCAGGCACCAAATGTGGAGATAGTCACTAAACATTGAAAGCCAAGTATGTTGTTATGTTTTTCTTTTCTTTTGTTTTTTAAAGATTTATCTATTTATTATGTATATAGCATTCTGCTTGCATATATGTCTGCAGGCCAGAACTGGGCACCAGATCTCATTATAGGTGGTTGCAGGGAATTGAACTCAGGACCTCTGGAAGAGCAGGCAATGTTCTTAACCTCTGAGCCATCTCTCCAGACCCCTGTTATGTTTTTAACACTGTAGTTCAGATATTGTTATTTAGATGAATTTCATACTTCTGAGTTTTTGACCTTCTAAAATACAGCTTAAAACCTCTCTATTATGTTAGATATTTCTCAACTATATTAGAATTGATGTTTATATATTTATGATTTTACATAAATAACTTTAAGCCTTTGGGGACATGTATTTGCCTAGAGTTTCAAAGACTTTAGAAACATATTTTGGAATGTATAAAATCTGAGAAATTACAGAAACACAAGTAAAATACATCAGAGATCATTGTAAATATCAACAATAGCAAGACAAGCAAAGGACACAAAGAAAGCAGGTGATTGACGTTCACAAGTGGTGAGAGCCAGGCAGATCAGTCAGAACCACAGCTGTGAGTGACCCACAATGCACAGGCATGTAAAGAAAATAACAGGAAACTGTCTCTGTTCCACTGAGCTTTCAGAGCAGGTAAATCATAGTGACAGTTAATCCCACAGACACTGCAGGACTGTGATGGTGATATGACAAAGGGTCGACCTGCCCCCAACATCTGCTCCTCCTAAAGGAATGGCAACTGTGAATTTTAGCCAGGCACATGGTTGCCTAATAGGTATTTCCTAATCTTCCTTGAAGATAGGTCTGGGTATATCACCAGGTTGTGGCTCATGCAGAAGGGACATGTGAAATTTCCAGGCTGTCTTTAAGGGAGACTCAGTAGGCTCTGCTTTCCACTGTCTGGAATGTGGATGTCAACCATGGATCATGAGAACAAATGTAATGTGCTCGGGATGATAGAAGAAGGAGATGGAAAGTTGACCCTATGACATCTGTATCACTTTTATTAGTGCTATGATAAAAATACCTGACAAAAGCAACAGTGGAGGCAAGGGTTTATTTTGGCTCACAGTTTGAAGGTCCATCAAGGAAGGGAATCCATAGTGACAGGATCATGAGACAGCAGATCACATTGCATCTGCAGCCAGGAAGCAGGGTGGCAGGGTGTTGGGGATGGTAGAGCTCACCTCATGTTTCTTTATTGAAGTGTAGGACTCTAGCCCACATCCAGGGGGCTCTACTTATCTCAACCCAATAAAGGAAATCTTGTAGACATGCCCAGAGGCTTGTTTCTTATGTGAGTTTAGAGCCCATAAACAATCAACATTACAATGCTTCTACTCTATGCTATCTGTCTTAGTGTTCTATTGCTGTCAAGAGACATGGAGACCACAGCATCTCTTATCAAAGACAGCATTTAACTGGGGGCTGCTTACAGCTTTGTTTGATCCATTATCATCATAGTGGGAAGCATGCAGGCAGACCTTGGCACAGTAGCTCAGAACTATAGCCTGAGCTGTGGGCAGAGAGAGACTCTGGGCTTGCCAAAGGCTTTTGAACCCTCAAGGCCCATCCCCAGTGACACTCTTCCTCTAACAAGGCCACACCATCTAATCTTTCAAACTGAGCCACTCCCCAGTGACCAAATCGTATGATCCTATGGGGTTATTCTCATTCAAATCAGCACACCATCTTTGCTTGCTTAGACTTGTCACTTCTGTTTTGTTCTTTTGGGTGTTTGTTTGTTTGTTTGTTTGTTTTCTGAGACGAGGTTTCTCTATCTAGCCCTGGCTGTGCTGGAACTCACTTTGTAGACCAGGCTGGCCTTGAACTCACATAGATCAGCATGTTGCTACTTCCCCGAGTACTGGGACTAAAGGTGTGAACCACCTCACCTAGTACTTTTATTTTTCAGTCATTATTTTGGTTCTAGTTGTAGTAGCCAACCCATATCCTAATACACAAGGAGCATCTCAAGCAAGTATCTACCGAGAACATAACCAAGTGACAATATCCAGTGCTATTGATATGTTGAGAATTCAGGATATCAGAAGAACCTTACATAATGTCCTTGGGATATGCATTATGTGATGATTCGTTTTGGGTTGGGGTGTGTGTGTGTGTGTGTGTGTGTGTGTGTGTGTGTGTGTACACGTACTTGACTGTCCATCATATTGACCTTTGGCAAGTCACTGATTGATGTGTGAGGGCCCAGCCCACTGTGGGTGGTGTCACTCCTGGGTTGTATAAGGGTAGGTGAACATGTCTTGGGAAGCAAGCCAGTAAACAGCATTCCTCCTCAGTCTCTGCTTCAGTTCCTGCCTCCAAGTTTCTGCCTTGAGCT
Source organism: Grammomys surdaster (assembly GCF_004785775.1). NCBI lineage: Eukaryota > Metazoa > Chordata > Mammalia > Rodentia > Muridae > Grammomys > Grammomys surdaster. The sequence continues at coordinate 4,468,840 of NW_021604587.1, forward strand.
CCTGCCCTAAATTCCCTCAATGATGGGAATAAACTATCAGCCAAGTAACCCTGTTCCTCCCCCAAGCTGTTTTGGTCTTGGAGTTTTATCCCAGCAGTAGAGAACTAAAGTAGGACAGCAACAACATTCAAATCCATGGTGCTGAATGCTAGCATTCCAAGGAGTGCAAGAGCTGGGTATCCACCCACACAAACCTTGTAATCATCCATGTTATTAAAATGACAGTAATAGAAATGAACGCCACTTTATTTTTAAAAAAGAACTCAGGAATGAGATCATTGAACATTTTAAATATAAATACTTAAGTATATTTTTGGATATAAATACCATGTATTTCATGATAAGTAAATAGAAAAAGACTAGAAATAATTGCAAGGAAGATGCTTCATAGCAGACCCATTTTAAAAACAACTGCAGTCCTTTGAGAACATCACTTTAACTAGAAAATCACTTTTATTAGAGATTTCTGTTGGCCTTTTACTAATAATTTCTGTTGGCTGTCTGTGCTCTTGTAGTGTAGATTGTGTTTGTATTTTTATTTTATTGTATTTTTTATTTTTATGTGTTAAGGGTGTTTTGCCTACATGTTTACCACATGCACCCAATGCCCCTGGAGGCCAGAGAAGGGCATCAGATGCCCTGGAGCTGGGATTACAGACAGTTATAAGCCACCATATGGATGGTTGGAATTTAATTTGGGTCCTTCGGAGGAGCAGCCAGTGCTGTTACCCACTGAGCCTTCTCTCCAGTCCCTGTTGCATTTATTTTTATCATTGGATTGTAGGAGAGCTTCTCCAGGCCATATAGGACTGACACAGGGGAAAAGCAGAGGGACTATATATTCTCCTGGAAATGGTTTGGTTTTGGGTCTTGCTATATAGTACTAGCTAGTCTTAAGCTTGGAGGGATCTTCTTATCCTAGTCTCCTGGTGCTGAGATCACAGATATGTACCTCTATGCCTGGATTTCCAGGAATGTTTTTGAAGATCCAGAGCAGACCTAGAATGGTGATACCAAAAATTCAAACCACTTCTGTGGGCTTGAGCTGCTTGGAGCTGAGGCCAGTACACTGAGCATTCAGGCCACTGCAGGGAGCCAGGCTGGATGGGAAGGAGTGATGCACACTGGGTCTCTGTGAGCATAATGGGCAGGAGCAGGGTCTAGAATACCATAGCCACTGCTGAAGGCTGGCATTACCCAACCTCTCACCCCCAAAACCGCCTTAGCTGGAAGTATATTTTAACTTTTCCAACTGAAAATACCACACATTTAGGGACACATTAAGGAGCTTTAGCATCATAACTGCTAGCCACCTCTCTCTGAGTGTTTGTATAATATACCCTTTCCTTTTTAAAAATATGATTTTCAGAGACTGCAGACAGAGTGGGATTGTCACAAAGGTGTTTCAGGTGGACTATGAACCACCGAAGATGGTCTCTCCTGAAGACAATGTTGAAGATGCTCTCAAGGGGTTCTCAAAGCAGGCAAGTAATGAAGCCAAAGAGTTTTCAGATTATCACTATGTTTTTCATCCTTTCTTTGCTCAGTGGGCACATCTTCCCTTCTACTACAACACTTCTACTCACAGTCAGATCTGTGTGATTAAGGTCAGTATCAACCATTGTGAAGAATCTTCACTGGTTCCCAGACTTGGTCAAGCCTTCTTCTAAGACCAGAATTCTGACTCAGCACCATCACTGCCTGTGTTCAAGTGTCTGCAGTGACTCTATGAACGAGACCATTAGGCTGCCACCCAAGAATCAGTTTCTGTGTTCACCCAGCATTTGTGCTTTGTGAACTCTGTATAAACTGCAGATAAATAAGCTGTTTACATTGTCTTTGTCCCTCATCATCTGGGGGGAAAACTGATCTGAGCATGTGAGTTCTTGGTTTCTTATCTTTTCCATTTACAAGCTCTGAGATAACAGTAAGCAGGCCTACCATACTTTTTGGCATAACACAGGGGCAGGCAAGGGAGGCCAGTGAGTATATATTTGGGGAATGGAGTAGCCAGGCTAGTAGACCATTGCAGTGTGTGTTGACTTCTATTAGTTAAAGTCTTCACCCCACAAAAGCTGCAAATCTGCACTTCTTTGGAGAATTAATCTGATATATCTAAGAAGGATGTTTGAAACATCAGTCCTGAGTTGCTGGCACTAGTGATCCAGGTAGTAGGGTCAGAGATAGGGCAACTGACCAAGAGGTCTTAATCATGGGGTACTTGTTGAGAGTGACAGAGAAGGTTCGTGGGGTGTTACTTAAGCCCAGTGGTAGCCCTGAGACCAGAGCACATGTTGTGGGACAGAGCAGTAGATGGCGTGGATGAGGCAGACTTGTAGTGTGGTTATCACGGTGATGATCTACAGGCCAGTGGAGATTCAGATCTGAATCAGATCGAAGGGACGGAGTCCACAAAAGGCCAGGGAGAAGGGAGTTTGGAGCACTGTCTGGGCAGGTAGTGAGCATAAGGCTTCTCTTTCTTGTCTAATGTCACCCTATTTTTCCTCTCTGACTCTTTTTTCTCCCCTCTGATATTACTGTTTCTGATAACGGTGCTATCCATGTGCTCTCCTGTCCCCTGTCTTGGCTGCTTTACCTGGCGATGCGTAGCAAGGCCTACCAGCCAGATGCTGGCTCACTGAGTAGTCTAGACACAGAGCTGTGGGTTTCTAAAGGAAACAGATATTCTTTATAAAAACTGCTATAACCCCTTTCAAGTAAGAAGTGTCCACCATGACATTGTCTCTACTATGACTTCTAATTTTCATACTCTAAATGTATATAATCAAGTAATATGTAATCTCTTCATTCCTAGGAATTAAAAAATGGGTTTGTCGGACCAAAACTAAGGAAGAAGTATAAGAATGCTGAAAATAAATCAACTTGGAACGTTAACCTTAGACAGCTTGCAGGTATGGTGAGGCAGAAGGAAACCCACTAAGCAGACTTCCTGCTTACTCACTGCATGCTTTCTGTGTCCTCGTGTTGAAATAAGAAAACCAGGCATGCTACAATTTGATTTTTTAATTTATTCTAGCTAATAGATCAAGACTATGAGAGATAAGCAAGCAGACTGATAAATTTGATTTATTGAATAATTAGATTGAAGGAACCATGGGACACCTCACCAAAGAAAGAATCACTGGGTTTAGGGAGTGGATGGGGTTTGGGTTAAATTTAAACAAAAGCAGGGTTTTGATAGAGCTGAGCCAAACTGAGCTGCACAGTAGGGTCAGTATCAGCTATGGACTCAAGCTTCTTACTTTGGAAACTACAAAGGTGCATATAGATAGAATGTGTTCAGGACATGGCTAAAAAATGAGCCTGCTTTTTATGTCATGGTAGGCTAGCAAAATAGCTTATCAGGTAAGGTAAAGGCATTTGCCATGCAGACTCGATGGCCTGATTTAATCCTGGGAGCCCATGTGTAATGAGACAACTGACTCCCAAAAGCGGGCCTCTGTGGCATGCACGCACCCTACGCACAAATGACAGCAACACTTGTGTTAGGGGTTGTGTTTATTTCTTTTCTAAAAACAACAACTAAATGACTTGGGTCCTCTAAGAAAAGTTGAGTTCTTATATGAATTCAGGCAGCAAAGGTTCTGGAGTCCTCAGTAAATAAGCAACAGCTATGCAAAGAAAGGCTGTCATGGGTTTCTTTTCTTTTCCTTTCTTTTCCCTTCATTTCTTTTCTTTACTTTTCTCTCTTTCTTTTTTGTTGAAATAATGTTAATGTTATTCGCTAACTTTGCAATTGGTGTGTTCTGTTTTCTTAACTTGATAGAATATTATAGAATGCACCAAGGAAGGTAATTGTCTTAGACTGGGTCAATTATTTTTTTCTCAGCTTTATTTCACTTACTCAGGGAGGGTGACATTATAGTATTTGCTGCTAGGGAAAGAATGTGACATGGTCTTTTATTGGAAGTTTCTAGCTATGAGAACATATTCGTATGGTTGTATATGGTAATGATATCACAAAACAATATTTTTAATATAATTATAGACCTCAAGATAGACGAAAGAGCAGACCCTAAAACTCTGAAAGATCTTCGCTTCTCAGAAAGGCCACTGGAAATCCCAGCCTACCATGAGGGAGCGAGTGCTCGAATACATACTCACCAGGCCCAGGTAACATCAGTGGAAATTCTTTAGGGTAGCAAAAATGCCCCAGGGATCTTAATGCTTCCCAGCATACTCTCAGACAGCATCTCTCAAACTTTAGCCATGTTGCAGGCAGTGTCCCAGCTCTAGAAATACTGTGTCTAAAGGGAAAAGCCTTCCTATTCATAGAGCTAGCCTTTTACTTGAGCCAGGTAAATAATAATCAAGAAAATAGTTAACACAATTCTTTTTTGAGACAGATCTCTCTGTGAAGCCCTGGCCATCCTGGAACTTGGCTTATACCAGACTGGCCTTGCACGCAGAGGTTCACCAGCCTCTGCCTTCTGAGTGCCAGGATTAAAGGCATGAGCCACCACCACCCAGCTACACACAAAAAGTTTTAATCAGACAAACTGGGTGGTAGGGTAGCACAGTGGTTCTCAAAGGTGCTTTCTTACACCTGCATGATCATAATCACATAGAAGTTCATTCGAAGTGTATGTTCTCAGGTCTAAAACAGAGACTCTAGGCATGAGAGCAGTATCTGCATTTTAAATATCCATCCTTCTGGCCTAACATTGATTTCAGGGTCAGGCAGCAAAGTAGAGGATAAATAATCCATGACAGCTAGCTTTAGGGTGAGGTTACCAAGTCTGTGGGTTCTGTGATGATGTGGAATGCCAGAGGTACCCAGAGTGATCATTTTCATCTGCAGCCAGCCAATGACAAGGACTTCCAGTTCACTATTGCCACCTGATGAGTTTGCATGAAAATCAGAAACCTGCATCTTCATGTCTACTAACCTAGCTAAAAATCTGAGAATCAATCCAGAACCTGAATCAGTGTAGGAGAAAATATATATGTATATAGGCCAACTGAACTTCAGTGTCTCACAATATTTGGTGGTCTATATGACAGGTAACTCATAGCAATTCATAGCCTATGGCATGACTATGGAATTTGGCGTTGTCTCATATTCCCGTGACTGGATTCAGGCATGGATTTGGGATACCTCCTAGAGGAAGGGTAGATAGACCACCAGTTTATGATTTCTGATACAGGCCGTGTTTGATGTACTACAAAAACATTAAACAAAGAACAACAATAACAACCAACACCCAAAACAATAACAAAATCATTCTGAATGATCCCCATTGTCTACAGAATAAAGTCTGAAATCCCAAGCTTCAGTGCCCACAGTATTGATGTGAACTCAAGTCAAATGGCTTTGAGCATCAGCATCCACTCAAGAATGAGTATTGTGACCCCCTCACACACTGCATTGACAGCACCCTTCCTCTAGGATGTGTCCCAAATCAATGTCTGAATCCAGTCACAGGAATATGAGACATCGCCAGATTCCATAGTCATGCCATAGGCTATGAATTGCTATGAGTTAACTATCATATTCTTGTTTTGTTCATAGACGGAATCTTACTATATAGTCCTGGCTGGTCTGAAACTATGTAGGCTGGCCTCAAATTCGTGGTAATCCTCATGTGTCTGCTTCTTTTTTTTTTTTTTAATTAAGACATAGCCACATCACTTCCCCTTCCCTTTCTTCCTTCCAACCCGTGTCATGTAACATCCCCTCACCCCAACTCCCTCTCCAAACTATGGCCTAGTTCTCAATTGTTTTATATATTGAGGTCTCACGGGTGATAGATTCTGCCTCTTGAATGCTGGGATTACAGGCACACACCACTGGCTGACCTATTGCTCCTTAAAAATGTTCAAGGCAAGAAAAATGAAGAAGCTGAGCGGTGCTGGCACATGCCTCTAGTCCTAGCACTCGGGAGGCAGAGGCAGGCAGATATCTGTGAATTCAAGGCCAGGTTTTTCTACAAATCAAGTTCCAAGGCAAGCAGGGCTACACAGAGAAACCCTGTCTCAAAAAAACAAAACTAAACCAAACCAAACAAAATGAAAACCTACAAGAAAAGGAGGAAGGAAGGAAGGAAGGAAGGAAGGAAGGAAAGGGAAGAGAGATGACGAAGAAAGACTGAGGAAGCGCTTCAAATTACAGGCAACAGGGCTGGATAGATGATGGCTCAGTGGTTAAGAGCACCGACTGCTCTTCCAGAGGTCCTGAGTTCAATTCCCAGCAACCACATGGTGGCTCACAACCATCTGTAATGGGATTGGATGCCCTCTTCTGGTGTGTCTGAAGACAGCTACAGTGTACTCATATACATAAAATAAATAAATTTTTAAAAAAAATTACAGGTGACAAGTATACATGACATGGGATCATATCCCAGACCAGGAAAACAATACCTAGCTATAAAGGACACCATTGGCACAACCAGCAGGGTCTGAATGTGGATCTGCGGATTAGATAACATCATCACTCGGAACTTTGCTGATTTTGGCGTACGGTTGGTCTTGGGAAATGCACACTCAGCAACTTAGGACAAAAGGAGATACTGCTTACAGCTTATTTTCATATGACTCAAAGAGAATAAAGATATATGTAGAAAATGTTGATATAAGTAATTGTTTAGCCTGGGGAACAGGAGTTACTTTTGCTATTTTGATAACTTTTTTAAAAGACTGATTTATCCAAATAAGATGCTATGTGCTCAAGTGTGGTGATTTACTTCTTTAATCATTGGTTTTGGGAGGCTGAGGCAGGAGAAAAACATGGCCAACATAGCAAGACCTTGTTTCAAAATAATATTACAGAATTATAATGAAATGGTCGTGGCATAGCACAACTCAGAGTGTTACTGTGAATGGCAAAGAGATAATGGCTGCTGTATGCCAGTGTGTTTTACATCAGTAGTAGGATGGCTAGCTTCTCCCCTTCATCTTTCTTTTTTTGGGCATCCCTTCTTTCCATATTGTAGTCCACAATAAGCCATATGTGTCCCAGGATGGGCCATGCATTGCCCTGCCATGGTACCTGTGTGTTTTCTTACTATGGGTTCCTTTTGTTTTCTGTCTGCTTTTCATACTTTCCTCTCATTTCCCATGCCCATCTCTTCCAAGACTCCCTTCACCCATGGAGCCTGCAGGTGTGACTATTCTGTCTTCTAGATCCCTGTAGAACACAGCACAACTCTGTCATCTTGCTAGGTCCATAGATTTCAGTTATTTTGTACAGATAGGAGAAGTGTCCTTTAGGGACAGGGACCATGTAATATTTTGCTTTTTTGACCTTTTCTCTGCACCAAACAGAAAATTAATTCAAATAACCTATTTGTATAAGTGAGACCTTTTGAGTTTTCTAGAAATATTATCCTTGAGACAAATGGATACAAACTTAAGTCTCCCAGTTCTAAAATATTATCTGTCTAATAGTAAACTCAGATATCTTCTTCTTTCTTAAACTTTTGTTATAAATAAAATATACACATTTACTCATGAGTAGAAAGCACTTAATAACTTACGTTGATTCCAGAGTAATAAGTACAAAGACTTTCCCTTATGTTGGTAAAAGAATTTTGAATGGACGGTTCCTGTCCTGTAGCCTTTACCATGTTATATGGACTGTGTGTCTATCTGTGTTCTTCATTTTAGTCCCCTGGCTTTGCACACATAACTGGCCAGAAGACTCTGACGAGCACTGAGATCATGAGGATCCAGAGGGAGACAGACTTTCTCAAGTATGTAATGCCTTCTCTACTCTGTCTTACATTCTTCAAAGTTACATGTGGTCTGTGAGATTAAAAATGAAATATAACACTGTCTTTGCTCATTCCTAGTTTTAAGACAGGTTGACTTGCCATGTCAACCTGGCCTGGCACTTGCTTTACAGTCCAGGTTGGCCTCAAACTTAAAACAATCTTCCTGCTTCAGACTCCAGAGTGTTGGTATTTAACATGCCTAGAAATTTTTTAGAGTTTTAAAAACACATAATTGGGAAAAAGAATCCAGGACTGAAGAGATGGCTCAGTGATTAACACACTAGCTTCTCTTCTAAAGGACCTGGATTTAATCCCCAGCACCCACATGGTGGCTCACAATTGTCAATAACTCCACTTCCAGGGCATCCAACACCCTCTTCTGGCCTCTCTAGGCATGGGCATGTATTGCAGGCAAAACATTCATACACAGAAAATAAAAATTTAAAGTAGAAAATTTTCGAAAAGACAAACGATGCTGACACTCACTGAAATGTCTACCTGTGAAGAGCGTGATTGACACGTATGTGAAACTAACACTACAGTCACAGAATGAACGTGTTCACCCCGACACTGTACCCTCCAGCCTGCCTCAGCCCATCAGCTGTTGATCTGGTCCTTATCACTCTAGCTTGGTTTGCATTGATTCTATATGTAATATAATAAAGCAGCATGCACTCTCTCCCCACTCTCCAGGCTTTATTGATCCAGCATAATTGTTCTTGTGACTCATACATGTTTGCTGACATCTAATATCTATTTATTTTACTGACAAGCTTTTTGTATATCGCAATTTCTATTGAATGGGCACACCACAGTTCACTTACCCATTCAACTGTGAGGGCACATGCTCCTCCCAGAATTTGGCTAGCATGTCAAACTGAAAAACTAATGTGAACATTTATATACAAGTAACTATGTGTACATCAGCTTCCATGTCATTTATGGTAGAAATCTTGAAGGAGAATGACTGGGTCATACCCAGTTATTTCCAAAGGAGGGATACCACTTATATTTACCTCAACAGTGACAGAGAATTCCAGTTTTTACATCTTTACCAACACTTCATACTTTTAGACATTCTAGTGAGATTGTAATGGTGTATCATTGTGATTCTAATTTATATTTCCCTCATAATTAATAATAGGAATCTTTTACATATGCATAAACAAACACACACATATTTTCAAGAATTTCCCCTCTTTGATGTCGTGTGTGTGTGTGTGTGCATGCATGCTTGTGTGCTTTAATTGGGTTTTCTTGCATAAGCATGAGCTACTGCTCCATAGGTACATCACTGATAAAACTGTCTCTCAACAAACCTTTTACTAGTAGTAGTCCCTGGGGGTTCGGGAGCTAACGTACTCTCCACCATTCATTGTATATATATGAATATTAGTGTAGACCCTTATGAATTCATGCAAACCTGTTTCGTTGTAGGTGTACCCACTGTCTGGCTTCCCGTCCATCTGATCCTTTTGCTCGCTTCTGTCAAGAGTGTGGCGCTCCTGTCCCACCCATATTTGGCTATCGTCTTCCACCCCCAGAAGGGGCTCAGGTAAGCTTCAGAATGTTTGAAAACATTTATTTCTGTATGACCTGCATATTATTTATATGTGACCTGTATAGGTAGCCGTGACAAGGGCCTGTCACATGAGCCACACACATAAACACTCACTGAAAGAATTTTGAACACATTGATGTCTTCCTACCTAGTCCTTCTTAAGACTAGAAAAGCACACTTGCAACAGGATTTCCTTTGTGTGGCCTTGGAGAAGACACCGAGAAACAGACTAAAATCTCACTGTTTTAATGGGACAAGGTTGGCCCAAAACTGTTTTCAAATACCTCCAGCTAGTAAGGCTTCGCTGAGAGATATTTGTGTGGACTGGACAGAATATAAAACTTCAGGCAGTTTTCAGGGTTGTCTAAGCTTTCAGTCATATTGAGCTTTCTTTCACTTACACATCCAAGTAGAGATGTGTGGATGCTTGCCCACACTGAGAAGGTATTGAGACATTGCAGTTAGATGCCTGTTAAAATCCTGGGCATCAGGCTGAGAGAACATCCCATTCAGTACAGTGCTGCTTGACTTGCAAGCACAGGACCTGAGTTCAGTCCTCAACAACTAGCTGGCTAGCCACCGGCTACGGGCCTAGCATAATTGGTGAGCTGCAGGCCAACCAGAAACCCCCGTCTCAAAGAAGATGGACAGCATTCCTGATGATGACGCCTGAAGTTATCTTCTGACCCCCACACATACAAACTTGTACATACATGTGCACCTGCACATACACGAACACACACATATTTTAATATTTTTGAGAACTTCATACATAAGCATTACACCTATATCACTCCAATCCTCTCTATCCCCAACACACACACACACGCACACGCACATGCACATACACACACACTTTTTTCAAAAGTTAAAACAGATATCATAATAAAAGCAAAAGAATCTACTCACGACATACTAACCAGCAGTAACAAACAAGATTCCCAGGGCACTTCACTTGGCCGTTGATCACCACAAAGCGCTGGTCCTCTTTGTTGGCCACTGGCATTGCCATCTTAACAATGTCTCAAATAAGGCTGACTCCTACAGTAGCAGCCACAGCAGCGCTGCTGTTCTCAGCCTGCCCTGTGTTGGAGAAGCCCCGCCCAGAGCAGGGAGCAGGAGGGCAGCCTGAAGAGCCCGTGCTCTTGTGCAGATGGACATTTCCTGGGAAGCTTCCGTCTGGTGCTCACCTCTGGCTTCTAGTTCACATTCTAGAGTAAACAGGTTTTTATACTTCTACACTTAATAGGAAAGGAAATTAATTCAACTGCTTCCAAAAGCAAATCCAGCCTTAGGGAGTAAGTCCTGTCAGCCTCCACCTCCCAAGGCAAACCTGAGCTTTTCCTTTGAGCAGATGGGCCTTTGTGCAGAGTGTGGCAGTATGGTCCCCATGAACACCCCCATCTGTGTGGTGTGCGAAGCTCCTCTTGCTCCACAGCTGCGGCCACAGGCCAGCCTCTACTTGAAGGTGAGGAAGTGTGATTCTCTGGAAACGTGAATGAGATACACAGAAAGTAGGTCTGAGTAATTATGTGTCTGTCTTCAGCTGGCGGAATGGACTAATAATTGTAAACGAATGTCTTGTAGACAACCCCATTCTGATTCTTAGAAAGGCATACTGGCCCAAATATATAACTGCCAATAGGCTCTGTAAGGGAGAAGCCTATGCATATTCCCCCAAACAAACTGAGGATAAACTGCAATACAGCTAATTTAGATGATGCTTCACCTAAGTAAGTATTCAGACTTCAGAATTGTGGCTAATACTGACTTAGAGTTGTTCACTGAAAGTGGCTTCATGTTTTTGTTTGCTCACTCTGCTGATGGCTTCCTGTCTGTAGAAAAGAGTGGTTAGAACTGCTCGTCTCCTGGCATCTCCGTTGCAGCTTCTGCCTCTCCCTCCCTCTGTGCGGCAGCTTCTCAGGCTCTCTTCGTAGGGAACCCGTCCTCGCTACACACTGCCTGTCCTTTACAACTTTCTGAAACTTCAATGTGAGCTTTCACGACTCCTTCCTCATTGCATCTTTATGGCTGCAAAACCAGGCCCTTGGGAATGAGGACACTAACTCTGCTGCCATCTCCAGATAAACTGGCCCTGCTGCCACAGCTGTTGCCTCTGAGCTCCTTGGTGGCTGGACATGCAGAACACTGCCTAAGCAGTGATGCAGTTCTTTCCAATGAATTGGCATTTTACAAACTGCACCCTTCCATGCATGGGGTCTTGTCCTGGCATTTTACAAACTGCAGCCTTCCATGCATGGGGTCTTGTCCTGTAGGCACTTTCTGATGTTTCAGGGCAAAGTGCAAAATGTGAGGTTTCTCCATAATTGTACTAATCTTCTTAACAGTTCCAGCTTCCCACCCATCTCCTCCCTCCTCGTTTCTAGCTTTATCTAGTTCTGTCATCTCTATTTCTGCATTGCACCTTATCTTGTGAATTAACTTGGGAAACTGTGTTAATATTTTCTTCTGACAGTCACTTCTTCAAATTCTGTATAAGTCAGAACCTACAGAACAAACCCAAACTCCTAGTTAGCATAAAGTCTTGGGAGACAACAGACTTAGAAATCCACAGACTGAGCTTCTGCTGGTCTCGAGTCTTTCTCTTCACACTGTAGGCTATGATGGAGAGAGCCTGTTGCTGCCTGTTGGCTTTCCCCTGCCGAAGATGGGAACATAATCCTTGTAAAATTTCAAATTGACTTCCTCAAACCGAATGAATACTATTTTCCATTTGTTTGCTTGCTTGTAGTTCTGTCTCTTTTTAAACTGTGTTCAGTTGTCTGGCATAGTGGCAGACAATGATAACTTTTTTAAGTAATCCCCAAACCAATGTAGTACTCCTGACTAGGTGCTGACCTAGTTGATTACCACACAACTAGGAGTTGACCACCAGGACTGTGGGGCATCTCCACCCTGCCATTGCTCATTCTCTTTGTAATTCCCTGTTGTCAAGGAGAGGGTGATCTGTCGCACCTGTGGCACTGGGAATCCTGCTCATCTGAGATACTGTGTCACCTGTGAGGGGGCCCTGCCTCCAACACAAGAGGTGGGTGAATGCATGTGGATGTCCTATCTTTGGTGGTGGCTAAAAAGTTATTTGCTGAAGCCAGCTTTGACAGGTCAGGTACACTGAGGAAGAGGGCTGGAGTCAGAGAGAGGCTTTTCTCTGAGGGAGCAAAACTTAATTATCTAGGACCAGTAAAAAGGATGAAAACAAGCACACCTGCACATGTGCACGCACACACACACACACACACACGCACACACACACGCACACACACACACCCTTGGTAGATGAAGCAAGGCTCCAACAAGCTCCAACAACTTTATTTTTTCTCCCATGGCTTACATATTCCAGAAAAATGTTTAAGACATTATAAACATTACAATTTGGCTCCATCCTGTTTTTCTTCACGTGAACAATTACAAAGTGTATAAGTTAAAAAAAAACCCAGCATGTTCCCCAATACTCTTACATGATTAAATGTTTTACATATTACAGGTAAAAAAAATAAATTATTCCCAAGGACCCATGTACATTTATGGTTAAGTAACTTATTATAGGTTAACAAAGAATAGACAAGCAAGATATTCTTCAGCCAGTTCTCTTCCTGGCAGTCTGTAATTTGCAGTTACAAAGAAAGGATCAATAATTCTATTATTTATCTTAAAAAATACTCTTATAAAAATCTTAAGAGATTTTCGAATCACAAATCTAAACTTTTATATAAAAGTCAGTCACTTTTACTTTAAATCCTCAAGGTGCACATCTACTCATTAACAGCTTTATTAAATCATATCAGGAAGGAAAGGGGAAAGACGGGTACAAGTAATTAATCATCACCTCAATCGCCAGCCCAGCTTCAGGAAGAAAGTCGCATCAGCTAGTACTAGTCAGGCTGCTATTGCTCTTCTGCCCTGACCTCAAAACTCCCAGGCTCAACTATCAAGAGGGTGCCTTTCTGAACTGTAAATCTTTCCCCAAGATTTTCTACATCTGAGCCACTAACAAAAACATGTTAACTTCACTAACAGTCTCCGTCTCTAAGTTCTTTCTAAGGATGGTTGTTGAATCATTAATCTGCTCCAGCAGCAATACTTGGAAGAGATCAATCTCTATTATTGTAAGTGCCAACGACACTGCCCAGTGAGGGGCTGGACACCCCTTAGAGTTTTCCCACAACTCACAGATTATGAGGGATGAGACGACTGGGAGACCAACAAGCAGAGCCAAACTCCATAAGAACATGAAGTCCTTAGGACACATGGTCCTCTGGGCTCTGCCTCCCTGAGGCTCACCCATCTCGGTCATGCTAACCATTGGACCACATTCTGTGAGTTCTAAAGCTGCTGTCTTCCTTCTACACAGCCCCCAACAGTTGATGTTAGTAAGAGAAGTAAGACATACAGTGAGAGGAGAAATCCATTACGAAACACAAAATAGGACTGCAAGATGGCCCAGCAGATGAAAGTACTTGCCACAGAAGCTTGCCAACCTGAGTCCAATGGACTTGATAGTAGGAGAGAATTATCCCAAAATTACCCTCTGACCTCCACTGCAGACATGTTAATCTGTGGTAATTCTGATACCTGATCATAGGATAGCTTTCCATTTATTTCTGTCTTCAATTTCATTTTTTATACCAGTACAGGCATTATCATACATTGAACCCTATAATATCACTCCTTTCCAAGACATCATACAGGCTACCTTATGACATCACCTTTTACTGTCCATGGGGTCTGTGGTAAGATGCTTCTCTTTTATCTCGATAGTATAGGTGCCCTGTCCTGTCCTCCCATCAGGCCACAGATGTGTGAACTTTGTGATCTTTTTGAAGTCCTCACATTTTACATCCTGTTTTGGGGTTTTTGTTTTGTTTATTTTTTTCTTTTTATTGGATATCTTCTTTATTTACATTTCAAATGTTATCCCCTCACCAGGTCTCCTCTCCAGAAACCCCCTATACCATCCCCCCTACCCTTGCTTCTATGAGGGTGCTACCCCACCCACCCAACCTGGCATTCCCCTATACTGGGGGCATCCAACCCCCACAGGGCCAAGGGCTGCTTCTCCTACTGATGTTCAACAAGGCCATCCTCTGCCACAGATGCGGCCAGAGCCATGGGTCCTCCATGTGTACTCTTTGATTGGTGGTCCAGTCCCCGGAAGTTCTGGGGGGTCTGGCCAGTTGACACTGTTGCTCTCCCCACAGGGTTGCAAACCCTCAGCTCCTTCAGTCCCTCTCTAACTCCTCCATCAGGGACCCTGTGCTCAGTCCAATGGTTTTATTTTGCTTTTTATTATTTTCTTCTCTTTGCTTTGATTTTAATTTGATCCTCTTTTTTCAAATTTCTTTTTTACTATTTGCTCACTTGTTGAATTTTTTTTTTTTTTAGACAGGGTCTCACTGTATAACCCTGGCTGGCCTGGAACTCAGTATGTTGACCAAGCTCACAGGGATCTGTCTGCTTCAGCTTCCTGATTAAGTAAGGTGTATGTCACCATGTCTGAACTTTTTTTTTTCTTCACATTTTCAATTTAGGATGTATCCACACACATGCTCTGCTGGGTTTTCTGTTTGTTTGCTTTTGTTTTGGATTTGTTTTTTGTTTTTCTATTTCTTCTAGCAACTTTTGAAGAAGAAGTAGTAAATAATTAGATATAAACATTAAAAATGAAAAGTTTAAAGCGTCGATAAAAAAAATAGAAGAAAATCTGAGCATGTTAACAAGCCAGCAGTAGGGTGAGGCAGGAGAAGCATGAATTCCATGCCAGCCTTGGCTACACAGCAAGACTCAGGATCAGCAAGATGGAACAAGACACTCAAAACTTGTTTGCTATTTATTTACTTATTTCTTTGTATTTTTGTATTATTTACTTATAACATATATATGAGTCTTTGTCATCATGTATGTCTGTGCACCATGTGTATGCCTGGTGTCTTAAAAGGCCGGAAGATGGTATTGGATGTCTTTGGACTGGAGTTACAGATGGTTGGGAACTGGAAATTGAACTGGGGTCCTCTGGAAAGCAACCCTCTTAACCACTGAGCTGTCTCCTTAGCCCTTCACCAGTTGATTTTGGACAAAGATTCTAAGAACATAAAATGAGGAAAGGACAATTTCTTTAATAAATTGTGCTAAGAAAACCAGATCTCAGCCTCCAGAAGAATGGAACTGCCCCCTTTTCTTGTGTGTACAGCAGTCAATTAAAAATGAACTAAAGATTTGAAACCCAAGACTTGAAACTACAAAGCTACTAGAAGAAACAAAGGAAACCTCAGAACATTTTCTTTTCTTTTCTTTTCTTTTCTTTTCTTTTCTTTTCTTTTTGTTGTTGTTTTGTTTTTTGAGACAGGGTTTCTCTGTATAATCCTGGCTCTCCTGGAACTCACTCTGTAGACCAGACTGGCCTCAAACTCAGAAATCCGCCTGTCTCTGCCTCCCAAGTGCTGGGATTAAAGGCGTGCACCACCACTGCCCAGATCCTTCTTCTTCTTTTTTTTTTTTTTTAAAGATTTTTTATTATATGTGTGTGTGTGTGTGTGTGTACACTATCATTGTTACTGTCTTCAGGCACAGCAGAAGAGGGCATCACATCCCATTACAGATGGTTGTGAGCTACTATGTGGTTGCTGGGAATTAAGCTCAGGACCTCTGGGAGAGCAAGCAGTCAGTGCTCTTAACCTCTGAACTATCTCTCTAGCCCCCAGAACATTTTCTACTGATGACATTTCGGCTATGACCCTAAAATACAGTAACAAAGGTAGAAATAGACAAACAGGGCTGCATAAAAGGAAGACAAGTCTGCACAGCAAAGGAATCAGAAGGGTGGAAGAAGACACTCAAACTGCATTTCCCCAGGAGTTACCACCCCAATATTGACAGACTAAAACAACTCCACGACAAAAGGTGGCCAAAATGTGAACAAAGGACTCAAATAGATATTCTAAAAAGTGTTACAAACAGCCTATAGGCACTTGAAAAATGTTCAACACCACTAACCATCAGCTGGAGGCCAGGGAGGTGGTTCAGCAGGTAACAAAAACACTTGATGTGCAAGCTTCACAACCCAAGTTTGATCCCTGGATCCCAGGGTAGAAGAGCAAAACCAACTCCCAAAGTTGTCCTCTGACCTCCTTGTGCCCTCCATGGTAAGCATGTGTGAATGCACACACACACACACAAATAAACTAACTTTTAAAATGAGATATTGCTTCACTCCAGTTATAATAGCTTTTATCAAAAAGATAAAAATAACAAATGTTGATGAGTCTGTGGAAAAAGAAGAACGCTTATACACTATTGCTGGAAATGTAAATTAATATAAACATGTGTAAAACAGTCTGGTGATACCTCTAAAATTTAAAAATATATTATCATGTGATCCAGCAGTTTTACTACTACATATATACCCAAAGAAAATATCAGTGTGTCAACGAGATAGCTGCATCCCCTGATCATTGCAGCTCACAGTAGCCACTGCACAACAGCAACCTGACTTTACTAGGAAGGAACAGATAAAGAAAATGTGGCGTGCATACTGAGTAGAATACTATCCAGCCTTTAAAAGGAACTCCTTTCATCTGTAACATAGAGCCATTCTGTTCAGTGTGAAGTAAGCCAGGCACAGAGTCAGATACTGAATGATCTCATTTGCATTCATGATGTGAAGACATCATAAAAACAAAACAAATGAAAAACCCACAGAGACTGTTAGGTGACGGTTTCGGGAGACGTTGGTGGAAGATAGACTATGCTTCTGAAGATACAGTCAATAGTTCTTTTGTACATCATGATGACCAGTTAATTCTTTTCCCCTGTGTTATTGATCATCATTACTGTGTCTTTGAAACTTTCCAAGAGACAAAATGATGTTCTTACTATCTGACAAGGAGAAGTAAAGGAGGTGCTGCATATGACCAGTGAGAGAGATTTCACCATTGCACATATAATCTTTTTTTAGATTTTATTGTTTATGTGTTTGAGTATTTGCTGAATGCATGTGCAGCACATGCATGCAGTGCTTGCAGAAGCCAGAACAGGGCTATGGATCCCCTAGGTCTGCCTTGTGGGTGCTGAGCCCAGGTCCCCTGGAAGAGCAGTCAGTGCTTTTTACCTCAGCATTATCCCTCCAGCCCACTGTATAAATTATTCTTATTAATTAAAATTTGTTGAATGTTCCCATGTGGAGAAACCCCTCCACATGTGATTCAGATCCTAGTATTTGGATCGTGTATTTTTCTAGGCATATTAAAGTGGTAGTGAAAGAGTGCCATTCGATAGGTCAGATTCCCCCGACCTCATCCTTCCTACTATAGTTACACGTATGTATCCTGCACCTATGCATTGCACACCTCGTAAAGGTATCATAACCTCTGCCTTAAACAGTTCAAGAAAAGGAGGGGCAAAAAGAGTGCTTGTATTCAATTTAGTTTTCTGGTCCCCCTCACTCCCTCCCCTTTGCCCCCCACTCGGCATGTGTTGTGTGCTGTGCTCACAGCCCAAAGCTAAAGGCTAAGACCGGAACTAAATTTGCATAACTCTCCTCCCACGTGTGTACTTGTCCACTCTCCAGAGTCTTCATGCATCAGGAGCAGATTTTGTAGCTGTCCAGTCTTACGCCATTGCCATCTAAAGGAAAATCTGCAGGTTTAAAAAATTATCCCTGTTCCATAACTGAATTTTCAGAACCAACCGTGGAAATAGGCTAATGAGACTGGCAATATTAAGCAGAACATCCACACATTATTCCCAAATCAAATCTGTTGTAAATTGGGCGAATCTTGTATTTGTAGCTGCCTGGTAATGTGGGCTCATATTTTTAGTATTCTGTCATCATGAAATTGCATTGTCATTCTCCATGACACCTGAGGGAATGACAGTGAGGTTATGAAAGCATAACTGTAGAAAATGATGACACTCGTGGAAATCCTTCTTGGAGTGGACGTTCTGATAGAATCAAGTAGATTTCTCATCAAAAGATTTAAGTTTTGGCTGGAGATATCTCATTTGGTAAACTGTTTGCCTAGTATTCCAGGGGCTTTGTGTTTGAGTCCGATCACTACATAAACCATGTTTAAGGTCATTCTCAATTTGAAGCCACCATGGGACACATGAAACTCTGAGTGTGGGGTCACACTTCTATAATCCTAATGCTTGGAAAACTGAAACAGGAGGATTGTGAGCTTGAGGCTATCCTAGATTATAAGCACAAGAGCCTGAAGAAATAATGTAAGAGGATTTTCATCCCTTCCCTCTTCCCTCCTCCTATCCTTTTCCTTTGGTTTGCTGGACTTCTCATCAAAAGTAATACATACACATGTTAAGTCAATTATATTAACTGTCAGTGATATGATTCTTCCATTTATGGTTTTCATCTGTCAACAAAACTTTTTAGGAGCAATACAAATTTGTTTTTAAAAATTAGATTGATTTATTTTACTTTACATATATAAGTGTCTTCCCTGCATGCATGTGTATGCACCATGTGCATGTCTGATGACCATGGATGTCAGAAGAGATCATTGAATCCCCTGGAGCCGGAGATACAGATAATTGTGAGCTACATGTGGGTGAGAATCAAACCCTGGTCTTGCACAAAAGCAACTAGTGCTCTTAACTGCTAAAACATGGCTCCAGGGCCCCAAAGTTGAATGTTTTTAGAGATACATTTGCATCTGAATGGCTTATGAGGAGTTAGGTTTTAGAATGATAGTGTTTATAGAAATGGCAGAAAGTAGCAATGCATGTTCAATGTGATAGCTTCATGTCTTTGATAGCAACATTGATATGCTAGGGTATGATCATTTTTCTTTCCATAAAGCAACTTTAAAAGTCCACTGGGACTTTAATCTTTGTCTTAGTTAGTCTTTGTCCATTGCTGAGGAGAGACACCACGACCAAGGCAAGTATTATAAAGGACAACATTTAATTGGGGCTGGCTTACCTGTTCAGAGGTTCATTCCGTCCATTATCATCATGGTGGGAAGCATGGCAGTATGCAGGCAGACACAGTGCTGGAGGAGCTGAGAGTTCTAAATCTTATTCCAAATGCAAACAGAAGACTGCTAGGAGGAAAATCTCTTACATCCACTCCCACAGTGACACACTTCCTCCATCAAGGCCACGCCTCCTAATAGTTCGACACTTAGGCCAAGCATATTCAGACCTCCACAATTCTCAATAAAAATCTGAAGGCTTTGTATTTAGAACCCCACATTGGCAAAAAATCTCTGTCAACATTTAGTTTAGTGGCTCAGCAATTAGTAGCGTTCACTGCTCCTGCAGACAACCTGGTTTCCGTGTCAAGACCCACATGGTGGCTCATGACCATCCATAATTTCAGTTGCAGGGAATCCAGTACCCTCTTCTGATGTCCTCTGGCACAAGACATGTACATGGTACACATACATATATATAGAAAAATATACTCACATACATAAAATGAAAATAAATCTTATTCTTTTTAAAAAGAAAAATTAATATTAAGATAATTGAAATGTAAGATCTGAAGTAAAAGCTTCCAAAGAATTGTGCCTTTTGGATTATCCCAAAAAGCCTGTCTCTGATTGAACAGAAACTAGGTTAATGAACATAGAAATATTCCTTCCTCAGTTCCCCATCTTATGGACTGATAAGAACCATTTCTATAAAAAAAAAATTCTTCGTTTGGTTAACAAATACAGTTAAGTAAAGTGACTATCTTTGAGAGAAAATTGTCCTTAGAAAAATATTTTGTTGTTGTTGTCCATATATTTAATATTACATATGGAATATGCGGCAGTATATGTATTTGGGTATTAATTGGATTTGTTATTCATTGAATCAATAACTATTTGACACCTAGGTGCCAGGATCACTGGTATTGCATAAGTGGGATGGAATGTAGAATTAGGGTCTGTTTGTGTGCATAAGTCAGCACCTAGTAGAAAGCCTGCTTTCTTTCATACTCACTTGGCATTGAAGATCCCAAACCCACTGCAGACCTGTGAAGACACTGTTAAATGGACAGGACTGTGGAGTCTGGACAACAGGCTGTCAAATGAGACATAAGGTTGCAGACCAGTGCCTGCATCTAGTCACCAAACTGCCACTTTTACTATCATCCCCAGGGGGAAGCAAGAAGCTGTTACATTACACAATAGTGAGTAAGGACCAGGAGTCAAGGTTCTAACCCAGGTCTACCTAACAGTGTCAGAAATTCTCAAGAAACAACCATTTCCCTCTTCACAATAAAAGAATTCCTTGTGTTACTAGAATACTGGAGCCAGGGGCCAGAGACAGGAGCTGAGTCACGAAACTATACTTTCTTGGGAGATATGGCAATCTGGGAAGCCAGGGAACTAACATTCCACAGTCTGCCTTCTCCATTCCATCCCCAGCTGGCACACTTTACAGGGAATCTGAAGAAAGGCAGGGAATCATTGCAAAAGTTGTCTCTGGTCAGGCGGCAGCCTCGCCTCTGAGATTCATGGTGTTGGAGCTTCTCCCCACATTGCTTCCCTCACTACTGTCCCTGTGTAGTAAGGGTTCACATACTCCAGTGATAGAGTTTACATCCTTCCCAGAGAGCCACCTAGAAATGCCTGTGTTAAAGAGTAGCTCAAAACAAACAAGCTGTGAGCAGCTGGCCCTGTGTATATGCTGGACTACTTACTGTGTGGATCTGCAGGTCCTACAACATGGAGTATAAATGGGCTCTTATGTTTTTTTTAATTTTATGATTTATGTATATGCGTGTTTTATCTGCATGTATTTCTGTATGCCACTTGTGTGTCTTGTGTCCTCAGAGGTGAGAAGAAAGTCAGGTCCCCTAGAACTGGAGTTACAGACAGTTGCAAATTACTGAATGGGTGCAGGGAATCAAACCAAGATCCTCTGAAAGAGTGACATGTTCTCTTTAACTACTGAGTCATCTTTCCAGCCTCAAATGTGGGCTTACAAGTTAGAAGAAAAGTGGCTCTTTCCTTACCCCATTGTTTCCATGCCCAGAATAGAAAATAAAGCAACATTTCGTTAGGGCAAAGGGTAGAAGATAAGTTTCAGTCACAGCCCTGCATGGCTCAGCTTGGTTATCAGTAATGTTCCAGTAATCAACAGCTGGCTTGCTCAGCCTGAGATACCAGTGATATAGAGCAGTACAGACATACAGGAAGCACCATTTTTATCAACTTCCTGTGATTTCCAGGGAGGAATATTGTCTTAGTTACAGTTTCCATTGCTATGAATAGATACCATGACCAAGGCAACTCTTCTAAGACAACATTTAATTGGGGCTGACTTACACGTTCAGAGGTTTAGTCTATTATAGTCAAGGAGGGAGCATTCTTATGGACCAAGCATATTCAAACCACCACAAATATGAACTTTAAAAATGGTGAATGTGGCCAGGGAGTGGTGGCACACGCCTTTAATCCCAGCACTTGGGAGGCAGAGGCAGGCGGATCTCTGAGTTCGAGGCCAGCCTAGTCTACAGAGTGAGTTCCAGGACAGCCAGAGCTACACAGAGAAACCCTGTCTCAAAAAAACAAAAAAAAAAAAATGGTGAATGTGGGCTAGCCTTTGTCATACTCACCTTTAATCCCAGCACTTGGGAGGTAGAGGAAGGAGAATCTCTGTGAATTTGAGGCCAGCCTGGTCTATATAGCCAGGATTATATAGAAAGACTCTATCTCAAGCAAACAAACAAATAAACATAAATGAATCTTTTACTTCTTTTGTCCAAAAGGGGGGTTTGTAGTTCTAGTTTCTGTCATTTTTAGGCTTTATTCCTTTCTTTGGATGGAGTGGGGACTGGAGAATATAGTTCTGATTGCCTGTCAATGCTGCTTTGTTCAGCAGTGGCTGTACAATGGAGATGAAGTCCCTCATCCACCTACTCGAAATGGGGAGACCATTTCCTGCTCCAGATGTGGCTGCCAGAACCTCTGGGACGCATCATTCTGTGACTGGTGTGGAGCCATGGTAGGTACTTTAAGACTGAGCTCACCAGGTGGTGGTGGGGATACCTTTAATCCCAGAATCCAGGAGGCCAAAGCCGGCAGATCTCTGTGAGTGTGAGACTGGCCCGGTCTACAGAGGAGTTCCAGGACAGTCAGAGTTACATAGAGAAACCCTGTCTTGGAACAAGACAAGACAACCACACTAACAACAGAAAAGGCTGAGCCTTTTTGTGCTGGGCACCCAGTCCACCAAGGTCTCCCTATGACCTTTCAGGAAACACTTCCTATGGTTTCTGTAACAAGAATTTGGAGATAGTTTGAAAAACTAGTTTGAAAACTAGTTTGAAATTACTTCTTTGTTCTAGCCTAAGATTTAGATTCCTGCCTGAAATTACATCTTTGTTCTAGCCTTATGTCAGATTCCTGCCTGAAGCCCACTTCCTTATCTTTGGCCAATGTCAGATTCCTACCCAGCAGCCCATTTCCTTGTCCTTGGCCAATGCCAGATTCTTGCCAAGCAGCTCCAAAAGATCTCTGTCTTTCCCCCTTTTTTATTTTATAAACAAGACTGAGCATGTCTTAGGTCATTTGACAAGAATGCTTTCCTTACCCATTATGGAATGCATTATCAAAAGCAATGCATTTATGTCTTAGGTTGATAAGGCTTTGTGCAGAATCTTACCCGTCCTTGGCTTGCCAGTCTGTTAAATTAATAACTCTGTCTGGGGGCCCATTTTCAGTTTCAAGCCATGTACTTTGGCTGCCAACATGTTGATGTTGTTAAAGGCAAGCTTTAACACGATGGGCAGGAAGTATTCCTAGGACAAAAAGGGCTAGCATGCTCTAGCTATATATGCCTTTATTGAAGCTTGACCAAAATAGAAATACTGACCTCAGGCTATAGGTAATTTTATCAGCAGTATCTGCCACATCATTCACATTATGTATGTTTATCTGATATAGCATGTGAGTAATAAAAGGCTTAGGGTGATGGCTGTCTTCTTGTCGGCAGCAGCTCCTCTGCTCAGAAGCAATCCTGCCCTGAGAAACCAGGTGTTCCTTCAGTTCCCCAGTGGGCTGGAGCTTACTGACCCAGCCTATTCTCCTGGCAATGTACTGTGCTAGTTCCTCTCCATGCTTTTCTATAGTAGCTTTGCATTTCATTGTCTATAATATAGACTTTATGTGCACACATCATGGCTTATTTAGATGATATCCCCCATTGCTGAACACTAAGGTTGTTCCCAGTTGTTTCCTCTAGACTGCACTACCAGGCTGGAAATATGGCTCAGTGGGTGGGAGCATCTTCCACCAAGCCTGAAGTCCTGAATTCAATGTTTGCCATCCACATGGTAGAAAGAAACAACCAAGTCTCCGAAGTTGTCCCCTAACCTCCTCCAAGGCCCTGTAATACACACACACACACACACGCACACGCACACGCACACGCACACGCACACGCACGCACATGCACACGCACACGCACACGCACGTGCAAACATAAAATAAATTTAAGAAGTAATTTT
This sequence comes from Grammomys surdaster, assembly GCF_004785775.1. NCBI lineage: Eukaryota > Metazoa > Chordata > Mammalia > Rodentia > Muridae > Grammomys > Grammomys surdaster. The sequence continues at coordinate 4,492,613 of NW_021604587.1, forward strand.
TAAGTACCTATAATACTATAAAAGATAGCCTGTGATATGTTTCTTTAAGTGCTCGTCCACATGTAGAAGAAAGTCTAGAGGTAGAGCTGTTAGGTCAGTAGGTGGGAGCCTATGCGATTTTGATGGCTAGAAATTGTATGGTGTGAGAATAGTTCAAACGAATGAATTAAAACTCTAAAGTCATACATATATTTTCTGTTCTCTAGCTTGGCATTTCTGCTAGCCGCTCTGTCTGCCCAAAATGTGGGGCCAGCAATCACCTGACTGCCCGATTCTGTGGCACCTGTGGTATTTACGTGAAGTCCATAACACGATTTAGAATGAACAGCAGCTTGGCCATAGTTGCTGGGGGGCCTCGCCCATTTCCTGAGGTAAGAACTGCCGCTCAGGTGTATCTCTGAGTTTGTGTGCCCCGTGAATCAGCCCAGGAGAACAGAGCCAAAATATGTAGACCTTGCACATAGACTTTGAACTAGGCATGTAAATAAATTCAATTTAGGCTTTAAATGCTTGAATGATTTCTTCAGAAGTTACATATCTGTACAAGTTCAAATCTAGCCTAGAGTAGAAAGTAAAACCTTGTCTCCAAAAAACAAAAATCAAGAAACTAAAATTGCATTGTTCTGACAGAGATTCAGGTCTAACAGCCCGAGGCAGTGGATGTAGTGCCCCAGAAAGGAGTAACTTTCTCTGCATAGGGCAGAATGATCTCCTCTTGGATTTTTCCAGTAGCATTCCAAGAATCTTCCTCCCTGCTCTGCTGTATCTTAGAAAACTTATATCAAATGTGTAAGATTTTTCCCTGTCAGTAGCCTCTGGCTTGTCACTGAGCAGCACACACAGGGTCAACTGTTTTCCTGTTAGTTTTCACGGATTCTCTAAGCTGCACGATGCTTCAGCAGTCACCTTCTCTCTTCACTGATGGAAACTAAGAGACTGCGCATGCACTTGTGAGGGACAAATGCCTCTTAGCTCAGTCACACTTGTAGGGCCCTCTGGGGTCCATTCACACCATAGTTTAAGTGAAAAAAAAAAAGGTGTTCTTTCTTATACTGTTTGCCATCTGCTAATAATTGTTTGTAGTACATTCTTAGATATTTTCTCTTCTCTACCAGGAAATTTATCCTAACAAATACACAAACATACATTGGGTGCTATGTGAACGGTGCCTCTCTAAGATGTAGTGACATCAGACAGCCTACACAGCCTTCCATGGTGACTTTCTTAGATGCATCAAAGAAATTGGCTCTTAGCAGTTGAATGTGTTTGCATAGTAAAGACTATTCAACTGAATTATAGAACTGAGCAGGTAGAAGTCTTACAGGCCCCAGGCAGGATAGAAGCATCATTTGTTGACTGAACTGGGGACAATAAATGGCCAAGGGGAGTGGGCTACCTTCATGGATCAAGCTAAGTGTTGCTGGGAAAGACACAAGCCAGGAAGATGAAGCAATGGCAGAGAGAACACCGCCTACCATTACCGCCACCACCACTGCCGCTGCCACCACCACTACCCAGCAACAAAATTTTTAGTTCAAAGAAAGTTTTTTGGTGTTTTTATTCTGATTTAAATTATATTCTGACTGTAGATGAATTTAATGAAATTCTATTCTAATCTTTAAGTGTATTGTCTCCCTTGCTCATAGCCCCGATCTGCCTGGCAGCCCCTAAACGTCCCTTTGCCCACATCTGCCAATGGGTCCAAGAAGGACATGGGCACACAGACCTCTGGCCTGTTCTACCCGTCTGGCAAGCTCCTGGCAAAGAAGGAACTGGAGGCGGCTTCTCACAGGCAGAGGCAGGAGAAGATGAGTGACCACAGGCTGGTCCTCACAGCTGTCAGCCCAGGAAGAGGTGAGGGGAGGCGGTTGCTTCTGGTGGGAGAAAACCCTCTCTCTGACAGAACCTCCCATATTTTCTCCCTTTTAGGTTTATTTTTGTGTACTGGGAGTATGTTCCTTTTCCTTTGTTCAGGTCATTTTCTTTGTACAAACAGTAGCCTTTCCTTAAACTTTTACTCCTCCAGTACTTTTAACTCCTAGCCTGCTGTCTAGTCCATGAGTCTCATGACACATATAGGCCTCTGCGGAGTAGACAGGCTGAGACCGTGTCATCACCTGCCATTACGACTTTTTAGTGTTTAAAACTCACATCATATGAAGTTCACCATTTTAACTGTGCTTAAGCATGCAGTTGAATGACATCAAACACGTTAATAATGTTATGTAGCTGTCTTCATAGTCTGCAGGACACAGTCAGCACCCCAGGAGCAATCCTGTGCTGCTCTGATGGTCACCTTCCACATCCTTTCTCCCAAGTGCCAGGCTGCCTGACAGCCACTGATCTGCCTGTCTGTGGGCTCGCCTCCTCTTGACATTTCTCTGGCCCTTGTGACAGGCTCCCTTCACGTAGTGTCCCAGAGAGAGAGAGAGAGAGAGAGAGAGAGAGAGAGAGAGAGAGAGAGAGAGAGAGAGAGAGCGCGCTAGCTGCAGGGACAATGCGGAACATCTACGGGATCTGCAGCCTCACCCCCGAGCATGTTTCTAATGGCTCCTAGGAGTTTGGTTAAAGGCTCAATGTGTAGCTGCTGTCACAAGCAGTTTTTCTCACCTTCCTTTGAATCTTATGTTTTAGTTGAACTTTCCTCTTTGTTTTCACTCTTTGTTGAAGCTGGAGATTTTTAATAATTGATTATTTCAGGCCTGGGCTAGTTTCCCCTCCAGGCTTTTCACTGCTGTTTGCACATTATCTGTCTAGCAGCTAGCTCAATCTTTCTAGTGAACGTTAATTCACCCTGCAGTGTGAAAACTCAGATGCAGCTCACTGGGGAGCACACCTTTGGCCTGCATTCTGTCATCCTAGGAAGACGAGGGTTTTGAAGTTTTGGCAAGTATCTTAGTCAGGGTTTCTATTCCTTTACAAACATCATGACCAAGAAGTAAGTTGGGGAGGAAAGGGTTTATTCAGCTTACACTTCCACATTGCTGTTCATCACCAAAGGACGTCAGGACTGGAACTCAAGCAGGTCAGGAAGCAGGAGCTGATGCAGAAGTCATGGAGGGAAGTTACTTACTGGCTTGCTCAGCTTGCTTTCTTATAGAACCCAAGACCGCTAGCCCAGGGATGGCACCGCCCAAAAGGGCCCTCCCCCTCGATCACTAATTGAGAAAATGCCTTACAGCTGGATCTCATGGAGGCATTTCCTTAACTGAAGTTCCTTTCTCTGTGATAGCTCCAGCTTGTGTCAAGTTGACACAAAACCAGCCAGTACAGCAAGGCTCCCTGAGCACTCCCAGCCATTGAGCTAACATAGTTTGTTTCCACCATGTTGTAGGCCATCAATCCTTCCACAGACTGACCCAATTAAATGAGGGATCTTTTACAGTAGCATTTTCTTAGGCCAGTATTTGAATAATTTTCTGACTTCAAAAGAGCTCTTATTACCTGATTATTATCCTGGATTGATGTAAAGTGGCTGGCCTATGATTTAGGTGTTATCTGTAGTAAATTTATCAGCATTGTAACTGCCCCTGCTTCCTTCTTTGGTACTGAGCTGAAGGCCTTGTGCGTACGAGGCAAACACTCTACCACTGAGCTAAATACCCAGTGCCTTCAATTTGCCTCTTATTATCCTGTTTTAGAGTTTCATTGCTGTGAAGAAACACCATGACCAAAACAACTCTTATAAAGGAAAACATTTAATTGGGACTGGCTTACAGTTTCAGAAGTTTATTCCATTATCATCATGGTAGCAAGCATGGCAGTGTGCAGGAAGACATGGTGCTAGAGAAGGAGCTGGGAGCTCTATGTCTTGATCCACAGGCAGAAGGAGACTATGTGCCACACTGGGACAAGCTTGAGCACATACAACCTCTAAGCCCACCCACACAGTGACACATTTCCTCCAACAAGGCCACACCTCCTAATAATGCCACTCCATATGGACCAAACATTCAAAACACACAAGTCAATGGGGCCATACTTATTCAAACAACCACACATTCTCTCCATTGTTCCGAGCTTGAACTTTTCCACACTGACTACAATGAAGTCAGTTGCTTTGGGAAGAACTTCCAAACTCTGATTTCTGGCCTTCTTTCCCCCTTGGGCAGAATATGTTTTGGCATAGACAATGGTACTTTTCTCTCAGAATAACCCAAGGAATATAGCAATCATATATAGTTTTCTATTTCTACCTCTCTCAAAATGGACCTTTGATAAGTGAGTCAAGAACAGGTGATCTGGGTACCCAGTATCAACAATACATGACATCAGCATAGAGCCTCCATCCTGTGAGTAATGACTAGACAGGAAGAAGGAGAAGTCTGGCCGAGACTTAGGCTGTCATAAGCAGTTGTGGCAGGAGGAGAAATATGGAAGTCTTGTTTATTCTGAGGAGATAGTGAGGTGGAACTTAGAACTAAGATAGACAGGACTGTGTTCTGACTGTACTTACCTGGAAGCAGGGGCAGTTACAATGCTGGAGCAGAGTTTCCATCATATTAGGCAAGAGGAAGGGAGAGAGAGTGGATCATGATTCAGACTCTGAGTGTTCTGAGTTTCAATGCATTTTTTTTCATTACTTAATTTACTGATGTCTTTAGAAACACTTCCAGAAAATTTAAATTATTACTTTTAGGTTTATTTCTTTTACATGTGTGAGAGTTTTGCCTGCATATATGTATCTGCATTACGTGTATGCTTGGTGTCTGCCCATGGAGGTCAATGAAGACATCAGATCCCCTGAAACTAAAGTTAGAGATGATTGTGAGCCACCATGTAAGTACTAGGAATCAAACCTGTGTCCCCTGCCAGAGCACACACTCTATAATCACTGAGCAACCTCTCCAGCCTCTCACTGCTTTCTAAACTGGTTTCTCTGGGGAAAGGGAGTCAAGCTCCTCAGGTTTCCATAGGAAAGTTTCTGGAGTAGTGGGCACATTCTGTATGTTGATTAGGATGAATATAACTATCAAACCCATAGATTTAAGACATATGACTTATATGTAAGATAGAATTACACAAGAAGAAAGGGCTTGACATGCAGCAATCCATGAAATTTTGAAATGCTGTAACCTGTGATCGTTACATATAATATCTGGGATGGTTGTAGAATTTACTTTAGTATGTACTTGAGGTTCTATGTGGAAAATAAACACAGTTGGCCCAAGAAAATAACCTGAGAACATATCTTCCACACTTGCTTCTGTCCTTCTTAAATATGGAAGACGTATCCATGCTCGAGTCTCTCTCCTTTTTTAGGCTACTGGAGAAAGCAGTTGGACCACATCTCTGCTCACCTCAGGTCCTATGCTCAGAACAACCCTGAATTCCGGGCCTTGATTGCAGAGCCCAGGATGGGAAAGGTGGGTAAGATGAGGCTTCTGCTCAGAGCATCCCTGGGAACAGGCCTTCCTAAGACTTTGCTTGTTAAGTGTGCCTTCTCTTCCTTCTCTGTTTTTCACCCTTATCCTGGCTCTTCTGAGGAATATGGACATGAATATTAGAAAGTAGTGGTTTTTTAATGGCACAAGATCAAAGTTATTTTGTTTTGTGTTTCATTGCTTGGTTTTAACTCTGTAGATATTCATAGCAAGTCTTGCTTGATTACCAATGTAACTGCAGCCCAGAGAAGTTTGGCAAGCTGCTCTAAACTGCACTGCTGCATCTTGGGCATTTAGATTGTAATGAGCATGCAGATTTCAAGCCACATGCCTTTTCTTTGGCACAAAAGAGACAGTTCAGTGGAAGAACATTTCAGTTTGTCACAAACTAGAAGGCACCCTTTCAAATCAGACCTTCAGCTCCTCTGTCACAAGACCATCCCACACTGAACTCATCTTGTTTTCAAGGACTGCTCAGCTTCCTTGAATGAAATATTTTGATAGCTTATATATACTTCATCCTAATCTGGAGTTTAGCAAACTGTACCCTCCGGTTATTGGATCAGAGGTATCTCCATCCATTTGCATGTTAACTGTGGCTGTTTTAAGCTACAACAGCAAGGCTAAGCATTTGCTTTAGAGAAGTTATGCCTCACAAGACCTAAAAAAAAAACTTTACCATCTAATCTTCAAAAACATTAGCGGACCATGTTTAAAGTTGTTCAACAACTTACAGAAAAAGATGTTTAACTGTGAGCTCCTTTATTGCATGAAGAAATGCATCCCCACCCATTCACCAGGATACCATTTCAAAAGTGAAGGCATAGCCATATGGTTGACTGAAGGAAGTCTATTGTAGACAATATAAATTTGGATCTTGTTTCCTTATTCAGTCTGAGAGTCTGTGTCCTTGATTGAAATATTTTACTCATTTATAATTAGGATTACAGATCAGTTGGTTTGGGGTATGCTATTCTTTGTTTTCTATTTGTCTCACTTAGTTTATTTTCTTTGTTTCTCTATTTAACCTTTTTCTGTGATATTTTATTAAATACAGAGTTTGATATCTCAGAATTCCTAGATATTGAGCCCCACACCACAATTGAGAATGTCCTTAAATTTCTTTTTAAAGCTTATCTCTGCCACTGTCCATGAAGATGGCTATGAAGTTAGCATCAGGCTGAACTATATTCAAGTCTCAAACAAGGTACGTAATCCTTTACAAGTTATTCGTGATCTGATTGAACTGGTGAATTCTGGCTTACAGTTATCATAAATGCTTTCATGTAATGACTAGAAAGTAAAGTTTCAAATAGTAGGAAACTTGATGTCTTAGTTAGAGTTTTATTGCTGTGAAGAGACATCATGACCACAGCAACTGTTATAAAGGAGAACATTTCATTGGGGCTGGTTTACAGTTCAGAGATTTAGTCCATTATCATCATGACAGGAAGCATGGTGACATGCATGCAGACATAATACTGGAGAAGGAGTTAAGAGTTCTACATCAGGATCCATAGGCAGCAAGAAGTGACTGCCACGCTGGGTGTGGCTTGAGCATCTGAGACCTCAAAGCCCACACCCAGTGACCACTTCCCCCAACAAGACCATATCTCTTCCAAAAAGGCCACACCTCCTAATTGTGCCCCATCCCTATGGTTCTATGTGGGTCATTTTCTTTCAAACCACCACACATGACTTTCACAAGGAATTCCATAGGGTTATATAAATACTTGTGCTAACCATCAAAGAGGCCTGTTGTCTGGCACAGAAGGATTTGGTAGGAACTCGTCCTTGCTCTGGTACTCCTCTGGGACATTTAGAACTCATTGAAGTGATTATGTCTGGGATACATCAAACTTGGGAAAAGACTAGCAAAAATGTTTACTGGTATTCACCTTGACTTATTTGTTTTATACAAAATAAACCAGTTGGAAGGCTGAGGCATGAGGATATCAAGGTAAAGGCTGGAGTGAGTTCAGAACCATCTGGGACAACTTTGTGAGACACTGTCTCAAAACTAAAAGTAGAGAGTACCCCGGGGATATAACTTAGTAGTAGACTGGCTACCTACTGTGCCCGAGGTTCCAGGCCTCAGGCCTGTGAATAGGCAGGCACAGTATCACTCCTGAGGAGTAGGAGAGCAATGAACATTCTTTCTGTTGAGACATGGCAGCACCATCATTAGTAATGCTTGAAATGTTTTCATTGGCCAGAGCCTGTACTTCAACAAGTCGGTGAATCTCAGTGACCACTTTCTGAGCAGTATCAGCGAAGGTGGGAATGGGCTGTATGACAGCAGGTCCAGCTTAGGTGAGTTATACCCTTCTGTGAGCTTCCAGTAATTAGCCAAGGACAACTGGGCAAGGATTGTAAGACATATAAAATCTGAAACCAAGTCACAAAGCTCAACATGTTTCAAACAGTTTATTTCTCTGGCTTCTCTGCAGTTGGGGTGTGACTTTTAAAGCCCTTCATGGGGCTTGGGAAGTGTGTTTGCTTTAGCTGGAGAGGATGTACATGTGCTTTTCAACCTAAAAATTAAAATCCCTTCTATTCCCTCCCTCAGTCATTCTCCAGTTCCTGGATGGGGGTAGTCAATGTCTCCTCCTTCCAGGTTTAATAAAAAATTTCTAGGAAACCCATTTTGTCCTTGTGAATTTTGAGGGGCCTCCTTGCATGTGGAAAATGAGGCAGGGTCATTTGGTCTCCAAATCTTTGTCATTTCAGTGAGTGCCTACAGCCAGAGCATCTCAGACAACCCTGAAAGTGTCAAGAAGATGAAGAATCTTAAGGCCAAAAGCTTCCATGTAAACCCAGAGCCACTCACAGTAGGTGACCTTCTTGGTCTCTGTAGCCTTTCACTTTGATGTCTATTTGGACATTTTTTTTTTCAAATCGTAATTTTTACTCATTCACACAGGGGTTATAAACACAAAAAGGCAGGGCATGGGGAAGGGGATGACACTGGAGTGTGGATGTTCAGGGGGAATACAGATATCTTTCAGAACAGGGTATCAGCTGGATGAAGGTTGAGGAGACAGGTGGCTATGACTCTGCCTATGATTCACTTGTCCTTATCTAAGTTGGTATTATCTGCCAAGGCTACCTATTTACAAGGTCTATGACTACTCAGGCTGGTAAATTTCCACAAAAGTTGCCTGTTTACAATAGCTTATAGCCATCTGTTTCAATGTTTTTCCACTGAGACCCAAGACTTGGTGTTAGTATACATGAATGACAGGCCTATTGCTGATTTTAGGCCTATGGCTGATTTTAGGCCTTCAGTGTATAAGCAGGGCTGCCCCTGACATCTCCTCCCTTCTCTAAGTATAGAAGAGCTGTGGCAATTCTAATCTTGCGAAGGTGGGGATAGAGGCCTAACCTCCAGTACTTGAAGGGGACCTTGTAATGGCTCCGGTCCCCCTGTCGTTGTCCAGTGAGGCATGAGGGCCATACCCATCCCGATGTCTTTTTCCTGGAGAGGGGATACTTTTGACATCAACCCCTATGCAGTCAGGCTTGTCCCTCAGGGAACCCAGAGAGATATTTTTAACTTTTATTTATATTGCCTTGCAGTGCTTAGCCTCGCAGCCTAAGCAAGAATTCAGATTGCCAGTCAGAGGGGGTTCTGGGTGGCCCTTCTCTGCTTGGTCTAAGGGCGGAAGTCCCCTCTTTTAGGTTGGGTGGAGATGGGTTTTGGGAACACCCCGGATAGAGTAACAACCTCATCTTGAGTCTTGTGGTCCTTCATAGCTAACTTATGATAATGTATCTGAATAGGTTTTGCTGCCAAATTATTTATCTGTTGCTTCACAAAGTTAGTCAGCCTATTTGAGGCACAGGGACAAGAAGAAATAAGCAAAAATAACCCAATTAATGGTCCCAAGATGGGAGGAAGTAGGGTTGACAACCATGGAGAGGCTGAAAACCAATTCTTGTACCAGCACTCATCTTTCTCTTTCTTTCTCTGACTTTTCTCAGGGCCTTCTCTGACCTTTTTCATGCTCTCTTTAACCATCCCTGTCTTGTCTATGTAAAGACAACATTCTTCTTTAAGGGTTGTACACAGTCAAGAGCTGTACACAGCCTTTTCTATTGTAATAGAGTAAATCAAGTCCAATAAGGATCTTTGTGATTTTTGGAAGTCTCTTCAGACAGCGAAACGAGGGATTTCTTCAGATTAGTGATGTCACTCTCTAGCTGTTTGATATTCTTGTCAATGGCCCATCGAAGGTCTGAGTAGTATAAGTTCGAAGGCCAGCATCTGGATTAGAACTTCTAACAGCAGACATCATGGGTGATTCATTTTTACCTGAAAAGGAAAAAAATGGGAATTCTCAGGGAGATTTCTCTTCCCTGGATGTCAATTGTTATTCATCTTATTTATGGTTGGGCCTGGCTTTGTGGGGGTATCTATTTACTTCATTAATCTTTTTGGTAGCCAGTTAGCTGTGCCTTCTGTGATATCAAACAGGCATATCAATCCTCAGCCCCATAAGAGAACTGGGTCTGGGCCATTCCCTTTAAGGGTAAAAGGGTCCTTCCACATAGCTGTGGCATAGTTTTTATTGGCCTCAGTGATGCCAGAGGCAGTCAGCAGATTTGCCATGAGCTTTCAGTTTTAGAGAGTTAAAAGTGAACAAGGCATGATGGAAAGTATTTCAGGGGGACTCCTTCTGGGGGGTACCATTCCCCCTCTTTTGTTTTTAAAGCCAATTTTTCAGAGTTCTTATAAAATCAGGGCAGAAGCGCCAACAGCCGCTCCTTCCACACTCAGAGAGTCATGAAGACACTATTTAACGAAATATAAATCTATATTAATAATCTCTTATATCAAAGGACTGTTATAGCACAGCTGTCAACTAATCAGACTATATGATTTATCGATTAATAATAGCTTCTTCTACTTTTTGTGAGATTATTTCTCTTTTGTCAATTAATTTTTGAGGGAAGTTAGAATTTACATCTCTCTTGAGAATATTAAACAGAGACTTAAATTCTTTTGTGGAGAGCTTAAAATAAGATCTTAGCCAATTAGCATCTCCTAGAAACTTTTGAAAATAATTTGAAATAAGTAAACTCTGTCCTTTTTTTTAGGCCCTTTATCTGTTTTTTTTTAATTGGATATTTTACGTATTTACCTTTCAATGTTATCTCCTCTCCCATTCTCCCCCCCCCAAACCCCTTATCCCATACCCCCTCCTCCTATTTTTATGAGGGTACGCTCCAGACATCTTCCCAGTCCCATTTCCCTGCTCTCGAATTCCCCAACACTAGGGAATCCAAACTTTCAGGGACCATGGCCCTCTACTTCCATTGATGTCTGACAAGGCTACCCTCAGTTACCTATATAAGTGGAGACATGAGTCCCTCCCTTTGTGTTCTCAGGCTGGAGGTTTAGACTTTGGGAGCTCTGGTTGATTTTGATACTCCTTCTAAAAAGGACCAAAGCACCCACACTTTGGTCTTCCTTCTTCTTCTTGAGTTTCATGTGGTCTATACGTTGTATCTTAGGTATTGTGAGCTTTTGGGCTAATATCCACTTATCAGTGAGTGCACACCATGTATGTTCCTTTGAGATTGGGTTACCTCACTCAGGATGATATTTTCCAGCTCCATCCATTTGCCTAAGGATTTCATGAACTCATTGTTTTTAATAGCTGAGTAGTACTCCATTGTGTAAATGTATCACATTTTCTGCATCCATTCTTCTGTTGAAGGGCATCTGGGTTCTTTCCAACTTCTGGCTATTATAAATAAGGCTGCTATGAACATGGTGGAGCATGTGTCCCTGTTGTATGTTGAAACATCTTTTGGGTATATGCCCAGGAGTGGTATAGCTGGGTCCTCATGTAACACTATGTTCAATTTTCTGAGATACCGCTAGACTGCTTTCCATGGTGGTTGTACAAGCTTAAAATCCCACCAACAGTGGAGGAGTGTTATTTGGACATTTTGTAATAGAATGCTTTCTCATTGTCTCCTCCTCTTAAATAACTGTATCATTTATTTTGTGGAGGCATAATCCTTTAAAAATTCTCAGAATGGTAAACTAGAACTGTTTTAAACTAGTTTCATCAATTTCCTGGATCATCTGTTTTTTTCTGGGGTCAGTTCTGAGTGCTCATCTATCTCTGTTTTGTATTTGGTTTGGCTAAATACATGAAGATCCTTCATTGTCTAATCACTGAATAAATGAAGGGCTAGTTGGATCAATACTTGTGGCTGGCCTGGGCTGCCCAGTGTAAATGCTGAACATAAACAGGTGTATGAGTTGAAGTCCCTGTGTAGGTGGGTGGTTATAGATGGTTTTATTTGTTCCTGTTCTACTGCTATGGAGATATACCGTGAGCAAGGCAATTTATAAAAGTAAGAGTTTAATTAGGGGCTTGCTTAAAGTTTCAGAGGGCTAATTCATTATCATCCTGGCAGGAAGCATGGTGGCATACAGACAGACACTGGACTATTAGCTGAGAACTACATCCTGACCCACAGGCAGAGAGGGAGAACTGGACCCAGCATGGGCTTTTAAAACCTAAAAGCACACTCCCAGTGACACACTCACTTCAACAAAGCCACACCTCCTAACCCTTGCCAAACAGTTCCACTGACTGGGGACCAAGCATTTAAACATAGGAGCCTCTGGGGACCATTCATTCAAACCACCACAATGAGATTCCACAGAATTACTAGACAAGAGGTAGAAAAAACATTAGGGTCTCCTAGGCTGCCAATGTAGAAGGTCTTTCCTCTGGTGGCAAGGGTGTTAATGGTGTTATGTGCTCCTGTATGTTCGCTTGCTTGTTGCTTTGCTTTCATCTACTTTAGTTGTCTTGAGAATCCCTCAAAATCACTAGTTCATTGACAGTGGGCATTACTTCAGGATTTTCTAAAACTTTAAGGTTTTTTTCTTTAAATATATACCATGAATAATCCCAAAGGGTACTCTGTAGAAAGTATGAAGAAGGTGCCCCCACTGCCTCCCTCAGCTTGCCTTTCACTGGCCCTCGTTGGCTGCAGCACAGGGAACCATGAGGAGCGGCGAGCCAGATATGGAGATAGGCATATGTAGTGCATCCTTCCTCCCTGGGGCCAGCTAGGCTCTTGGGCTTCCACAGTGGGTGTGCACCAGCCTCCTTGCTTGCACCTCAACTGCTCTGAAGGCAGGGACTGGGGTTTTTGTTTTTTTCTTGGGTGCTTTGGTTTCGTTGTTGTTGTTTTGTCTGGCATTTGTTTTCTTTTGCATGCTGCTCCTGTAACATGGGCTTCACAGGCAATAGTAAATTTGGGGAATGTGATCGTTTATGATTGTTTGTGCTCTCCACCTTCCCTGAGTTTAAAATAGTAAGTATAGGTATAGAGTTCCTTAAAGTAGCAGCTGATCACTTTAGAGACACATCTCCTTAGTCTGTGTGTGACCCAGATCTGCTGCTGTGTGCCTTTACTTCTCATCTCTACTTACCAGCTCCAGCCAGGTATTTTGAGCATCCTCAGATGTGGCCCCAGAGCTCGTGAAGGTGATGTTCTAATACATTTTCCCATAAGGGACAGAATTAACTGTGACTGGTACCATACCCAAGACCCATGCTGGGGTTTCTCTGATTTGGATTCAGTACCTTGTTCTAAGAAAGTCATCAGCAAAGTGGCATGGCAAATGAGGGGTTATGTAGCCTGAACCCCTTATCTTCTGAAAGGCTGAGCAACCCAGAAAGGCAGGGGGATTAGGTTTTGTCAGCACTTTTACAAAGAGCAGGATCCAGTGACAGAAGTATACTAAAAGCAAAGTGTTTGTTTGGGCTGACTTCCTTCAGGCTCTCAGTATTTGAAATCCTTATATATAAAAAACGATGTTAAGCCGGGCGGTGGTGGCACACGCCTTTAATCCCAGCACTTGGGAGGCAGAGGCAGGCAGATTTCTGAGTTCAAGGCCAGCCTGGTCTATAGAGTGAGCTCCAGGAGAGCCAGAGCTATACAGAGAAACCCTGCCTCAAAAACAAAAACCCCGATGTTAAAGACATATAACAGTACATTTCATAGCATTTGAAAACATAAAAGAAATTCTTCATATGTCTATGGACAAATGTAAGTATTTTTTCTAAGAGATAGGCTCTGTTGGTTCCATTTCTGAGGTGTGTTTGTGATCTGTCATAGTGGCCTGGCCTTGAGCACTTTAGTAAGCCTGCAGAGTAGATTCTAGGTTTCACCTAGCTGCTCTTCCTAGAAATATTTATTACAAAGCTAGCAAAGTTTCCGGGGTCTTGTGAGGTCTCTCATGAATCTCCTTGTCCTTGATTGTATAAAATAATGTCAATGCATTGTCCTTACCCAAGCCAAGCTTGGGGGCTGAGCACAGGTTACACATGTTACAGTTACACAGAGATGTCAGTACTGCTGCACATGGAAGACTATGGACACCCAGAAACACTCAAGAGAAACACACACACACATACACTCCCTCCCTCTCTTAACATTCACCCATCCATGTGGTTCAATAGAGAATGTGGCTGCTAAGCTGGGAGAGGGAGGGAGGTTGGGGGATTGTGCCTTGAATGTTGGGGCTGGGACTCTACAACACAGATGCACATAGAAGATGAAGATGACCACATTCTGTCATCCCGCAGCCTGAAAACAAACTCCTGCTGGAGGAAGTTGGCTCCACAGGGAAAGGAAGACTGTCTGTGCTGGAACAGCTGCTGGATGAAGTGAGTGCCATCAGAACGGGCCTCTCTGCAGAGATCAGCCTGGTTTGTGCCTGCTGCCTGTTAACTAAACTCTGTATGCAAATGGGGTAAATGACGAGTGGAGAGCTTTACACTCACTGTTACTCTGCAATTTTTATAGCAAAGAATCATGTAGACAAGCACATGTGAATCCAAGTAACATCCATGAGGCTAGACAGAATCCCTGCTCTGTGGCCAAATTTATCTTCAACCTGCTTTCCTACCATGAAGAGGTGGCTCCTCCTGATGTGGGGAGAAGTCTTAAACATCTGGGGGCTTGTTCATTATAGCCATGTTCATGAGGTTCCTCATTCCCTTTCCTGTGACTTATACTCAACTCAGTGCCATCATCCCATTCTAGGACATTTGTTGTTCATGGTGGGATGGCAGATGGGCAATGTTGAAATCAGGGTTTTATGGCAAGTTTGTCCTTTTCCACGACCTACAGGGAGCAGACCCTAACTGCTGTGATAGTCAAGGTCGACCTGCTGTTATTGTGGCTGTTGTGAATAAACACTATGAAGCCATTCCAGTTCTCGCTCAGAGAGGAGCAGACATCGACCAGCAGTGGGGACCGTAAGTGAAACATTGAAAGGACAGTAGAGTACCCTGTTGTGACTAGGTATAGCGCACAGGGTTCTGTTGCAGTAGAATCAGTCCATACAAGTGCCCTGTTCAGCAGGAACCACTTAGAACTGCTTCAATCTGTTTCAGCCTCAGCAAAAGACTGAATAAGGTGTTTTCCAAAGCTAGTGTTTTAATTACTTTGTTATTCCTGTGGCTAAAAAGCCCAGATAGAAACAACTTACAGGAAAGGGGGCATAATTGGGCTTACGATTCTGGAAGGATATAGTCCAAGCCAGTAGCAGGCAGGAAGGTATGATGGCAGGAGCTCTCTGGTCATGTTGGATCCACACTCAGGAACAGGGAGTGGGGCAGAGCTATAAACTATCAAGATCCACCCCAGTGACCTTCCCTAGTGAATCTCTACCTCCTAAAGGTTCTACAGCCTTCTAGAACAGTGCCTCGGGGAACATTTCTTTAAATCATGACACTGAGTTTTTAAAAAATTAAATACTCAATTGGGTTGCCTGGCTTTTTAGTCTTTATAAGAGACAAATGCATTTGCTAACCTATTGGTTTTTACCTTTTGTGTATTTTTATATAGAAATGGCCAACCTAAAACTTGTTAATGTTAGCTAATCTGGCCTTGAATTTGCAATCCTTCTGCCTCTGCTTCCTGGGTGCTGGGATTATAGGTGTGTGCCACCACATCCAACATGAACTTGTATGAATCTAGCAAATCTTTAGCTCTTGGAATAGTGGACAAAGTTTTTTGTCATGATCCAAACTGTTAAGAACTTTACCAAGTAAAGCAAGACTTCATGAAAATACATCCATCAATTAATGCAGAAAGAAGGCATTGCATAGTTACCTGCAGGTGCCGACACCACCGGTGAGTAGCTGGCATGTGGGTTTATCACACAATCTCTTGGCTCCTTAGATTTCCCCATCTGAGGATGAAGAAGTCCTATGTAAAGTCATTCACTGTCCAACCTCAGAACAACCTTGACTCACAACCCAGTTCTTATCTGTGATTCGTTGTTTGCTTCCAAATTACTTTGGAGGATCCTAGACTATATATCATTTATGACAAGCTGTCACAGTAGAAATGTCTGAGGATGCTATGGCCATCCAGCCCTCTTGCTTCCTGGATTCTTAAAACAGACTAGTTCAAGGCCTGGCTTGGTGAGATGTGTTGTTGGGTATTTCTGGCTACCATGGAGAGGGGGAACAAAATTCCCATAGCTTTGGTTCTGTTATCTGTTTCAGTTTCTCTTGTGTTATTATTCAAAACATATTCTTTATGACTACTACTCATTTTGGTTTTCTTTCAAATTAATTATATGGACTCATATAATATGTCACTATACCTATTGGTACACACCTGTAGTCTCAGCACTTAGGAGGCCAAAACAGGAGGACCCTGAGTTTGAGGCTAGACAGGTCTATAATCACAAGAGCCTGTCTCAAAACACAGGAACTATATGGTTTTCTTTCTGAGAGAATTTTTATATTTCCCATAAGACACATATATGAATGAGAACATACTGCTCCCTTTCAGTTTTATTTTATAGCAGAATATTTGATACACATTATAAAACGTTGTTGACTTTCTTGAGTTTTCTGAAGGTTTATATTCACCATGCTACCACCCCCTTCATTTTCCACAGATTTGCCTTATTGTCTTGATCATGAAATGATGCTGTTTGGGGGGACGTAGATAAGGTCTCACTGTATAGCTCTGGCTGGCCTTGAATTCACAAAGATTCACCTACCTCTGCATCCTGAGTCCTGGGATCCAAGGTGCGCACTACAGTGTCCAGAGATGCTATTTGCTTTATAATATACTTTATATAATCCAAACAAACTTTTCATAGCACTTAAGCATGATGCCTTGTGCCTGATATGCAAGTCCCTTTTGAATGGTTCTTCAGTAAAATGAGTTCTGGATTCATGAACAGTCCAACTAAGAGTTTGAAACTAAACTATACATAGAACAAGTTGCCATTTTAATGTACTCTTCCTTAGGTTCCTTACATACTTCATCAGCACACCAGTGACATAAATGCACATGTGATACCATCTGATGGGTGAAACAGTGCCATTGCAGGTCTGCTGAGACCCAGGATCCAGGACTGAGACTGTGCCTGTCCATTTGACTACACAGTGCAATAGTCCCACTCCCACTGCATTATCAAGGTTGCCCTGAGAAGGGTTTATTTACATGAGTGGAAGACTTTTAGGGAAGAAAGCCAGACTAGATGACACTCCCTTAAATCAAACACAGATTTCATCTTCCTTTTTAATAGTTGCCAGTAAAGGAAAATAAACTTGACCCCAGAGAGTAAAATAGTGTTAAATCTACCTCAAATATATTTATCTAAAAAGTTTAGAATGAGCTGGGCATAGTCGAACATGCCTTTGATCCCAGCATTTGGGAGGCAGAGGCAGATGGATCTCTGTGAGTTCAAGGACAGCCTGGTCTACAGAGTGAGTTCAAGGACAGCCAGAATACATAGTGAATCCTATCTAGAAAAGGCAAACACAACAAAGAGTTTAAACCTTTCAGCATGGCCCAGTAGGCTCAAAGAACCATGTCCTGTTCCCTCCATCCTTCCACTCTCAGGCATCAGCCAAAGAGCTGACTTTTCTGTAGCAGAGAGGCTTGCCAAATTATTCTTTAGCAAACCAGAATTAGGGCCAGTAAGATGATTCAGAAGATAAAGGTACCTATCACCTAAACCCAAGGACCCATGTTTAATCCCTTCCCATTGTCCTGATAACACTAAAGATTTACCCAGAAATTTTTTTCCCACAAATAGGTTCAGAAATACAGCTCTTCACGAAGCAACTCTACTTGGCCTGGAAGGAAGGGAGAGCATCGCCACTTTACTGGGGTATGTTGAGAAAAACTGAGGGTACCAGTGACATCTCTACTGACATTTAGCGGTGTCAGAAAGGCCCTACCTTCTGAACTGTTACCCCTGCCAATGGAGGCCACTATCGCACAGTGAATGTTACCCTCATTGAACATGGTTATAGGACTTTGATGCAGTTGGGACAAATGACTAGGGCAGGCAATTGAATATTTGAAATCACACAGCCCCTTGAAAGGTCTCAAGGTTGTGTAAAAAGTATGATCATTATGTTCATATGTATATATTAATTAATGCTGGAAATTAACACAGTGAAATTATTCCTTAACCAACTTTTCCCTATATAACCACATAGAGACCTTTTAATATTTCAAACCCTTAGTTAGGCCTTAGCTGGGTAGACTCTCAACCAGCTCATCTAAATTAACCTGACCACCTAGCCCCATCCAGCCATGTGGCTAGCTATACCTTCCAGGCCTGTGATCATGTCTGTCTCCTCCCATGCCTCCTGGTGACATGAAAGGGCTTTTTTCCCTTCTTCTTCCTAGAGTTCCTTTCTCCCTCCCAGGAAGTCCCACCTTCCACTTTCTACCTAGCTAATTGGCCATCAGATTTTTATTAAAGGCAATCAGAGAATGTCTTAGGTAGGTGAGGAAAGACATAGACACATTTTCACATAGTGTACCCCAACAATGTAGAGTCTGAGAGTTGAAGCCATAGTGTCCTCTTAAGAACATTTATGGGGTACATTGGCTTCTAGGCGAGGAATAGTCAAGCTCTGAGGGTCATAAGCCTGAATGATTGTTTCTCCACTTCCTTCGCAGGTGCAATGCAAACACCCAAAAGAAGAACACAAGAGGCCAGACAGCATATGACATCGCTCTGGAGATGGGGGATGACCTCACCTCCTCACTTTTTGCCACCAAGTTCACCCAAGGTCTGGAGGACCAGCTTTCTCCACCTGGGAACCACATCGTAGGAGACAGTTCAATCTGAGGGATTCAGGAGGCTGCAAAGAGACTACCCAGATATAGATGTTCTTATTTTTGGAATGTGTATTTAAGTATAAGAATTAGGGTTGAAAAGAACTCATAAAACTTTGTGTGTGTGTGTGTGTGTGTGTGTGTGTGTGTGAGAGAGAGAGAGAGAGAGAGAGAGAGAGAGAGAGAGAGAGGGGTGAGGTCGTGTGTGTGTGTGTGTGTGTGAGAGAGAGAGAGAGAGAGAGAGTGGGTGTGTGTGTGTATAAGAGAGAGAAGAGAGATTGTGTGTAAGAGAGACAGAAGAGATTGTGTGTGTGAGGAAGGGATGGATGGAGAGAGAGAGAGAGAGAGAGAGAGAGAGAGAGAGAGAGAGAGA
>NW_021604587.1:4511615-4616144 GCF_004785775.1 Grammomys surdaster
GAGAGAGAGAGAGAGAGAGAGAGAGAGAGAGGAGACTGAACCTTGGGCCTTGCAGATGCTAAGGCATGTACTGCTGAGCTATAGCCCTAGCTCTCTTTCTTTTTGAAATAAGATCTCATAAAGTTGCTCAGGCTGGCCTTGCACTAACCCTGTACCATGGACAGGCCTTGAACAACATGGGATCTTCCTGCCGCAGCCTCCTAAGTAGCTGAGATTACAGGTTGTGACAAACAAACCCAGTTGGTTTTTTTTTTTTAAGTTGGTATAACTACTCAATACCACATATACCTTAGCGTATGGTAAAATTAATGTTTTGTGTTTTATTTTCTGTTTTGTTGTTTTGTTTTCCTTTTTTTTTTTTCTGAGACTATATAGACATGGCTGGCCTAGAATTTGCTATGTAGACCATGCTGGCCTGAAACTCACAGAGATCTGTCTCTGCCTTCCAAATGCTGGCATTAAAGGCATGTGCCACCATGTCCAGATTTTTTTAAAATATTTTATTGATAATTTTGAAATTTGGTTTTTCATTTTTGTTTTTCTTTATTATTGTTTTTGAGACAAGATCTCATGTGTCTTTGTCCTTGAACTTGTTATGTACCCGAGGATGACCTTGAACTTGTGATCCTGCTCCCCCATCTCCTAAGTGCTGGGATTCCAGACTTGTACCACCACATTAGAGTTTATGTGGTACAGAGGATTGAACCCAGGGCTTCATGCATGCTAACCAAATACTCTACCAACTGAACTACATTCCCAGCCTGGTTATTAACTTATCTTAACGTAGATAATAATTACTTGTGGTCAAAAGCCAAAAAATATAATGTACTATATAGTAAAGTTCTCATCCAGGTTCTTCAACCATTGCTTCATCCTCAGAATCAGCCATATCTCTGTAGAGGTGGAACAACATTATACAATCACATATTTATGTGTACACAAGGAGTATAACATAAAAATATATAGCACGTATATATCCTACCCTATAATATAGCTTAACTAAATAATTTGTAAGAATTCATAGCAGAATAGCTATATCCTTTCCTTAGCAGAAAGCAGACAGTGTATCTGAAAAGTCTCTTCCCGGGGTTCCGAACTGGATGACCCTGTCTTGTGCTCCCTCAAACTGGACTCAGTCCATCTCTGGGCTCTTCTCCCTCCTCCCAGTAGTTCTCCCTGCCTGATGGTGACCCCTCACTCACAGCAGACCGATGGCTGAAAACACTTCTACTTGGATGAGAGCTTTACTGGCTCTTTGTTTCCTACAAAGGATCACAGAAATATGTTCCTAGGAATGGGTTTAATATTGATGTAACATAGATTCTGCTAAATCTGTTGAAAGCAAGACCACACTTACTTAGCATGACATTGTGTTTCTTAGTGGCTGTTCCTCTTCCCCCAACTCATGTCCTTACCCTTGATGTGATGTTCAGAACATCCATCAGGAAAGAGAGCCACTGTCTATAAGAGACCTTGCAGGTCCCTTCCTACAGATTTGTGGATATCTTGTTAGTGCTATCAGATGCTTCTGTGACTACAGTTTACAGGTGTTTTGTTTTCTACCTTCTAGCAAAAAGTCTCTCAGGCCCCTCCTTTGGAGAACATTTCACGTTCTCATGGGTCATGGGCCTCCAGCAGCTATCTCTCTTTTATTTACAAAATAGTACATGTGAGTCTACTTGGAAAGAGAGGATAACTGCCATCTTGCCTGCCTCTCTGTGTAATGGGTGACACAGTTGGTCACAATCAGTGGTCCAATAGTAATTATGATCCCACATTCCTCAGAGCTGCTTTTGCCAGAAGTCACTCTATAAATTCTGTTGAGCAATTTGAACTCAAAATCCTCTGCCTGGTTATCTGTTCTGTGTACATCCCTTGAAAACCATGGAACTATTCCCACACAGGAACTATTCCCACACATACTGGCACACTCATGGAGTTGGCATAAAACAATCTTAGATACAGCACTGGGGAAACACAGACAGAAAATGGCAAGAGAAGACAGAGAAATCAGACCAGCTAAAGATGTTGGAATGTTATGGTAATGGCGACAATATGGTTCTTAGAGCACACAAAAGAGCGTAGGTAGGCCAAAAATGCTAAGTGCAGTTGAGCAGAGAGTAGTTCAGTGACCATGCATGAGTGGAGGCATTGATGGAATGAGAGGTCATCTGAAGGATGGACCTGCATGGTCCAAGAAAGGAGCATCTGATTAGCAGAATACTTCTCCAGACTGTTGTCTGTATAGGGCACTAGTGGATTAAGAGGACTATTGAGTTCTTAACTGATTGGTGGTGACAGTCCAACCAAAGGGACATTCTATAGAGACTATGCTGTTTGATGTTAGGTAAATTCATAATGCAGACCTCTGGCTTATGCTGAAGACAGTATGTACCCCAGTCCCCACATAACATACCTGAAGGCTTCAGTAAATTTCACAGGTTGATCCCCTTGTAATTCCCTGGGATCCTCTGTCTTTAGCAAAGTTGAACTTGTAAGGTTGAGACAAAAATGGTATTCTCAAGCAGGTACATTGTCTCCTGTGACTGCTAAAGCAAAGCTCTCCATTGTTTTTAATCTGTTACCATTTTGGCCCAGTCTGGATCTTTCTATCTCCATGTCTCTGTATCTATTGTAGGAACCCAGGAAGAGCTGTAGATTTTCTTGGTTGGCATTTTTAGCGGGATACAGTCTATAGGTTTGAGTTAAGTTCAGGTTACCCAAAGTGTTGAGCCAAAAATCGTATCTACAAAAAAAAAAAAGGGATCAAGTCTGAGAGTCTAAAAGCTGCCTAGACAATTCAGCTTTGAACACAGGCCTTCCACATATTCTAGATTCATTGAATGCAAATCTTTTAAAAGTGTAGGCAGCACTCAGGCCAGCTCATGCATTGTGTACCAGTAAGACCCTGTTGGGAATGAGTCTGCACCTTCCTGCCTACCAGAGACATCCACATGGCAGACAGCAAAGAGCTGGTGATCCCTTGCATATTCCCAAGGTTAACATGTTGAAACAGGATTTTTGGTTGTGTCTAATACTGTGAAATAACAGTATAAGTAGTCTGTTATCCTTCAGTAAGCTTCTTCAGTGATGTGACCATACAGGTTGTTTCTGTGTTATATTCCTGACAGCCAAAGTCCTGAAGGTGCCTTTTCACTTTAAAGTGATTTGATCACTGAGTTGAGTTATGAGAAATAGGTGAGAATAGAGGAGTCCCAAGAATAAACCTTTAAGAAATGTGGGCTGGTGAGATGTCTTTTAGTGGTTGAAGGTGTGTCTTTGAAGGGGCTTGTGGGATCTCCTCATTCTCATTTGCTTCCTGGTGATGAAGTGAATGCTTTTGTCCTGGTTTGATGTAGTGCCTTGCCACAGGCTCAAAGGCATGGAACCAAATGATCATGGACTAGAAACTTCAAAACTGTGAGCCAACACCAAACTTTTTGTTTGTAAGTTGATTGTCTCCTGTATTGTGTGATAGTGATGAGAATCTGACTAGCACAGTGTTGTGCCTGCATGCTTACACATCCAACCTCCATGCCTGAGGCTTTAAGTCTTATCTTTATTATAGCTTCTGGCCCGAGGTGGGTTCTTAGGAAATACTTGTGAAAAATCACTTCATGGTTTTTTGAATGGTCAATGTGCCTAAAGGATAGCTTTGCAAAATAGATATCTCAGCTATTAAGTATGGAAAACATTTATTTTTCTGATATAAGGCTATACTCAAAGTGAACATGCATATGCCAGCAAATTTCTAAAATGAATCACTATCTTGGTTGTATTGGCTTATGCACTTGAGAAGAGTAATGGTGGTGCAGGCTTTGCCTCCTGGACATGTGTATAGTTGAGATGGACATTCAGATCTCAGCAGAGTTATCAACTGTGCTTAATCCTGTGTTTATCCTGTGCAGACAAGTGATTGTCTCATAAAATAGCTCATTCTTAGATCACTATAAGAATCTAAAACAGCAGAAAATTTAAGTAAAGTAAAAACTGCTGAACTACACATTCTTAGAGTGTGTGTTTTCTCAAAGTTTCTGTGCATGTCAGATCTCAGCAGAGTGATTAACTGTTTATCCTGTGCAGACAAGTGATTGTCTCATAAAACATTTCACGTGTGTTGTAAGAATCTAAAACAGAAAATAAATAAATAAATAAATAAATAAATAAATAAATACTGCCGAACTACACATTCTTAGAGCGTCCATTTTCTTAAGGCTTCTGTGCATGGACTATTTCAAATTAACTAGTTAGTTTTGTTAAATAATATCTATTTCCTTATAAAATTATGATTTAAAGAAAAGTGTGTTTGGGGGGGTGAGGGTGGGAAGGGGTGGTTCACACTCCCGTGGTGCTCACAGAGACCATAAGAGGGTATCACATGTCTTTTGATCTGTACGTGCCTTAGTTTCTTTTCTCGTTGCTGTGATAAAAATATCCTGACAAAGCCAACTTAGTTTATATGTGGAAGGAGCTTGAGGGAGTGGGCCATGTCACATCCATAATCAGGAACACAGAGCAGTGAATGCCTGCAAGCTAGTGTTCAACTCCACGTTGTCCATCCACTCTTCTATAGTCCAGGATCCCCTGCTTAGGGAATGGTGCCACCCCAAATGATTTGGTATTCCCACCTCAAGTTAGCATAATCTAGTCAATCCCCCACCAATGTATGCCCACAGTGCAACTTGATGAAGACTGTCCCTCACTGGGACTCTTCCTAGGTGATTCTATGTTGTGTCAGGCTGACAGTTAAAACTATCATAGGATACCAAGAAATGGTGTTCCTGCCGTTTTTAAAAAGGACTGCATCACCTGTTCCTTCTATATATTTCTTTCCTTAAATTCCTCAAAACCAAGGAAATAAAAATAATCTACTCTAAGGCTATTTAGTGTATGTAGTGTATAATAGTGTAGCCCTATTCCTGTAGGATTAAACAAAATAAAATGTGATCCCAGCATATGAGGATTTGCTATGGCCTTGGAAGAGAGAGAGAGTACATGCCAATCAACCTCTATGTGTCACTAGCCAATGGACTGTGAGGAATAAAGGGACTAAAAGCATATGCAGCGGCTCAATTTGAATTTTTAACACTAGTTCTGGGACATTTTTGAAGACTTGTCACAGAATTATACCCAAAATAATTGATAGCTCAAGCCGATGTGAATGAATAACCATGATTTAGGGCTAGTCTGGAACAAAGAAACTGCTTTAGTAATTAGGTCAAAAATAAAGAAACTCACAATCAGAATGAATATGGATCTTAAAAAGATGCATTTGCATGGTGACTGAGGTGAAAATTATGGTACTTAACTCATGCTGATTGCCCCATCCCAAAATTATGCAAATTTGTATATAAACCTTCTTAACTCATTCTTGGAGGACAATATGGAATGCACTTTTGCTCACAATTTCATTTCTGGCAAGTTTAGATCAAAGGTCAACTTTTTCAAATCACGTTGGATTTCCCCCCCGCCAAACAAACTTACCTTGAAAAAAACTTTCTGGAAGAAAGTCTAGCAAAGAGTGGATATGGGGTAAAACACACATACACACACACACACACACACACACACACACACACACACACACCTTGGTCTGAATTTGTACTTTTGAAAATCATGTTTAGGAGCCATTGTAGAGAAATTATGGCACAGATCTCATGTCTAATAGGAAGTTAGAAAATTTAATAAGCATTTTCTTACTATGTGTACAGAATAGGGCTTATTCCCCCACCGCAATGCCTATCAAGTAAAGATATTTGGATGAATTATAGAGTTTTTAAGCTACACTAGAAGAAAATTCTGGCATAGAAATTATTCCTCAAGACTTTTCTATTTGAGCCAAGTTGACTGAAAAATCATACTTCGATGCCATTTAGAAGAAAACTCTTGCAAAGAATATGTAATAACAACAAGCAAAAAAAAAAAACCCTCCATGATTTCAGTGAACTTGTTAAGAAATTACATTTTCTGCATATCTCAGAAGATTCAGTGCCTATAAGCCTACACTTGAACAGATGTAAATGAAAATACCACATTTCCAGGAAATCTGGGAAGGAATATGGCTTTTTCCTCCCCCAAGTCCCCACTATTTAAATAAATTTGGATTTTAATTTGTTTCTTGATTACATGGAGGGAAACTTGACAACACACTTAGTCCACCCCCCAAAAAAAAAAACCCTACACTTGAGTGGTTGGATACGAACCATTTATTTCTTGACAGTTTGTAAAATAACATAGCATATAAGTTATGAACTCTAAAAACCTAAGGAAATTTTTAAATCACACACATACACATACACTTTAAAAATCTGGCATCATTATTTTCTAATGCCTACAAGACTTGGTGGATTGGGATGAAAAGTCTAGTTTCAGGAATATTTTGGAGAGGAAATATAGTATGGTATTATATCCAGATAATCTTGGTATGCAAATTTGGATGAAAAACTGCCATTTGGGGACCAAGGCAGTAACTCCTGAGGTTAAGTGCAATGGCTAATATCACAGAAAATGGGGTTCAACTACCAGCATCCAATGTGGCTCACAACCACCTATAACTCCAGTTCCAGGCACCTGATGCCTTCTCCTGGCCTCAGCGGGCTCCAAGCATGCATGTGATACACAGGCGTACACTTAGGCAAAACACATCCAAATACATGAAATGAAAAAGAAAAAAGAAAGACCTAATTGTGTTTCTGGGCCACCTTTTAAAACTTGGATGTGTACATTTAGTGTAAAAACAACTTTTGGAGTGAATCTGGATGAAAAGGAAAATCAGATAGCCTCGCTGGTATTTCTGTTGGGTTTCCTACACTTTTGTCTTAATTGCATTCCAATAGATAAAACCACATCCACATAGATCTCAAAACAAGATTCTCCAGCTTAGCTATCAAAATGTTATGCAGTGACTGCCTTAACCTTCATTGAAACCACTTTATGTGGTTGCTGAGCCACACATTTAATGTTTCTAAGGCCTTAAGAGTCTTGGAGCTTTGCCCTTATCTTCCAAGCAATGAATTTTTGTGAACAGTGAGTTCAAGATACCCGAGGATTACATTTCCTAAAAGAAAAGGAGAATTGCAGATCAGGTTGCAAATCTGTAAAGAAGCAAAGTTTCCCAGACAAAAGGCCACACAACATGAGACTGGAAAGGCGAGTTACTGTCCACTGGTCTTACGAAGTGCATTCTTCTAGTTCATGGAAGTGTAAGAATTCTGCCAGTGAGTCCTTTCCACCATTTTCATTTTCAAAGAGAATATAAGGGGTCAGAAGATCACCCCAAATAGGCTTCAGAGTCAGGCTGGAGGGGCACTTTGTGGTGGGCACATTTCATCTTCCTGTGTCTGCTGAGGTGAAACTTTTGTCTAAAGCCTTTTCCACAGGTTTTGCACGTGTATGTCTTCTCCCCGTTGTGTAAGGTGAAGCGTAACTTCTGGATAAAGCCTTGGCCACACTCTCTGCGAACATAAAGCTTCTCTTCAAAGTGTACCTGCTTATGTGTGACTAAAGCTGACTTATTATTAAAGCTTAGCCCACACTGCTTGCACACATACCGTCTCTCCCTTGAATGCTTCCTCTTGTGTCTGATGAGACAGGACTGCTGACTAAAGCCTCGCCCACTGTCTCGGCACACATGTTTCTTTTCTCTTGAGTGTGACCTCTGGTGTGCCAGGAGGATTGACTTCTGGTGAAAGCCTCGTCCACATACCGCACACACATATGGTTTCACCCCAGTGTGCCTCCTCATGTGAGAGATGAGATTTGACTTCTTGCTACACCTGTGCTCACACAGAGTACACATGAACGGTTTCTCCCCAGTGTGCATCCTCATGTGACAGAGGAGATTTGAATTCGTGTTAAAGATACGCCCACATACGTCGCACACATAAGGCTCCTCCTTTAAGTGAGTCCTCTGGTGGTTTAAAAGGGTTGTCCTCTTCCTGAAGCACTGCCCACACTCCTTGCAAGCATAAGGCTTTTCCCCAGAGTGTGCCCTTTGGTGGGAGATGAGTTTTGACCTGTCACTGAAGCCAAGGCCAGAGCCACTGCACACAATGGTCTTCTCCTCTAAGTGTTTCCTCTCATGTTTAACGACAGCCGATTTCTGGCTAAAGCCTTTACCACACTCCCTGCACATGTAAGGCTTCTCCCCAGAATGTGTCCTTTGATGGATGATGAGGTTTGACTTCTGCCTAAAACCGCGGCCGCACTCAGTGCATGTGTAAGGCTTCTCCCCCGAGTGTGTCCTCTCATGAATGACCAGTGTTGACCTCCGGCTAAAACTTTTCCCACACTCCTTACACACAATGGGTTTTCTCTTGGAGGGTGCTCTCTGGGGTCTAGCTAGGTTGCTCTTTAGACTGGAGTCCTTCTCATCCACCCCACCCACCTTCGGCTTCTCTCCTGAGTGGATCTTCTGGTGACTATGCAGGTCTGTCAGCTTGCTGAAGCCCAGCCCACAGTCTTCACAGTTAACCGTTCCAAGTCCCAAGCTTTCTTTTCGATTCAGCAACTTCTCTGGTTCTTTAGTGCTCCCAGCTTGAGCTGGGTTGGCCTCTGTCTCGACCCATCCGATGCCATTAGGAGAGCTGACTTGCTGTCTTTGGGGTGGCCTAGAGAGGGCTCGCAAACTCTTTTTCTTTCTCCTTCCAGATGAAGGCCTGGCACTTTCTCTCTCTTCACCTTCTGATTTATCTCTGCAGGAGCTCTTATCAGAGGCTTGATGCTGCTTCTCCAGGGCCCCCTGACAAGAGTCCCCTCGGTCACCATGACTTTCCACACGCAAGCATGTGAACGTCGATGGAGCATGATCACTTAGCACAGGGGATTTCTGATTGGCGAGATCTGGAGGAGGGCACTCATGACCAGGGCAGAGGTCCAGCTTTCCCTGTGCTGCAGAGGAAAGAGTGAGTCAGAATGGAGTCCATGCAGGGACATCCCAAACAGCCCTAACTAACCTAATGGTGATCTTGTTCTTCAGTACTATCTACCAAGACTTCGTTCACATGGATTCCTCTCCAGCCCATCACTACATCTTCCATCTCCTGCTACATCCAGATACACCTTGAGGCTTTTAAGAGCACCACAGTTAACAGTTGTATGAATCAGACCAACACACAAGTCTCCACACAGTTACCACTTCAGTTACCTCTGACTCCCTACCACACAGTCAGAAACCGTGTCTACTATGTATTATGCAGCTGGTTTTTGACAGACAGCTGTGCTCCTGACCCATATAGAAATGTCTCTCCTGATGTCGCTAAGAATGAAGCAGCCAGGCTGAGAAAGCATCACCCCGACTTTAGTGCAAGACAGCATAGGAGAGTGGTTAGGCAGGAGAGAGGGGGTAGCCAGATGGTGCAGCAACTCAAGACGCTAGTCACCAAGCCTGGAGAGAACTTACTGCCACTGCCACAAGGTGTCCTCCATATGTGCACCATAGCACACGAACGCCCTGCTCCAACAAACAAATAGGTTACAAAAGAGGCAGAACGGTTAAACAGAAAGCACATGACGCATGTCAACTGGGGTCTCCCGACTTTGACAAATACTACTTTGTTAGAATTTTTATAAAGCAGCAAGCCCTCGGCAGGGAACAGCACAAACACAGCCTAGGTCACTAGTTCCAAAAAAGATGCCCCTTACAAACTACTAAATCCTGTTAATTTCCAAAATTAGTTTAAATAAAAATTTCCTCAGAAATCATTGCAATAAATAAATAAATAAACCCAGGGGCTAGCAATCTAGCTGAGAGTTAGTGTGTGCCTAGCATATACAAAGCCTCGGGCCTGATCCCTAGACCCACAGGGAAACAGAAAGGGGTTGGGGGTCGAGCAGGCAGGAAAAAGTGAGAGGAAACAAGGAGAGGGGAAACACTGGTAGGCTGAGGCAGGAGGATCATGAATTTGAGGCCAGCTGGACTACAGAGCAAGAGCTTGTTTACAAAAGCAAAACTGTAGGACACTCTTGTCAGGCAGCAACACAGAAGCCCTCAGCATGGGCCTAAGAGAGAAACATAGACCGTGACCAAGAAGGGATTTGTTAATTTCCACAATTACAGGCCCTGGAAGACCAAAGCAACAACCTCAAATGACAGTTGAAAATTAAAATGAAAACAAAACCCAGAAAACCATTCTCTGCGTTGTAGCTCTAGGACAAGAAGTGTTACCACAAGGTAGCGTCATTACTGCCAGCTGAAGGCAATGACCAACCAGTGTGAGCCATTAGTAGGGATCTTAGGGAATCTTCCGAAGTACTCTCTCTTAGCCAGCGAACCATCACAGTTATCAGTTTACTCTACCCTAGGCAGAATGCATTTTTCAGTTACAACTGAATTAGCATAATTAGAATAATTGTCTTAATTATTAAAGTAACCATAAACACCATTTCCTAACATTGAAATTCCCTAACTCTTCCTATGTGGCAGACTACTAAACAAATACCTTCCATTTTATCCCTCAATGTCCCATAAGTAACAGTGCAATTCTTTTTTTTCCCCCTCCCTTCTCCCCCTTGCTCTGGCCCTGCTCACTCCTACCCACTCTCTCCGACCGGCTCATTCCAGCCCAAAAGTTTATTTTTACTTATTATATGTAAGTACACTGTAGGTGTCTTCAGACACCCATAAGAGGGCATCAGATCTCATTACAGATGGCTGTGAACCATCATGTGGTTGCTGGAATTTGAACTCAGGACCTCCAGAAAAGAAATCAGTGCTCTTAACTGCTGAGCCACCATCTCATCAGCCTGTGCAATTCCTTTTTAATTAAGTTGTTCCTGCGTGAACGCTTTGTCTGCATATATGTTCCACATGGGAGCCTGTTGTCTGTAGAGTTCAGTGACTGTGCGCCACCATAAGGTATTAAGAAGAGAACCTGGACCCTAGCAAGAGCAACTCTTAACTGCTACATCATCTCTCTAGCACCTTAGTGCAATTCTTTCCTGTTAGCAACTCTACTGATTGTCACTGCAGATCTGAATGACAGTCTGGGAGTCACTGATCCAACCTGATGCCCATCCCGCCTGAGTCCCACTACTACAGAATGCCCTGACCAGGTGACCAGCAGGATCTCAGGCCTGTTCCTGGGGTGTAACTGAAGCCTGGCTGCTTTTACCAACTTTCTTCTGTATGATATATAGTATTGCACATCTCCTATCTGAATCTGTTTTCTATTTCTGGCCACCAACTTGAGTCTTCTAACTCCTGTGGGTACACACAAAGTAGCTTTAATTTGCAGCCAATACAATTCAGAATTAAAATGGCCCCTTCAAAGCAATTCTGACATGGTTTTAACATCTATAGGGACTAAGAAAAACATGAAAACAAAATCTCAACTTCCCACTTGATGGGCTTTTCCATTGACTGTGAATATGCCATGCTGTGTACACTCGGGACTACTTAGTCTGAGATCAGATTGAACACAAAATATGGTCAATTGGGTGAATTAGTTTGTAAAGTATCTTAAACCTATAGGTGCTCCTGTATTTATAGTTTATACAGATTTAATGAATACTGATAGAAGTTTAAATTACAAAAATCCACCCAGGCATGGTGGCACATGACTTTAATCCCAGCACTCAGGAGGCAGAGGCAGGAGGCCAAAGGCTTCAAGGAAAGAGAGAGAAAAGAGAGCTGGAGAGATGGCTCAGTGTTTAAGAACACTGACTGTTCTTCCAGAGGTCCTGAGTTCAATACCCAGCTCACAACCATCTGTAATGGGATACGATGCCCTCTTCCTCTTCCGGTGCATCGGAAGATAGCTACAGTGTACTCATTAAAATAAAAATAAATAGATTTGAGAGAGAGAGAGGAAGGGAAAGAGAGAGAGAGAGAGAGAGAGAGAGAGAGAGAGAGAGAGGGAATGCTCCTACATGAAGACAGCCTGCAAGGGTGGCCAAAAGGTGAATGAGAACAGTTTCTCTTCAGCATCCTGGGCCACTAACAGCTCCATGTCCCTTTTGCCCAGACCTTTGCCACTCACCTTGACCGTCAACCTGTGGACATTCTCCCTCCTCTTGCCACACCTCTCTCCCTTGCTCTAGCTGGGTGATGAGCTTTGGTTTTGAAAATGGTATTCCTGCTCACCAGAAAAGAAAACTGTAGGTTAGGGTACAGAAGGTATTCTGACTTGACCTCTGGAATAGACTCAAAAGCAAAGACTGAGGGAGGCACTTCCGAGGTTTAGCAGTTACTTGAGATTAGCAGGACGATGAACTCAGATGAGAATACACTGATTCTACTGCATGCTGGTTAAATGAACCTCTATTACAGTGAACTTTGACTGTCAAGCTGATTGGGTAGAGAAACATCTAGGAGACCAGTAAAGTGTGCCTGAGACTGGCTGTGAGGGGTTCCAGAGAAAATTCACTGAGGAAGAAAGTCCTTCCTTAAAAGGGGGTGGCATCACCCCATAGGCTGGGCCTGGATGGAAGAGATGGATAAAAGTCAGCACAATACAGCTTGTCCTCCCTCCCTCTCTCTGCTTCCTGCCATGACATTACGCTGCTGTGATCTAGCAAGCCCCATTAACCACGACAGATTGAAACTGTGCACCAAAACACGTAATTTCTCCTTCCAAGCATAGTGGCACACACCTTTAATCCAACACTTGGGAGGCAGAAGTATTCAGATCTCTACAAGTTTGAGGCCAGCCTAGTTTACACAGTGAACTCTAGGGCAGCCAGTGGGTGTAGTGAGAAACTACCTTAGAGGAGGGGAAAAAGTAATTCCTCCCTTGTCTTGGTTAGGATTTTTATTGCTGTGAACAGACACCATGACCAAGGCAACTCTTAATAAAGGACAACATTTAATTGGGACTGGCTTACAGTTTGAGAGGTTCAGTCCATTATTGTCATGGTGGGAAGCATGGCAGCCTGCAGGCAACTTGGTGCTGGAGGAGCCCAGCGTTCTACATGTTGATCCAAAGGCAGCCAGAAGGAGGCTCTCTTCCACACTGGGCAGAGTGTAAGCACTAGGAGACCTCAAAGCCCACCAACACAGTAACACACTTCACTTCCCCCAACCAGGCCACACCTATTTCAACAAGGTCATATCTTCTAAGACTGCCACTTCCCGTGGGCCAAGCATATTCAAACCACCGACTCCTTTCTCATTGTTTTCTTGGGTATTTGTAACAAATTAAATACCTGTTTTATTTAAACAGAGTTAATTTAGGAAAAGAGAGAGCCCAGACCAGAGGGGAAAGCCTAGAGATGCAGAGTACAGACACACATACACACACACACACACACACACACACACACACACACACCTAATGGCATTCAACTCTACAAAATCAGACTTCCCTAGGAAAGCAGAGAGTAAAATGTCTTTACTCTCATCAAACCCAAAGGCCAAGCCACAAAGTAAGATGGCTGCTACGAGTACAGAAGAACTAACTAGCTTGTGCGCTAACAAGACAGCGAGTCCGGAGAGATAACCACTTACCCAGAGAGACCAGGTTGCTGTAGTTCTCCAGCATCACCTCTCTGTACAGGAACTTCTGCTCTGGGCTAAGCAGGCACCACTCCTCCTGGGAGAAGTCCACAGCCACATCTCTGAATGCCATGTGTACCTAGAACACAAAACAGCCCTGCTCACTCCTGAGCCAGCCTCGATGTGGGTCAGGGTAAGAGGCAAGAAGAAGAGACTACCTCAGTACCGGCGGTGAGAAGTAGAGAGCCCGCCCTGGCTGCCACTCTGATGCAGTATCTGAGACCTCTAAACCCCTGTATCTACCAAGTCAGTACCAATTATTATCCTACACAAAGTCGTGGTAGGCTAATTTGTACATGCAAAAAGCATACTGTAAGTTCTGAGAATTTTAAATCTAGCAGAAAAGCCAATATATAAAAATTAAACAATGGTAAGGCGGCATAAGAGACGTTCTGAGTTGTGGATTTCTTTAGTTTTTATTTATGTGTATGTACTGATGTTACGTCTGTGCACATACATGTAGGTGTACATGAAGAATGCACATAGAAGGCATCTGGACCCCTGGAGCTGGAGTTACAGGCAGTCGTAAGCCTCTTGATATCGGGGCTGGAACTGAACTTGGGTCTACTCCAAGAGCAACCGCCTTGAAACCATGGCCACTTCCCCAGGCCCCAGACTTTCTAAGTTTTAAAAATTTAAAAGACCAAATAGTCTTACACATCATGTTAGTGTTGACGCAACTGAAATTCGTGCAGTTCCATAACACTAAAGCCTAAACATACTACAACTCAGCCCTGGCTCAACTGCTACAGCTTCATCTCCTGACCTGAGAGGCACAGAGGCATCTGAGCCACAGTACCTAAGTTTCAGGCTCATCTCTGTCATAAACCAATGCTTCTGCTTTCTTACTCAAGAAACCTACCTAATGGCACTTAAACTCCCGCGCAGCGGGTGCTACAGTGGAAGGAAGCTCTTGGCTCCTCATCTCCACCCCACTCTCCTATGCCCAGATCCGTTCTTGACTCTGCTACTTAGAACACACCTTGAAAAGCTTTGCTAAGATTGAGCCCAGGTACATGGTCTTCTAGAACAGAGGAACTGAAAAAAGAACAGTGCATTAGAGTTTCAGATAAGCCTGTGGGGAGCAGAGCCAAGGGCATCCTGGGCAGAGACAGAGGGAGAAGAAAGACCCAAACCATGGACAAGTAGGGCTGTGGAGTGAAACACCTTTAGGTATTGAACTTTTACCGTGGTACGATACACACAGCACAGAAGTCACTGTGTTGACCTAAAGTATGCAGTGGGGCAGCCTCGGGGCATTCCCAGTGTTGCCAATCACCAATCTCCACTTCCCTCTCCACAGCAATCTCAGCACTTGCATGTGGAAACTCTGGAAGGAACAGTAACTTCCCAGTTCCCAACCCTGGTAAAGACATTTCTGTCCCTGCATCTCTGGGACATATATTTAGCCTGTGGCTAACACAAGGGGAATCACACAATGTGTGGAGTACTGCAGGTAGCACATTCCTGAGACTCATCTGCATAGAAGTATGCACTCCTCATTCCTCTGTAAAGCTAAGCAATACTTCACTTCGTGTGCTCTGAAGTTACACGGTTCTGGAATTGATGGATATGGCTTCTAGCTACTCTGAATAACCGCCATACACACTGAGTATCTGGGTTCTTATCTTCAGTTCTTTTGAGTGTATGCCCAGTAGAGTTAACTGGATCAAATGGTAATTCTGTATCCACCGTGGGACATTAGGAACATACAAGGGCTCTAGCTTCTCCACATCCTCTCTAATCTCTCTCACTAATCTCTCTCTCTCTCTCTCTCTCTCTTTCACACACACACACACAAGAGAGAGAGAGAGAGAGAGAGAGGGAGGGAGGGGGGAGAAAGAGAGGGAGAAAGGGAAGGAGGGAGAGGGGGTGCATGTATATAGAGGCCAGAAAAAAAATCATTTATTTATTTATTTATTTGTTTGTTTGTTTGTTTGTTTGTATGACAAGATCTCACAACATAACCTTAGCTAGCCTGGAACTCACTATGAAGGCCAAGCTGACCTCAAACTCACAGAGATCCACCTGCGTCTAGTTCTGGAGTGCTGAGATAACATGTGTGCCCCCACACCAGCCTACTTTCCCGATTTTTTTGAGACAGGGTCTTTTGATGAACCCAGAGCTCTTTCATCTGCTAGGCTGATGACCAGTGAGTCCCAGAGCTGCTCCTAGGCCCCCCTTCCCAGTGCTGTGCCTAGGTCCCCCCCCCCCCCCCCCCCCGTGCTTACAGGTACATGCTGTACCTGTTTTGGTGCTAAGCATCTAAACTCATGTTCCTGATTGTATAGCTGTCACTTTGCTGTTGACTCCAAGTGCAAAAGGTGGACGTCTTTACCCTGTCCCTGTGAAAGCCTTCAGACTGGGACACACATTGTGAGACCTTCTCATATGGCCTCTACTCTAATTTTCACAGAAAAAAAAAAAGAATTGAATTTTGTTCAGTATGTTTCTGCATTCAGCATATGGCTTTTCTTTCCATCAATGTGATGTGCTATGCTGGGTTGGTTTTTTTTTTTTTATTGTAAAACCATCATCCTTACATCTCAAGAATCACTCCCCTTCCCAATATATCGTTTTAATGTGCTTTTCAATTGAGTTAGCATTTTCTTGAAATTTTCTGTTGTTGGTGTTCTGGTTTTTTGTTGTTGTTCTTGTTTTTCTTCCTCAGCTGTAACAAATTTAAAGTTTTCTTTTAGTGTCTTTGTCTAGTTTGGGCACCAAGAGTAATACCAACCTCACTTACGCAGTTTTTCTCTCTTCCATATTTCTGGTAAAGTCTGAGGGTTGGTATTAGCATTTCTCTGGGTTGTTTGGTAGAATTCACCAGTGAAGCCACAAGTCAGAGGTCCTTCTTAGTGAAGAGCTCACTGCCTGAGCCAAGGCATAGTTTCCACTTCTTCACTGCGCCCTCTTCAGGGTTGGTTTCATTTATCTCATCAAATTTGTTGGTTCTTTCAATGTCTACCTCATTTCTTATTTCTGATTTGAATAATTTATATTTTAAATCAATCAATTACACAGGTTTATAAATTTTGTTGTTTTTTGGAGAACTTTTAAGTTTGATTTTCTTTTTTCTTTTGGCTTGTTTTTAGCTTGCTACATACCCCAGGCTGATCTCAAATTTAAAGCAAACCTCCTGCCTCCAAGTACTGGAAACACTGGTGTGTACACCAAATCCAGCTTCTCTACTTCACTTGCTTTTGTTCTAACATTTAATATTTTTGTTGCTTTCAACATTTGGATTTATGTTTTTTCCCCCAGCTCTCTAAATTGTAAAACTAGGTTGTTCTCCCAGACTCTTAAAAACAATCTTCAAATTTGCTACTTATCTGAACTTCTGATATTCCTGCCAGGCCACACAAACTGGAGTCACAGGCTTGGGCCACCATACCTGGGTTTATGTAGTACCAAGGATCAACCCAGGGCTACTTGCAGGCTAGGAACACATTGTCAACTGAGCTGCATTCAAGACTCTCATCTTCTTAACTGGGAGCACTCTGCTTAAAATTGTTACTCAACTTTGACTCCATAATTTGTTTTTGTCTCTGGAAGTTCCTCATGTCCTTGTGATTTCCTGTAGGAGGAGCTAAGGTGGGAGGAGTAGGGAGAGGAAGAGGAGAAGGAAGAGGAGTGAGGTGAGGGGGAGAGAGAGGTAAGAGGATGAAGAGCCATGTAGGTATGGAGAGCAGTCCTGAGTAACAACTTATATTTAGGTTAGCTAATAGGGAAACACCTCTAATTGTACGGGCATATTGTTATTGAGCATTACCAAATATATAAAGACTTTGATTAATATTTAATCATTAGAGTCTCATTTTCTACCAGGCCCAAGTGGATGGCAGGATGGTCTGGGCACAGCCCAGCTTTGTGGAGACAGCATGGAAGATTGGCAGAGCCATCTCCCACGCTGACTGCTCATGGGTGGCAGGGCCCGTGTCTTTGGCCACCTGAGCCAAAGGTCTGAGCCGAGCTGCAGTGAAAATACACCACCACCGATCATGGCCACAGGCCTTGCCTAGTCAGGAACATGGCAGCTCTGTAACACAAGCAAATCCCACAGGCCTTGCCTAGTTGGGAACATGGCAGCTCTATAACACAAGCAAATCGGGTGCCACCAATTTAAATATCTCCTGCAACAATTTCCTCTTCCACACGTTGGTTTGAATGATATACTATTTAATTTCCTGGTATGTGAGGAATTTTCGATTTTCCTTCTGCTACTGGTTCATAGCCTTCTAAGACTACCAATAATTTGTGGTGTAATATATAGTTTATGCTCAAAAGGCTTCACATGCACCTGAGAGGGCACGTCTTGGGTTTCACTGGGTATGTCTGTTAGATCAGCTGGTTTACTGTTGTCCATCGTGACGCACTGTAATGAAAAAAAAAATCCCAACCCAGTACTTCCTGGCCTCGGAGACGTATGACGAGGCATCTGCCGACAGTCTCCTTTGGGACCCCATGTATTCAGAGTTGCTCTCCTCTTGCTGTTCTCAAAACTGTCTCTCTAGTCTTTGGTTTACTCCTCTCATTACCATGTGTCCTACTGTAAATTTCCTAGTGTATTGTACCTTGAACTTTGCAGAGCTTCTTGACTGGTCATATTTCCTGTCACTGAGTAAAGGCGGGGCCATTATTTCCTTAAATGCCACCCCTTTTCCCCTTTTGATAATCCCACAAGTAGCCAAGTGTGGTGGCACACACCATTAGACCCAGCACCTGGCAGAAGCAGGTGGAGCTCTGTGAGTTTGAGGCCAGTGTGGTCTATATGGAGTGCTCCAGGCCAGCCAGGGCTATGTAGTAAGGCCTTGTCTCAAAAGACAAAAACCAAACAAACAAAACAGCTGATAACCACACACGTGCACACTGGTTTGCTTGGGGTCCCACAGATCCCTAAGTCTCTGTTTATTTTCTGTAATATTGTTCATGGTACACAGACTTCGTTTCAATCATCCTATCTTCAGTGTTGGTGACTTATTCCTGTTTGCCTAAACCAGCTTCCGAATCGTTCTACCTTTTCATCTCTATTGATACCTAGCCACTTCAGCTGCAGGAAATGAGATCAGGAACAACCAGAACACGTATCCTTGATACCTGGATAAAACACTTTATTGTCCACTGTGGTTCCCAACAGCTATGTGCAAGCTGGTCCAGTAATAGGTACATGACTGCTGGCCATGAGGGCGAGGGGACAGGCTTACCTAAGATAGGTAAGCCTGACATATTCCAGCAATCCAATTGTTGTCTATGAGGGGAGAAGGATGCCTGCCTGGTCCTTCCTGTTCTTTACTGTGATGTCACGCTCAGCCAGCAGATGGTTTGAAGATGAACAAAGGAACATGAACTCTGTTTGATACTGAAGAACTGTGTGGTGCAGTGTTCAATACTAGGTAAATAGCTGATACACGGGCCAAGCACAAAGGGACACTGAGTGGTGCCTGCAGGTGCCATCATTCAGACAGAACAGGAGCTGGACTCCAGTAAGCATCAACAGACACTGAGGACGAGTGTGTGTCCATCCTATGACAGCTGTCATGAAGACAGAAAACATTCCCTAGGCTCTCTGGAATTGTCTGGGCCACCTTTCCCAGCCCCCGCTAAAGAAGGATGGTATGTGGAAAGTACTTCTAGGTAAGGAAAACAGAAATGAGAGAGTGTCAGGTGAACACGCTTTCTCTAAAAGGCTTGAGAATGAAAGCCCCTTCTTGGAAACAGCAAGGAAAAGGGAAAACAAGCGAGGGAAATCCGGGTTCCTGAAAAGCAAAAAAGATGAAACCAAATACCAAAACACACACCACCTCTCCTTCCTCTGCAACCGAATATGAAAACCATATTTCAGCTTACAAAAGCATTTCCTCAAGCTGGCATGGGAGATGGACTCAAAAACACTAAAATCTGGCATTTCTTCTTACAAAAAGGGCAGACATGTAATAGTCACCTGTGAAAATGCAAAGCAGAGGGGTTAGAGAGATGGCTCAGCAGTTAAAAGCACTATTCACACTTCCAGTAGACCAGAGTTCGATTCCCAGCAGCCACAGGCAGCACACAACCATCTGCAGCTCCAGTTCCAGCAGATCTGGTGCCCTCTTCAGTCTCCACAGTCACTGTATGCATGTGGCACACAGACATACATAGAGGCAAAACATCATGTACATACAATAAAAATGAACTAAAAAAATGTTTAAAATTAAAATGCAAAACAGAAAACAAGAAACCAAACAATTCGGCTATATTGAAAAATAAATAACCATAGCAAAATCCCAACTCTGGGCTGAGTTAAGTATCCTGAAATATACATTGAGAGCATCTAGGATTAAAAAAAAAAATCAAAAACTAAGAAACAGAGAAAGGGGCAAAATCTAGACACCAACAGATTTGACTGGGGTTCTGAAAGAAACAGAGACAAATCCTTTTTGCAGAATTGCTTGCAAGAAGTGAAGACTTCATTACAAGAAATTCAATAAAAATAGGCTGAAATAAAAGTGACAGACATTTAAAAATGGCCAGAAAAAAAAGAGAGAAAAAAACCCTGAAAGCCAAAAAAACAAAACAAACAAACAAATAAAAATAAACAAAAAACTGAACTATCAAGAAACTGAAATAAAGGCGTAAAAGGACTACAGAGAAAAGTAAGAAAGGAAGCTGGACAAAAGTGTAACATTCATATTATTGCTCTTTCTGAAAACAGACAACAAAGCAGTGAGCAGAATAAATATTTAAAAGTATGATATAAAAAAAATTCAAAAACATATGATTGGGGCTGGGTATGGCCATACATACCTTTTATCCCAGCTCTTGGGAGGCAGACCCGAGTGAATCTCTGTGATTTCAAGGGCAGCCTGGTCTACATTGTGAGTTCTAGAACAGCCAGGGCTATGTAGAAAGACCTTGTCACCAAGGCAAACATTGTAGGGAGTTGATCTGTTGTTATGTATTCAAATGCTCAATACTGGCCCCCAAGATCTGGGTGTCCCCTGATCCTGGAGATCCTCACAGACACCAAATGATGCTGGGTAACCTTGCTCCCCAAGTTAATTGGTCAATTAAAGGCTAAAGCCTGTGATTGGGCAGTAGATAGAGGTAGGCGGGATTTCAGTTACCTGGCTGGGGGTTGCAGGTAGAAAGAGACCAAAGGAGGAAGAAGCCACCATGAGAGGAGACAGACCATAAGCGCTTGGCCAGGAGAAACATCAGGTAACAAGGGACACATGGCTGGATGAAGTTAATATAGCTTCAAAACCTGCCCAACCTATGCTTACAGCTTACAAGCAAAACACATGGATTGCATATCTTTTATACAGGCTAGAAAGAATTTATAATTCCTTTTACAAAACACAACAGAACAGATGACTGACCTGAATCAACTATGAAAGTCATATGAGACAGGCGAGGAAAGTAGCCTCTGAACTCCACTAGAAAACCCAGGAGTCTTGGAAAAACACGGAGGGACGGTGAGCCAAAGAAACTAGCCTTCGATTGAGAGGTCTCAAAATCCCAAATCGACCACTGCACATTACAGGAGGAAATATAAAAGGTACAGCCACAAAACAGCATGGCCACCATGCTACTCAGAATGTATCTGCAAAGCACAGAGAGCAGTAACTTGTGCAGGTATGGGTTTACTGGTGTGTATGGCAGGGTCATTCACACTGCTGAGGGAATATGTGGAGATTATACCAATAACCTGTGTCTCTTCAAACCTCCACTCACCTATTTAACCATACATCTATGAAGCCTACCCACACCAGTTATTATTATGGTATTTACAAAATGACAGTGTTCTCCTTCCCTTTTCCATCCTAAATTCATTAATTAGAAAACTCTGTAAGAGCAGCTGTCCCATCTTCCTGTTTATTGAATTCAATTATTTATTTATGTCCAGATGGGTTCTTATCTTTGGGGTTACAATATGACATTATCACCATGTTTTCCGCTATTCAAATTATTGCAGCTTTAAACATTGGTTTTGGGTTGCCTTTGTTTTAAGTAATAAATGGGATGGAGGTAACACTGTATGGTGAGCTCACATCTGAAGAACACTAGACCGTTTTCACTCTTGAGAATCCTAAGCCACCATGTATGAAGTTCCAACTACCCTCCTGGAGAGAACATACAGAGGCAGGGGCCAGGTACTACATACTATATGGAGCAGGTGAGACCAGGGGTCCTTGCTGGCTCCAGTCTTCAAATGAACCCACTAAGGCATCAAAGATATGGAGAATATCATCTTGGTAATACTTAAATGACTACAGCTGAATAGATGAATGAAGAAAACATACAGTTTTAACAGACATGAATAAGCACTGAAGGAATGTAGTAACAAACGTAGCTGGGGCTCAGGAATTTTAAATAGGGTGAGTAGAGAGACCTCTGTAAGGTCACAGAATCTGAAGGATGTGAGGGAGTAAGTGTCTCAGACAAAAGAAGAGCCAGGACAAAGGCCCTGATACAAGAGAGTCAGGCTGGCAAGGTAAAGGACAAAAGATGCAGCTGATGTGTGTGTCAGGATGGAGTAACAGAGATGATGTCCAAATGTAAATATGGCGCAGTGAAACCCAGCCTTATACGGCACTGGTTCTAATTTCGATTAGGGTGGAAAGCCACTGGGGAGGTGTTTTGTAAATGGATGGCATAATGTAAATTATAGCTGAAAAGATCCTTATGGTTTCTGTCTTGAGGGTTGTCGGGGGAGGGGGGTATAAGAGAATAAGAAGACAAGAGATGGCAACGATCATTCGCGGACAATGGTGACACAGACCACAGCGGAAGCGGCAAGGGTTACAAGTCATTTGATTTCAGACTCAGCTACTGTAGACAGCTTGTAAAAACAAAAAAATAATCAAGGATGACCTCAAGGTTTTGAGTCTGAACCTAAAAAAAAAAAAAAGGAGTTGCCAGGTCCCTTGCTCCCCTTTGAAGAATTACCCGTACCACAGGAAGGAGACGCGTATATGGAGAACAGGATCAAATCAGATCAGAGTCTTGACAAGAAAATATCCTCACTCAAGCCTCATCTTTATGAGGACTTTAGAGCATGAGCGATCTCTACCAACGCTGGATGCTGAACCTGTCCCCACGCACAAGAACCCTAACACAGAAGGGTCGAGCCTTGAATCCATCTATCCCTGAGGTTCACAGCTGAAGCTAACACAACTTCCTCAGAGATGCATGCCCACACTTACAAAAAAACCCACACCCGTGCTAGCGCGTCCCCTCAACTCCCAGCCTCCAGCAGCACTCACCAAAGAACAAGGGGCTGCTCCAGCCTCCATCAGGCGAGCACCTCCCACCCTGTGCCTAGCAGGAGCCAGGACTACATTACCCAGAGCCCTCCAGGCGCAGAAACCATGCCTCCCAGCATGCCCCGCGACACCAGCTGTGCTGGAAAGGCCGCCAGCTCCTATTGACCTCTGATCAGTCTGTTTCTGGGCTGCGTGCTTTGTTTAGCTGGAGAATGGTTGCTGCAGAACCTAAGGCTCTCTCCTTCCTAAAATCGCGTTCATAAAACATAAAATCTGCCTCTGTCTGAGGAACTACACTCCCCAGTGACTCCTGCAGAGATTTCCGCATCCGGTGCCATCTGACACCCCCCTCTCGCCCCCAAACACATTGGCCAGCGGAAGTGGCGACCCATAGATGCTTCTTCGTTACTCAGCACTTTGGGGGATCTTTCAGGGCCTTCCGGTCTGACGTGGGCTGGGAACCTGTGAAAGTTTGAAGCCCGTACGATATATATATATTAGGTAAAAGCTCTGAGAATGAGTTACAGTCACAGCTCTCATTTTCCATTTTTCTTTTGAACCGCTAAGTTACCCAGAAAGACCTAGAAGAACCTTAACACTGAAGGGCTGTTAAACCCAGGAATTATTAATCCTTAGATTCTTGTAGTCTCTAAATCTTTGGATGCTTTGAAAAACTTTGATGAGTGTGTCCCAGCTTGACTGTCTCCTCGCCAAAGCTCAGGGGAGAATAAACTGAGACCCTAAGATTGGGCCAACATGGCCACCTCATCTCAGAGAAATCTGGGCTTTTTTGGCTAGGCCAGCTGGTGGTCGTTCCCTGTATTCCGCTTGCTGCCTGTGATCTTCCCGTATCAGCCATGAGTTGCTGTCGTGCCCTACCCACTCAGTCATTCTGAGCTGTGGACAAAAGCGGGAACAGAATGAGCAGAGTGTCCACAGCATAGCAGTTTCCATTGAGTTCACAACTGTTACTCTGGATTTCACTTAGAAACTATGAAGGCTGGGGGTGGAGGGGAGCTTGCTCAAAAGGGAACTGTATGGAAAAATAATGTTAAAACAGGCTGCCTTTGCAGATGACCTCAGTTCGAGTCTCAGCACCCATATGGTGGCCCACAACCATCTGTGACTCCAGACCCAAGGGATCTTGACTCCTGGTTTGTACAGACACCAGGTACACATGTGCTTTATATGTGTGCATGTAGACAAAACACCTAAACAGAAAACATATTTTTTTTAAAAAAAGAATTTTGTCTTCAGTTAGTCAAAAGAATCCTACACAGATGTCCACAGGCCAAACTGATTGAGGAAAGTCTTCAACGGAGGTTTCCTCTTCCCTGATATCTCTAGGTTATGCCAAGTTAACAATAAAACTAACCAGACATGATAATCCCACAGATTTGAGGAGAAAGACCCCTTACCCAAATCATCATGGCCAAAGCAAAAAATTAATTAAAGCAAGCTTTTTTAATTCAGGTACATGGGCTGTCCTTCCATAAGGGGGGTTCGAAAGATCAGTATTGGACACAGGAAAGATAAAGGTTTTTATAGCTCAGGAGTAGGGGACTTCCTGCAGGCAAATAGGCAGGGTCACAGGAGCAGGACAAGTTGGTCACAACAACCTTCTGAAGCACAGACATGATTGTGTGGTGGACATAACAAGGTATTCATAACACAGTCGTCGTAACAACAGGTCGTCATAACAACCTGTTGACAACAAAAGCACCTTTTCTGTTTCCTATAACAGGCAGTACAAAACCATTTGTAGTTCAGGTTACTGGCCGGGCACAGCCCCAACTCTGAGAAACAGAAATTTCATCATAAATAGGAATGAACCTAGTTTATTTTTACTATCAGATGGCTTTCAAGCCTAAGATGGAGGCAAGCTAGTTTATCAGACACTGCTTTAAATCACAACATTTTTGTTTATTTTTCTCATGATCTCTTGATGCTCAGACTAATCCTTATATGACAGATAGTTTGTGAGAATCAATAAGGCCAAAGGTGAATATGGAACTTTAAATGAATTAGATGTGTTATTCTTTCCCTAAATACTTTCAGTAGGGTATTCTACAAAATTAAAAAAAATAGTTATAATTGCTATGATTCACCAAAAAAAAAAAATCAAGTTAATTGAGGGGTGGGGTGGGTAAAGATATAGCTTAAATAGTAGAGTTGTAGCCCAGTATATCCTTTAATTTTCTATTGCTGTTCTAAAAAATACCATAACCAACAGTAAGTTCAGAAAGAACAAACTACTTTGGCTTATGGCTCCAGGGATAGAATCTTCATGGTGTGAAGGCTCGGCATGGCTGCAGAAGCAGGGAGCTGGTTCAGTGGTTTAAAAAGGGTAATGGTGTGTGATTGGTACTAATGTCACCTTGGACATACATCATGAATGTTTCAGCTATCAGTATTGTATCTTTCTTGTAAAGCCTTTTAACATAATTGTGTTAAATTATAGACAGATTCCTAGTCTTTATACTCAATGAACCCATGTCCTTGTGCTGGTGGAATTGCTTGCACTTGCCTCTTATTCATAAGTGTGCTTTGTTATATTGATATCTGAGATACATTTTAGAATATATGAAATTTACTC
Source organism: Grammomys surdaster (assembly GCF_004785775.1). NCBI lineage: Eukaryota > Metazoa > Chordata > Mammalia > Rodentia > Muridae > Grammomys > Grammomys surdaster. The sequence continues at coordinate 4,536,949 of NW_021604587.1, forward strand.
TATTTTGACCCCTCCTGGCTTGATGTATCCATGTCAAATATAATCACTGCCAAATGTCATCCTGGGAGAGAGAATGGAGTTTGTCCCTGATGAATGGCTTTGCCATTATTGCCATTATTGGTTTAGCGTGTCTATACTTCTTGATGAGACGTCAAACAATTTACTTCTCTCTTGTCGATGCCCACGGAAGTGAAGACTTCCCAGGGATTGGGTATCTGTTTCCATGGTTCTGTGCCCTTCTTTCTTCCTTAGAGTTGAATGCATGAATTTAGTAGGATACAGGTGACTCCTTCCACATACTAAGATCATGCTTAGACACTTAGCTGTACCCTGTAGGTGTCCACAGAACACGCTTGAAACAATGACTCTAAATGTGGCAATCATGGAACACGCAATCGGAACAGAAAAGCTCTTAAGTTCCACGCTGACAAGTTGCTGGACAAAGGGATTTTATTAAGACATTTTTAGGCTGAGCAGTGGCATGTGTATGTAGGCCATCACTTCCTGTTGTACTTCAATAACTGCCTCTGAATAGTTAGTTCAAGAGCAAGCCAATGGGTTTTCACAGGATAAACTCAACTGTTGAGCTTTCCAACTTGGTCCCGGCAGAGTGGTGAGAAGAAGGAGGACTGTTCTGCCATCAACAAGGTGGTGACCCAAGAAAACACCACCAACATTCACAAGCGTGTCCATGGAGTGGGCTTCAAGAAGCGTGCTCCTCTGGCACTCAGAGAAATTTGGAAGTTTGCCATGAAGGAAAAGGGGACGCCAGATGTGCACATTGACACCAGGCTCAAAAAAGCCATCTGGGCCAAGGGAATAAGGAATGTTCCATACCACATCCGAGTACGTTTGTCCAGAAAATGTAATGAGGATGAGGATTCACCAAACAAGCTCTACACGTTGGTAACTTGTGTGCCCGTTACCACATTCAAAAGTCTATGGTCAATGTAGATGAGAACTAACCTGCTGTCAGATAAAATTACAGAACTGCCAAAAAAAAAAAATCTCAAATGTTGAATTTTCTTTTACCTGACTTGGTTTGATTGACTAGGAAGTTGAAGAATTCTCTACATATATTTTGTTATTTTTCTCCTTGTTCCCATCCCCAATTGTTGCTGTTAACAACACACATGACAACAGCTCATCAGTTGAAACCCCAATTGACTCTTCATCAAATGGAGATTGGAATGAGTAACAGAAACAGAATTCCTGTGAGAAGCACAGGAAGTGGTAAATGAAGGCTGGCTGGCTGGTAAGTGCTCAAACATTGTCTCAGGAAAAGCCTAAAGAAGGGAAGGCAAGCGGTCCTTACTTTAGTCACAGCAGTCCTTGCTTGTCAAATAATTAAGCAAATGTGTCCCCTTCTGCTGTATCTGTTAAGAGTCAGGAACTCTGAATGGCCCTTGGGAGCCAGAGTTTCTGGGATCTAATTTAGTAATTTTTCCTCACCTTCAAAACAGAGTCCCCTTTTAACTAATCTTATAGTTGTTCTATGGATCCAGAGTGCTGGCTTTCAATTCTTAATGAAAACAGTTTCCTGGTTTATACACCAAACCAGAACAATCCAGAAAACCTTTTCAGCTCTGTGTGAGGTAAACACAACCCTTTCTTTCTTTCATTCTTCCTTTCTTCCTTCCTTTCTTTCTTTCTTTCTCTCCTTCCTTCCTCCTTTCTTTCTTTCTTTTTTTTTTTCTATAGAATAGAGTTTATTCAAGGCATGGGGAAGGGGAGTTAGGGGAGTAGAGGTGGGGGGAGGGAGAGAGAGTAAAGAAGTAGAAGCCTGCCATGAGCATGAGGAGAAAGTGGAGAGAGAAGAGGGGAGGAGACAGAGGGATCAAGAACAAGAAAGCAAGAGAGCAAGAGCAAGAGGTCAAGAGAGAACATACCCTTAAGTCCTGGTAGCTTTTGTTTTACATTAAAAGCACAAGAATACTTTTCATAAAGGTCATAATTCTGCTATCAAATTCACTGCATTAAATGGTTTTATTAATGGAAAAAAATTTAAGGAAGTCCTTAACGCAAGTTGATGGGAAAAATAACAGAAATAAATACAAAGGCATGGATAGGTTAGGTAGGATTTATAGAAACTTTACTTCACCCCCAGCTCACCTTCCAGTCTTACCTCTCCCTACTGGTCTCAAAAGCTCTTTTTGCTAGTGCATGGTTTGCTTAAAGAAACATGCTACAAGGTGGGTTAATTTTTACAATAACACATAGGGTTAGATAGATGGCTCAGCAGTTAAAGGTGCAGACTGTTCTTGCAGAGGACTGAAATTTGATCACCAACAGGAAAAGCAGACAGATCACATCATTCGCAGTTCCAGGGGAATGTGACATACCACCTTTGGCCTCGACGAGCATGCATGTACACACACACACACATTCACAAACACAATTTTTATAATGTAAAATGGTTATTTTTAATTGGAAAAATATTTTTAATAAACTTTAGTTCCTTAGCTAGGCAGTGTGATGCATACCTTTAGTCCTAGTATTCAGAAGGCAGAAGCAGGCAGATCTCTTTGAATTCAAAGCTATCCTGGTCTACAGAGCAGGTTCCAAGACAGCCAGGGCTACACAAAGAAGCCCTTTATTAAAAAGAAAGAAAGAGAGGGAGGGAGGGAGGGAGAGAGAGAGGGAGGGAGGGAGGGAGGGAGGGAGGGAGAAGAAAGAGAGGGAGAAGGGAGGAAGAAAGGAAGGAAGAAAGAGAAAAAGAGAGAAGAAAAGAGGGACTGGAAAGATAGCTCAGTGAGTAAGAGCACAGGGTGCTCTTCCAAAGGATCTGGGTTCAATTCCCAGCACCCACATAGCACCTCACAACTGTCTGTAACTCCAGTTTCAGGGCATCTGACACCTTCATACACACAAGCAGGCAGAACACTAATGTACATAAAATAAGAAAAAGTGGTTTTTAAAATAAAATGTAAAAGAACAAAAAAACTTTAGTTCCTTAAATTATAGGATTCGTATTTTTGAGACCGAGCATCAATATGTAGCCCAGACTGGAACTGTACATGAGATCTTCCTGCCTCAGCCTTCAGAGACCTGGGACTACTCGGGGCTGCTGCATTCATTTCTTTAGAGCATTTATTTGGAAGTAATTTCAAGCTTAACAATATAAGCTACAGCCGGGTGGTGGTGGCGCATGCCTTTAATCCCAGCACTTGGGAGGCAGAGGTAGGCGGATTTCTGAGTTCAAGGCCAGCCTGGTCTACCGAGTGAGTTCCAGGACAGCCAGGGCTACACAGAGAAACCCTGTCTTGAAAAACCAAAACAAAAAAACAAAAACAAAAACAAAACAAAAAAAACAATATAAGCTACAAAGTGTGACAAAACCCATACAGCATATACCCTGAACCTGTTCCATGTGCCCCGTTGCAGGGGCGAGGGGGGGGGGGAACAAGGTTTTTCCAGACTTCTTTCGCTTTCTTTCCACACACATACATCCATACTCTTCTCTGAAGTGTTTGGGGGTAAATTGTGTGCAGCACAGATGCTTAAATGTGCCAGGCAAGTTTTTCCTAACAATGAAAACTGTACTATATGAGCAGAGCAATCAACAGCAGAAACCAGAATGCTAACGATACTTTCTACCAGCCTACCTCAAAGTCTGCTTTCGCAATTGACCACATACTGTGTTTTGCAACATCTTCAACTTTCTAGTACAATCCCAGTCTGAAATTAGGGGGAGTTGTCACACTCCTAGCCTCCTGTATAAAACATTTCTGTTTTAGTTTTTCTTCTCTGATGGCATTTTTTAGAGCAGGGTCCTTTTTGGTAGTTTGATATTCCTCTTTTCAAACTTAAACTCTCATTTTATCTTAAGCACACGTTTCAAAATCACAGCCAGAGGCAAGAGGAGATGAGTACAGTTAAACAGGAGCGGTGGCATCTTTGATAATAACTTTTTTATAATAATAATTTTTTCAGGACCAGGGAGATGCGCTCAGTGGGAAAAGCACTTACATAAGCACAAAGGCCTGAATTCAGATCCCCAGCTCCCACATAAAAGTCATGCAGACATGGCGGCCCACCTGTAATCCTAGCACTCAGGAGACAGAAACAGCGATCTATAGAACTGGCTGAGTAGACTGGCTGAATCAGCCAGCCCCGTGTTGACTGAGAGACCTTGCTTCAGTATACAGGGTGGAAATGATGAAGGAAGATACCCAGGGCTAACTTCCAGCTTCAGCATTTGCGCGCGTGCACGCATGCACGCACGGAGGCCAAATAAGGAAAGTTGGGACAGGATGGTTCATTGCATAGAGGCACTTGCTGTCAAGCTTGATGACTTGAGCTGATTCACTGGACAGCATGGTAGAAGAGACCTGACTCCCACAAGTTGTCCTCTGACCCGCAAAAGCCACGCCCAAGCACATAAATAAATAATAGTTTAAAATTTTTGAAGACACTGATTTAAAGATAGTGGACTTATAACGAGTGCTTGCTAGTTTTTATAAAGGCAAAAGAGACTAGAATTTGGAGTTCCATCTCCCTCAGTGGAAGGTTCACATGGGGCAATCCAGCTTCTCCTTCAAGGCTGAACTTTTTTGAGAGAGAGGAGACAAGGGATTTGATCTCTTGGAGTTCACCTGTGAGCCTCAGCTTCTGTATCTATAACCTGTAACTTTGAGCTAGTAGGGTCTCTTTTTCTCCTTCCCTCTCCTACACTCACACATTTATTTTGTGTGATGGTCAGAGGACAACTAGCAAGCGTTAAGGTCTCTCCTTCCACCATTTGGACTGAAATCAGGTCATCAGACTTAACAGCAAGTGCCTCTACCCACTGACTCATCTCTTGGCCATGATTCTTTGTGCTTTGAGTTGAGAGCTTCCATTCAGCGTTTCTCAACCTGTGCATTGTGACCCCTTGGGAGAGCCAAACGACCTTTCACGGGGGTCACCTAAGACCATTGGAAAATACAGATATTTACATTAGGATTTATAGCTGTAGCAAAATTATAATTATGATGCAGCAATGAAAATAATTTTATGGCTGGGGGTCACCACAATACAAGGAACTGTATTAACGGTCGCAGCATTAGGAAGGTTGAGAACCTCTGGTACACATGGTCCCTGACTTGGTCTCTTACCTGCTTCTACACTTTGAACAGCAGAGGTCGCCCTACACACAGTGATTACTTCTTTGCCTTGTGCTTTTTCTCTGCAGGCTGATTCTTCAACCATGGAGAATTCAATTATCCAACTTTTCCCTGGTGCTATGGGTAGCCAAGGACTCTGAGGAACCTTTTGACATTTCGATTTTCCGAATATCTGTGACTAGAAACTTTTGTTTTGTTTTTTGTTTTTCGAGACAGGGCTTCTCTGAGTTACCCCGGCTGTTCTGGAACTCATGCTATAGACCAGACCAGCCTCGAACTCAGAGATCCACTGCCTCTGCCCAAAAGCTAGGATTAAAGGTGTGCGCCACCACGTCCTGCTGGAAACGTTTAATTGTATTATATAACTAAGAATATTACTGAAGAGCATGGGGACAACATGGCTATAATTCCACAGTAATGTCCTACTCTAAAGTAGACTTATAGGTAAGTCACTACAGCCACTCATTTAGGGGAGTGGGAGAGCATGTTGTCCTGGGGTTCTCAGAGCATGAACTCATCAGTGACTCAGCACCTCTGAGTGGGTACTCTGTGCCAACTACTATTTGTTTATAGCATTAACAAAACGAAGCCGTCAAACTGGGGTTGTATGAGCATTGCCATGGTGACATAGCCTGAGGTGTCAGGACACATTCGTGTAACCATATTGCACTGATCCAGAATGTGGACTGGACAGACGCTACATAGTATCAAACAAAGCTGCTGGAGTACAGAACTTGTGCCTCTCTGTGCAGGAATTACTCTACTAGCAGAGAGAGGTAATTGACAAATGACCACAGGTTGAGTTACACGTGCATGCACATCACTGTTAGAAGAAGGACAAGAAAGTGACAGAAAGGCCAGGCAGTGGTGGCGCACGCCTTTAATCCCATCACTTGGGAGGCAGAGGCAGGCGGATTCTGAGTTCGGGGCCAGCCTGGTCTACCGAATGAGTTCCAGGACAGACGGGGCTACACAAGAGAAACCCTGTCTCGAAAAACCAAAAAAAAAAAAAGAAAGAAAGAAAGAAAGAAAGAAAGAAAGAAAAAAAGAAAGAAAGAAAGAAAGAAAGAAAGAAAGAAAAGAAAAGAAAAAGAAAAAAAAAGAAAGTGACAGAAAGTAGGTCCTTATTTATCAGGCCCAGGACTAGAGTGAGTGATAGGGTGACCGTGCCAAGACCAGCAGCTAAGGTGTCTGGCGTAATACTGGGTTGCCCCAGGGTGAATTCTGGCATTTTGAGAAGCTTTCTTAACTTAGGTGAGGCTCCATAGGTCACGTGAGGATTTTATGAGGCTCTGTGTCTTAACTATCTGAAAGCATAGTATTTACTCAATGAATATTAACCACGGCTTGTCAAGAATTAATACAGTCCTTAATGGTCTCACTTTCTGGTTTTATTCGAATTTCTTCTCAATCTTAGTTAAAAAAAAAAAAAGACTGGAGGGTTTTTTAATTTTTTGTTTTTTGTGGTTTTTTTGTTTTTGTTTTTGCTTTTTTTTTTTTTTTTTTGCTTATCCAGTCAAAACATTTACTGATCACCTTCTCTATGCCTTGCACTGTATTAGATACCAAAGATTCATCAGTAAACAACACACAGAATCAAAACAAGGTCTCCTCACCCTCACAGATAATACCATAGCTATCTCCTGGCCTGGTCCTCTTTCCACCCTTACTTGAATGGCCACCACACTTCAGTATGTCTCCGATTCACCTGACTCCCTCCCTCTCCAAAGCTGCTGCATCCTCTCTGCACCCCATGACCCATGCTCTGAGGCCCTCCCACCAGGCTCTCCCTTTGGCTTTCCTAGAACAAATGACCTAATTTATATGTTGTTGTTAAAATTGATATATGTATGTATGTATGTATAGTATACTCATGTGTATATGTTCAAACATATGGGGCAGGGAGGTTAATGTCAGATGTCTTCCTCAATTCCCCTCCACCATTTCTGCTTTTGATTTTTGAGGCATTGTCCACTGCATAGCTCTGGATGGCTTTGAACTCAATCGCTATTTTAAAAAAAATTATGGATGGTTAGAAACCACCATGTGGGTGCTGGGAACCAACCCGAGGTCTTCTGTAAGAGCAACAAGTACTCTTAACCATTGAGCCATCTTGGGATAAGATCGCTCACTGAAGATGGAACCCAACGAGTTGGCACTACTGGGATTATATGAGTGTGCCACCATGCCCACTTTGAACGTGAGTGCTGAGGACCTGAACTCTGCTCCTTGTGTTTGCTCATCAAACCCTTTACCAACTGAGCCATCTTCCCAGGCCTTATTTATTATTAGGGTCTCATGTAGCCTAATCTGGCCTCAAACTTACTATGTAGTATCCTGCTTGAACCGATCCTCCTGCCAACACCTTCCAACAGCAAGGATTATAGGCTTATGGATTTGATAATCTATTCTAATGTAGACAGCTAACAGCCATTTGTTGATGCTTTTTGTATCCTGATCAGCTTGGACCTTGCCCCTGTACCCAAGATACCAAAATCTTATGGCTGGTGGAGGTGGGGATGCTGTGTGGCAAGGACATATCCACAAGGCAATGGAGGAAGTATATAAAGATCGTCACTATTGAGTTGGTATACAGAGTTCAACTGAATGTAGAGTTTCTAATAATGCTGGCATGCACATCACAAAGGGACACACAAGCTGGGCCTGGGTGGAGCCAAAAAGGGGAGTAGAGACAATTCCTCTAACCTAATCACAAAAATTCAAGGGTTAAGAGGTTAAAAAAAAAAAGAAGAGTCTTCTGGTTTGGCTCTTCCTTCCCAATGATGGTTCAAAGAGCAGGCTCACACTGTGTGCTTCATAAGTTAGCCAGGTACTTACACAGATTAGTCTCTCAGAGCTGCAGCTATAAATAGCCTCAGTTCCCAGGAAGACGATGTTAGAGAGGAGCCAAGTCTTGCTGGGTTTAACAAGATCTACTGTGGTGCTTTGTGTTTATGTCTCGGGTCACTGAGAATGGGGCGGTTCCACGGTCGGTGGTGGTGTATGCCTTTAATCTTAGCACTTGGGATGCAAAAGTAGGAGGATGGCTGTGAGTTCAAGGCCAGCTTGGTCTACAGAGCTAGTTCTAGGACAGTCAGGGCTTCACAGAGGACACAAAACAAAACAAACAAAAATAAAATAAGAGTTGGAGTTTCCTAAAGGAAACCACAGCGTATGTCTATATAGAGACATACATTGGTAGTGACTTCTGTGTGTAAGCAGTGGAATGCCTTCTCCTTACATCTACGCTAACACCCTGATGCTCTTTGGGAGGTCCTGAAAGGTCCAAGGAGGAAACCTTTTTTGTTGGGGGGAAGTAAAACCCAGAACTGTGGTCAACTGCTCAGCCTCGGCTTTGGTATGAGCAGTCCTGTATTTAGCAATCATATTCCACTTGCAGAAATTCCCTCATGATCCTGTCTAGCACTCTGTAGTCTAGGTTATGCGTATTTCCAGTGCCTTGAAATTAGAACATAAAGAAAGTGAGTCTGAACCAAAGGAAACATATTACTGTCATTTCCATCCTAGGAGGCTTTAACTTCAGCAATAGTCCGTGTAGAACCCCACCCCCCTCTTCAGATGGCGGTCACACATCTTAAGATATGGCTTGGCTTTACAGGAACCCTGGACTGCTAAGAGAACACTGAACCTTGCCCAGGTGTGTCATGGGTGCATGTGCTTCAGCAAGCACCGTGAATCAATTGCACCATACGGTATGTCTGTAATATAATTACATGACATTAATCTTGAACTCACCTCCATGAAGACCCTTAGCTAATTACCTCCCATGTAACCAGACACTGTCTTCTTAAATCTGAAGACCCAGACAGGTAAGCTTGTAGTCTGCATTTTACTGGTGATGAAATGGGGAGAAGGTAAACAGAACAAACAGAGATGTCTTATAAAGATACCAGGAGACCCAGTGTTTGTTCGTACATTATCCAACACAGTACTTCAGATGGGACAGGGTGGGCCCCCACATAAGCAGTTCTCCAGTAGCCTCTAGACGGCCATTCATTCCCCTAACTCTGACACTGTCTACCAGCAGACAGTGTCAAATCCACAGATTAAGAACTCCATCCCTCAGACTGCCTCTACTTCAGATGCCAGTGCAAGTATTAGGCTGTCACTTAGGCTGCTGATCAACCAGCTCAGATGCAGAGTTGTGACTCCTACTGTCCCCTCCTTGGGGTTTGCTTGGGAAGCTCAGAGTCTGTGTGCTTATTCCACTCGTAAAGAACATCACAAAGGATACTGAATGGCTGTCCGATGAAAGCGAAGAGATGTCAATTGAGGCGTGTGGGAAGGGGTGTGCCGCATCCATGCTGTCTCACGAGACATACCCCATTCACCAGTCTTTCAGAACCCTGTCCTCTGTAGATCAGGCTGCCCTTGAACTCAGAGACTCACCTGCTTCTGCCTCTCAAGTGCTTGGGATTAAAGGCCTTTGCCACTTCGTCCGGCTGGTTTAGTTTAGTTTTATGAGACAGACTCTCTCGTATTCCAGAGGGACCTCCAACTCAGTATGCAGAGGGTGATACTTCTGCCTCCACCTTCTGAGTGCTGGGACCTCAGGTGTGTGCCACCACATACCATCAGTGTAGTTCTGGGGATCTGGGGGGTGAATTTGGGGATCCGTGCACCCCAAGCAAGCACAGTTGAGTCACATCCCCAGCTTGGATCTTCTGAGTGTCCATGGAAGTTCCATTACAAAAGCTCAGCTAATTGAATCTGTGGCCGCTGGAGGTCAACTTAACCTTCATCTTCCTCCACTATCCAGTAGCGTGTATATAGGATTTGGTCGAGATTCCCAATCTTCTAATCACAGAGCTTATTTCCCTGGTGATCAGCTCCCACACTCAGGCTATGCAGGAAGCCACCAAGAGTCCCTAGAGCAAAGGCTGCTCCCAGGAAGTCCCAGGGGGGTTAGAAGCTCTGCTCAGATATTGTCACTCAAGAAACATAAAGTTGTCAAGATCCAGGGGCAAAGGTCATGTTAGAACCAGATTCCCCCGGCGGCCCTGGGAACAAGAAATTTAGTTGCTATATGCCAGGAGTCAGCAGGACAGCGCGCACATAGGCAATGATTATTATATAACCCCCTCATTCTTCGTAACAAAACTTGACATGCTGTCTAGGACAAGCCAAGACTTCTCTCAGGTCGATGCCCTGGGGCAGAGCACTCTCCCTGGTGAAACAGGTGGAGTATCTTAGGCTTCTGCCTCTAAAAAGAAATCTCTCCATCAGAAAGCCCTAGACACATTTCAAAAGTCCTAGGTGGGAGCCTTTCTTTATCCATCTGCAGCAGATACCTCCATGAGCCTCAGATGAGAAGTCTACACCAGCAGAAGAAGCCATTCCATTCATTGACTAAGGACTCTACTCAGGCATCTTGCTAATAACTGGGGACTGTCTTTGGGTTCAAATGCAGAGCTCTATGTAAAAATAGCTCTTTTAAACCACAAACTTTTAAACCAATCCAAATTTTGAGAATGAAATATTAAATCTGAAGCTTAAAGTCTAATAATTTGAGCACTTTATTTTTCATTTCTTCCAATTTTATCAAAATATGGTTAATACTAATTGTATATACAATGTACAGCATGATGTTGTGAGATATATATATATTTGTGTATATATAGTATACGTGTGTGTGTGTGTGTGTGTGTGTGTGTGTAGTTGCAGCTGTAGCTTTGAGGGACTAATCTGTGTAAGTACCTGGGTAACTTATGAAGAACACAGTGCATACCTACTCTTTGAACCATCACTGTGAATCCCTCTCTCTCTCCCTCCCTCTCTCTCTCTCTCTCTCTCTCTCTCTCTCTCTCTGTGTGTGTGTGTGTAGTGAAACAATTACATTCAGCTAATCAACATATTGATCACCTCAGATACATACTTACATAGTTACAGTGAGGGGAGAGTGACTAAGAACATATCACAATTTTCAAATGTAAAATATGTGCTGTGCAATAGATCTCCAGAATGTGTTTATCCTACCTAACAGAAGCAGAGTCCTTATTGGTCAGTGTCTCCCAACATTGCCCACCCCACCCTCTAGACTCTAGAAACCATTGTCAAGCTCTTTGCTCCTATAGGTTGGCTTTTAAACATGCTTCGTGTGCCCTCGGTGGGACAGCCCAGCATTTGTCCCTCTTGTCTGGCTATCTCTTGGTATTCTACACTAAGCATTGTGGTCTACCTCTTTTCTCTTATGATGTCAGAGGAACATTCCTGCTGTAATAGCCATTACATAGAAAGAGGAACGGGGGGGGGGGCATAGAATTCTTAATGCTTTAGACTAAACCTTTCCACAGGCACACGAAACACTAAGGAACTAACACACTGAGATTGCTCAACTCCACACAGCTGCTCTAGGGACAAGCTTATGTGAGGATTTAGGGGTTTGTTTTGCTTTTGCTTTGTTTTTGGTACTACACACTAGTAATATGTTTGCTCTAGTCTTCTCCCACATAGTAGGAGAAAGTAGCTGGGCAGTAGTGGCACACGCCTTTAATCTCAGCACTTGGGAGGCAGAGGCAGGTGGATTTCTGAGTTCAAGGCCAGCCTGGTCTACAGAGTGAGTTCCAGGACAGCCAGGACTACACAGAGAAACTCTGTTTCAAAAAAAAACCTAAAAAATAAAACCAAAAAAAAAAAGAAGAAAGAAAGAAAAAAATCTGAGTCCAGTTACTGCTGCCTGTTATGAAATATTATGCAGAGGTGGTGGGGGTAAGGGGATACCTGGCAGGCCCATGCTGGGGTGTCCCCCTGAGAAATCATGTCATGTGGCAGACCTGGTATAACGGAGGTTTATTTGGGGAAGGGAGGGGAGTGAGGACCTGGAGAAGGGGTAGAGGCAGACGGAGCCACAAGGGCAGATAAAGCAGGGACAGAGAAGGACAGAAGAGAGAAAGAGGTCAGTCGGGAACACGTGGAAACAGAGAGGAAGGGGGAGGGGCTGGAGTGGTGAACAGTCTTCTTACACACTGCTGCTGCAGCTGGCAGGCAATGGCTGGAGGTGATGATGCAAGCTGTTGCTAAGTCCCTGTTGCTAGGAACCTGGGAGGAGCATAGAACAATCCCTTATAATCCACCACTGCCCGTATGTACATAGGCATAGGATGCCATCCACTGGAACATCGTGACCTACCATGAGCCACAATGTTAAAGAAAACTGACTTTTTCCTCCTCTAGTAGCCATCAAATGACAATAGCGACTCAGAAGTGTAAACATCATGAGACTCGTGCTATTCGGGTCAATCTTGTGCACGCTTTCTTTTCAGTGATGTGGTGGTGGTGGTGTGTGTGTGTTGCCCACATAGGCCAGAAGTGGGCATCAGATTCTGTGGAGCTGGATTACAGGTGGTCATGAGCAACCCAGTGTGGGTGCTGGGAACTGAACTCCTTGGATCCTCTGGAAGAACGAGAAGCTCTCTTAACAAATGAGTCATCTCTCCAGCTCCTCACTGGGCTTCGGAGTTCATGAACGTGACAGCCTTGTCATGTCCAGCAGACGTGATTTCACAGCAGTCTTCTCTGACCTCTGCCTCTTCTGATCTTTCTGGCCCCACTTCCAAGATATTCCCTGAGTCTCAGGTGGGGAGAGGGTATGAAACAAATGAGGATGCTGCTAATTCTCTGCGCTTTGATCAGTTGTGAGTGTCTGTATTCACCCCAGCCTCTGCATGGAGAAGCTTCTCTGATGACAGGGCAGGGCTGCACTGGTTCACAGTTACAGGGACATGCATTCAGAAGGTACTGTAATCCTTTGTCCTTTTAGCAAAATGATAGTAGCAGGGTTTACAACCTCACGTGATTTCCTGGCCAGGTTTACAGTGCCAGTCGTGCATTTCCTCCTGTGCAGTTGAAAGTAAGTCCAATTGAAAGCTGCTGGTTACCTGTAACATTTATGTCACTATTGTTGCAGCAGTGGGCACACCTTACCAGCCACGGTACTTCACAGGATTCATGGCTGACTGAGACAGTTGATGGCTTTTCTCCCCCAGCAGCCTGGATAGCACCTTCTGGCTCTATGCAAACTCACCAGCAGAGAGGATATTTCTAGGTCCTGTGATCCAAGTGAGGTGACTTCAGTAACAGGCTCTTGTTGAATTCTAGTAGGTGACCAAGGGTAATGGCGATAGCCTGTGTAATGTTATAAGAGGTCTCTGGGATACTCCTGACCAAGTGTATTTTTTTTCTTTAAAATTAGAGTACATGGGGGCTAAGGGGATGGCTCGGTATGTAAAGGCACTTACCATACAGGCCTGGCAATTAGTGTTGTATCCCCAGAACACACATAAAGGTGGAAGGAAAGAACTAACTCCACAAGGTTGTCCTCAGACCTCCACACATTCACAATGACTACCACATCACACACACACACACACACACACACACACACAGGCTAGCAGCAGTACATTACACACATACCAGCAGCAGCAGCAGCAGTTATGATAACTTAAAAATACACTTAATATCTATAGTAAACGGTGGCATAATCTTTCTTCAAAAAGCTAGGTAAAAATGCTTCACTAAAACAAATATGTTCAATATAAATAAGATGGTGAGAGGGTCTGGGAAATGAAAGAAACAAAACTGAAGAGCAAATGGCAGCCGTGAATTCACGTGAATGAACCACATTTTCCAGACAAAAAGCCTTGGTGATTCTGCGGCTCTCCTCTGAAGCTGTGAACAAGGGCCTCGCAGTCTGCCTGTCATTCCATTTGTGGGTCTCCTCCACTGCTGAGCCAGGCTTTGGTATCATCAGAACTTACAGGGCAGTGAGTCCAAGGCAGCCGGGCTTAGGCACTCAAGGTCAGCAGCTCCTGAGGCCTTCCTGTAGGAATCACAGTGATGACAAACCCTTCCACCCCGACCCACCAACACCCACAGCAGAGCGGACCAGCCAACAGTCTGAGGCTACACCAGGCCAAAGGTAAGAGCTATTTGGCCTATGCCATATTTACTATAGCTGGTTTTTCTTCTTATATTTCTGCTATTGCTGTAAGATTCATTAATACAGAAGTGATGGATTGCCATTTTTATCTGTATAGTTCAAGGTTATTAAATACATTCATTGTTTTGCTGTTTCCAGATCTTTCATCTGCCCAAACTGAAACTCTAATACCAATACTCTTCTACATGCCCCCACACACACACAAACCCCTAGCAACACCTGTCTACTTTGTGTCTTTATGAGCTTAAGAACTTTAGAGGCCTTGGCTAAATAAATAGAATTATGTGGTATTTGTCCTTTTGTGACTGGCTTATTTCACTTAATATAATGTCCTCAAGCTACAGCATATGCTGGAATTCCCTTCCTTTTTAAGGCTGAATAATATTCCATTGTGAACAAACACCCCCTCAAACACTCCCCCCCACACACACATACACATACACACACACACACACACACACACACAACCACTAATAAGGGATCTGCCCCCCTCATCTGACCTCTATGGGAATATACACAAACACAAACTATAAATTTTTAAAAAAACGCATATACAAATATCTCTTCAAATCTCTGTTTTTATTGGGCCACCACAATGCTATCTTTTGTTTTGTTTTTGAACAGCGGCACTATTTTCCATAGCAGCTGCATGGTTTTACATTCTCACTGAGCGCACACGGCTCTCTCGTTTCTCTCCCTCCTCCTGGGCACTGGTTATTTTCTGACTGTTTTGTTATGATAGTTGCGGTCCCCACGGTTCTGATTTGCATTTTGCTGATAATCGGTTGTGATTCTTTCATCAGGCCTGCACTATGGTTTAGGTGTGCTTCAATACGTTGTTGGCATGAAATTTTTGGAACTCTTACAACTGCCAATTGATGGCTTCGCTCGACAGTTCGCAGGATGGGAAAGGAATGCTCCACCGGATACCTGAAGCTCCTGTCTGTTCTCAGAAGTCCTGCCCACGGCCTGCTGTCTGACCTGGGGGTCAGGATGAGGGGCACGGATTTGTGACTCCACCCTCAGTTTGTCTCAGGTACCAGGTCTTCTTCAGTCCAGGACTCACCCAGCCCAGCCCTGCACACCGTCTGCCCAACCCTGAGGCCTGGAAACTTCCAAAGCCACTCTAGGGACCACATCTGGCTTCTCTACACAGTTCTCATAATCATCTCTGAATACCGGCCAAAAAATATTTGCCAAGCAAATTAACAGAAAGGAGTCTTTCCCTGTAAAGCAGAAAAAGCCAGCCAAGAATCTTTAGGCATTGAAGGCAGCTTTGGTGGTGGCAGGCTCTTTGGCAGCTGCGGTCCCTGTGCCGCCCACATTACTGGCGCTTTGCTCTGATCCAAAGCTGCTTACTGCGGCTTCCAGAGGTGACAGAGTCAGCGGCAGGGGTGAAACCAGTCTTCGTTGCAGTTATTGCGAAAATGGGCTAAGGCTCCTCTGATGACTAAGCCCTTAGCAACACCCTCAGGGAGAAGTGGGTGGACCCAAGGCTCTCCCACGGTTTATCACAGTTAACCAGGAAGTGTGGATGAAGACACCAAACCTTGGGAGACAAACACGAGACCTCACCTGCTTGAGAAGCTGAGCAGAGCCCTCAGGGCCTCCCCGTTGGCTGTACCCACTAAATCCCCTAGTATCAGCCTATGAGCAGATACCAAAGGGTGCTGGGGATTTGAAGTCTGGTTCTCAGACTTGCACAGTTGACAACTTTTACCCACTGAGCCATTTCCAGGAGATCATTTGTATACCCCCTAGAAATTTGCCTTTACTCTTTACCTTTTCCAAATATATATATTTGTTTTGTTTTTCGAGACAAAGTTTCTCTGTGTAGCCCTGGCTCTCCTGGAACTCACTCTGTAGACCAGGCTGGCCCAAATAATTTTTGTTTTGAAGTCACCTAAATTCTCCATCAGGAAAGTTAAAAGGTCATTGCTGTGTAGATGGACCACAGTTGCTGGCCTCTACATGTCATTTTCCACTTCTGCTAGGCAAGAAATCCTCTCAGGGCCTCAGTGGTTACAAAAAAACAAAAGCCTTTCTACTGCCCCGAGGTCTTGCTGGTCCTTATGTATGCCTCTACCCTGGTAGCCTGCCTTCAGTAACACCTTTTGTCCCCTAGCCAGCTGTGGGCTGGCCAGAGCTGCTCACCACACTTGGAACCCAGTGTGGTGTGCAGGCATATGTTTTTAAAAAGGGTTTGCTACCACCTTAAACCTGAGCCTGGCTCCTAAACCTTGTTGGTGCCTTGGTCTCATGGGTTGTCCATCTTGGAACTGGTGCTGGCAAGGGGAGATGAGTACAGGGACAGGGGCAAGGAGAACAGACAACAAACGGTATTAACAGTATTGTTTGAATATACTTGCTACAAGTCAGGTTTTAAAGTATTGGTCTTTCTTTTCTTTTTTCTTTTATTGGAGTATAGGTAGGGTGTGTATGTGTGGTGGTGGTGGTGGTAAGGGTAGTTCTGGCTAGCCTGAAACTTGCTATGTAGACCAAGAACTCACAGATATCCACCTGCCTTTGCCTCCCAAGGTATGTACCACCACACTTCACTTTTTTAAAAAGCATTAGATCAATAGTCGTTGATATTTATTGAACATTTGTGGAACACTATACTCCTTTAAGTATATGTGTATGTATGTGTATGTAACACACACACACACATCATTCAGCTCCACAGCAGCACTAGGAAGCCATGGCTCCTAAAATTATATCCTTTGTTACAAATGAGGACCTAGGCAGACAAGGACCAGATCTCTGCCCTAGGATGCCCGGTAAGTGGCAGGGCAGACAGTCCTGCACCCTGGGACTTCCCGTACAGCTCTATGACCTAACGGGCATCTGTTAATGAATTATAACTTAACACAGTGAGAAGGTATTCAAAAGGGCTGGAGAGATGACACGTGGTCAAGAGCATTGGCTGCTCTTCCAGAGGACCTAGGTTCAATTCTCAGCACCTACATGGCAGCTCACAACTGTCCATAACTCTAGTTCCAAGGGATCTGTCACCTTCTTCTCACCTGGGAGGGCACCAGGCACATGCAAGCAAAACACTCATACACATAAAATAATACACATAAATAATACACATAATAATACACATAAAATAAAAAAAATTTTAAGATTTATTTATTTTATGTATATGAGTACACTGTAGCTGTCTTCAGACACACCAGAAGAGGACATCAGATCCCCATTACAAATGGTTGTGAGCCACCATGTGGTTGCTGGGAATTGAACTCAGGACCTTTGGAAGAGCAGTCAGTGCTCTTAACCACTGAGCCATCTCTCCAGCCCCAAATAAAAATAATTTTTAAAAAAGTTTTTGAAGAAGATATTCAAGAGTACTGTTTTTACTATCCTCTGGAGTTTCAGGTGAACAATTTTATTTTTTCTCTTCATTTATAAGCAGAAATAGAAGTAAATTTTAATCCTCAGTGACATTTCTTCTTTTGATTCTTTGTTGAAACAGGAGATGGTTCAAATTGTTACAAGGCCCTGGACCTCATCTGAATGACTGAAACACTGCCGCTGCTCAGTTATGAAACACAGGTTTAGCTACAGGCAGGGATGACACTGGTACAGCCACCTAGAAACCTGCTGGGCATCACTCCCTGAAGCTGAGTACACCCTTACTCTCTGACCCAGCAGCTCCACTCTTACCAACACCGAAGTCACTGAGGCTGCAGCCCACCAGAGACCTTTTTCCAGAATGATCTCAGCCAAAGCCAAACATGACAACACAGATTGCAAGCCAGGGACTTCAAGAAAAGACTATTGTTGGCGTGGTGTTATAAAATTTTTCTCGGGCTGGGCAGTCGTGGCGCACGCCTTTAATCCCAGCACGTGGGAGGCAGAGGCAAGCAGATTTCTGAGTTCGAGGACAGCCTGGTCTACCGAGTGAGTTCCAGGACAGCCAGGGCTACACAGAGAAACCCTGTCTCTTAAAAAAAAAAAAAAAAAACTAAAATGTTTCTCCCTGGGGCGGAGACTAGACCACATCTGCCCGTTTCCTTACACTGTTCCAGTGACAAATCAAGATTCAATTCCATCAAAATTCACCCTGGGGATCCAATCAGTGCATCAGGCTTACTTATAGAACTTACAGGTGGGGGCTTATGGGAAGGAACACAGGTAACCTTAATGCAGCCAGAGGAAGATCTGTACCCAGCATGGGTATGACCCCCATGGCTATCTAGATGGAGGCCCTTCCCCTAGTCCTCTGGCCCTCCACTCCCCAAGGCCATGGGCAATTAAGGTAGTATTGCATAGAGCTGGTTGGGAGGAGTAGCCGATACTCAGGTGAAGGTTCCAGGGCCTTCCCTTCTCCACCCTTCTGAGAGGAAACTCATTAGTCAGCAATCCCCAGGTGTGCCAATCTTTTGCAAGCAGGCATGGCTGAATTCATTATGATGGTGGCAATTTGGTTCAGAGTGACAATACAAAGCTTTCTTTTTGTACTCTCTTTGTAGGTGTTAACTCTACAGCATGGATGGGGCACCTAATTGTAATGAAAAGAATCAAAGCCAGGCCTAGCATAATGCCCCCGGGTGGCCCCCTCTGGGAGTACCTTTATGTATAGTCTGAAAACAGGCAGAGCACTCACAGAGATGCTGTCTTAGTTACGTTTCCTGTTCCTGTGATAAAAATACCCTGGCCAAAGTAAATTTAGAGAGAAAAGATTTGTTCTGGCTCACAGTTCCAGGGGACAGCCCATCACAGCAGGACAGTCACAGCATCAGGGACTTGAAGCCAGAGGTCACGTTCCAAAGACAAGAAGGGTTTGATGCGTGATTGCATACAGCTCACTTTCTCCTTTTTATACGGGTTGGAATCCTAATCCAGGGCTCTTAGTTTGGGTTTTATTGTCATGAAGAGACATCATGATCATGGCAAGTCTTATAAAGGGCAACATTTAACAGTGGCTGGCTTACCGTGTCAGAAGTTAGTCTATTATTGTCATGGCGGGAAGCACGGCAGCATACAGGCCAGCATGGTGCTGGAGACAGAGCTGAGAATTTTACATCTTGATCAGAAGGCAGCAGAAGGAAACTGTGTGCCACACTGGGTGTAGCTTGAGCATAGGAGATCTCAAAGCTGGCCCCCACAGAGACATACTTCCTTCAATGAGGCCACACCTACTCCAACAAGGCCACACCTCCTAATAGTGCCATTCCTATGGGCCAATCCTTCTATGAAGGCCATTCCTATTCAAACACCCACAGTGGGTGGGTCTTCCCATGACTAACCTAATCAAGATAACCCCTCACAGGTGTGTCTGGAGGTTTGCCTCCTGGTAATTCTAGAGCCCCTCACATTGATAATTTACATTAACAATCACAGGTGCCCAGTGTGTGGTTGGTGACTCTTTTCCTGGCTAATTTGGTGTCAGCTATGGGGTAGGTTCAGTTTGGAAAGTTCATTCTACTAAAGATATATTGATCAGGGACTGTTATTGAAACATACTAAGAACTCTCAAGACTTGGCTACAGAAATATTAACAACAACAACAACAAAAAGTAAAAGAAAAGGCAAAAGATCTGGTGAGACGGCTCACCAAAGAAGACACACAGATGCCAACAGAACATATGAAAAGATACGCCTCTATCTATGTCCTCAGGGAAACAAATCTAAAAAATAACGAGATGCACATCTATCAGCCTGGCTAAAATCCAGAACACGAACACCACCAGACAAGGATGTGAAGCAAGCGGAACTGAGAGCCATGGCTATGGGATCCAAACAGAACACTACTTTGGAACACACCTTGGTATTCTTGTAAAAGTATTCTTACTATGAAATCACACTCCTTGGTGTTTAGCCAAAGCAATTGAAAAAAAAAAAATGTCCACACAGACACCTGCCCTCAAACGTTAATAGCTGCTTTGTTTGTAACTGTCAAAACCACTGGGTGAACGGATAAAGTGTGGTGCATTCGGAGAACGGTGGAATAGTGAGCCATGGAAACGTATGAGGTGCAGTTTGCTAAGTGAAAGAAGCCAACCTGAGAAGGCTCCATGGTTTAGAATTCCAGTGAGGCATTCGAGAACATGCCCTACTACGAAGAGAATGAAAAGATGTTTGCGGGGGCTGGAGAGATGGCTCAGTGGTTAAGAGCACTGACTGCTCTTCCAGAGGTCCTGAGTTCAAATCCCAGCAACCACATGGTGGCTCACAACCATCTGTAATGAGATTTGATGCCCTCTTCTGGTGTGTCTGAAGACAGCTACAGTGTACTCATAAATAAAATAAGTAAATCTTTAAAAAATAAAAAAATAAAAAAAAGAAAAGAAAAGATGTTTGCTCTGCTGGAACGGTGGGAGATGTGAGTGGCCCTGTGCACACAAGTGCTCTGTGCATGATGCAGAGGCCAGAGGAGGACACGGGTGGCCCGCCCTATCACTCTCCCCCTTGTTCTCTTGAGACAGGGCCTCTCATTGAACCTGGAGCTTGGCTGGCAAGCAGCATACACACACACACACACACACACACACACACACACACAAAACTAAAATAAAATGTAAAACCCCTAACAAGTAACAACAAAATAAACAGCAAAAAGAGTTTTTGTTTTGTTTTGTAAAATTTAGGAAAATTTTTTTGATTAAGTTATTTATTTTTAGCCATGCTTATGAGTTTGTGTCTATGTGGAAGTATGTGCACATGAGTTCGAGTTCCCTCAGAGACCATAGGTATCAGATTCCTGGACCTGAAGTTATAAGCAGTTTTGAGCTGCCAAATATGTAAAGAGTCGTAAGTGCTCTTATCCAGAGCTCTCTCTCCTGCCTCAAAACTCTTTTTTTTTTTTTTTCGAGACAGGGTTTCTCTGTGTAGCCCTGGCTGTCCTGGAACTCACTCTGTAGACCAGGCTGGCCTCGAACTCAGAAATCCACCTGCCTCTGCCTCCCAAGTGCTGGGATTAAAGGCATGTGCCACCACCACCCAGCCCTCAAAACTCTTAATACACACAAAAGATAAAGTACTTGGCAATAAACTCAACTATTTTTTTTTTTTGAGACAAAGTCTCACTAAATAGCCCTGGCTGGCCTGAAACTATGTAGATCTGGGTTGTTCTTGAACTCATGGGGATTCACTTGATTTTGCTTTCTAAGTGTGAGGATTAAAGGTGTGGACTACCATGCCCAGTGACACATGAAATGCATTTTTTAAAAAACTTATTTATTTATCTATTTTATGTATATGAGTACACTGTAGTTGTCTTTAGACACACCAGAAGAGGGCTTCAGATCACATTGCAGATGGTTGTGAGCTGCCATTTTAAAATAAGAAGTATTTATTTTCATTTTTACATATACAAGTGTTCATCTGCATGCTTGTAAATGTATCATGTGTCTGTCTGGAGCCCTTGAAGGCCAGAAGAGGGCATCAGGTTTCCTAAATAGGAATTACAGAGTCATGTGCTGCGGGGGGGGGGGGGGGGTCCCAGGAACTGAACATACCTCCTCTGAAAGAGCAGCCAGTGTTCTTAATCACTGAGCCATCACTTGAGCTCCAAGAAAATTTTAAAAAGAAGAAGAAAAGTTTAAAACCTAAAACCTGGGGGGAGGGGGAGAACTAATGAGTGCTTCCTCTTAGATTTATCTGAACATGAGTGTGCTCTCAACCAAATCCATTATCTTATGAGGTGAGCTGATTCTCAAGTTAGTAGAAAAGTCAAACCACAAAATCAGAATGGCAACTCTCCAGAAGAAAGCTAATAAGGATGTCAGGATGTCGGTGCAGTGCCTTCCAACCAGGCGGAGGCAGGCATCATAAACCTCACAGGCTAGGGAAGCCTGCGGCATCTGTGCCAGCAGCTGGATCAGTGCAGCCACAAGATCCAAACCCATATGGAAGGATGGCATTTGAAAATAGCGGGGAGAAAGGTAGATTACTCAATACATGGCTTCGGGGAAGCTGACGGCCAGCTGGAGTTGTCCCGTTCTCCTTACACCAAAGTCAGTTCCAGATGGCAAGGCAGTCTGAAAACGCATGGAATTCCAGAAGACCGCTTGAGAAATGTAAAAAGCAAACAGAAAAGACTGTTCTAAGGACACGTCTAAAACCCGGAAGACATCATGGAAAGGACTCTACATGCTAGTACACATATGCTGATTGAGATTAAATTATTATTCTCAAAGCTTTTCAAGGGCTGACAAGGTGGTGAGCCATGTGACTTCACTTCCTTAAGTCCCTGGTTCCCACAGAAAGATGGGAAGGGAGGACTAACTCCGCTAAGTTGCCCTCTGACCTCAACATATGCACTGTGGCATTCGTATCTACACATTCATACATCATACATAATTACTACTGATAATAATAATAAATAAAAGTATTTATTTATTGTATGTGGGGGTTGTTATTTGTTGTTCTGTTTTTTTGAGATCAGGTCTCACTATATAGACCAGGATGGCATTGAACTCAAAACTTGAGTTGCCTTTGCCTCCCTCCTCAGTGCACTGGGATTAAAGGCATGTGATATCACACCTGGGATAAATAAAGTTTTTAAAGGTTTTTTGAAATGACAAACCTGGAAAAAACATGGTCCACTCATGTGATAAAGGCCTGGTTTGCCTTACTTAGTATATAAAAAACTACTGTTACGACCAAGAGTTGACTGATGAGATGTTTCAGTAGGTAAGGGTTCTTTGGTCAAGTGTGGCAAGCTGAGTCCAATCCCCAAGAGCCCTTGAGGTGCTGGGGTTACAAACAAAACTGGCTTTTACTTTACATGAGTGCTGGGATCCTGAACTCATGTCCTCATGCTGGCATAGTGGGCAATTTACTATGTCCTCTCTCCAACCCTCAAAAAGTTTTTTCTTTGTTTGTCTGTTTGCTTGCTTGATTTTTTTTGTTGTTGTTTTTTTCGAGACAGGGTTTTTCTGTGTAGCCCTGGCTGTCCTGGAACTCACTCGGTAGACCAGGCTGGCCTCAAACTCAGAAATCTGCCTGCCTCTGCCTCCCAAGTGCTGGGATTAAAGGAGTGCACCACCACCGCCCGGCTTGATTTTTTTTTTTATTCATACTTCTAAATATGCTGCAACAGAATTCAAAGACACCTGACAGGACCTGATGAAGTAGACACGCCTCCACTGTGTTCCGTTGTGCCACACAGACATGTGGTTTTCAAATTATTCATCTAATATACTGGACATATAAAAGGCTTTCTGAAAACTTAAACAACAAATAAAATAAATAACCCAAGCTCCTAAAACTCAGCAATAAAAAAACAACTGAAAAACGGGCAAAAGCCTTGAGTGAACATTTATTTTAAAAAAGATACACAATAAACAGATGAAATGATGACAAATGTCACTAATTATTAGGAAAATGCAAGTCAGTACCACAACAAAAATATTGCTTCACACCAATTAGAATGGTTATTGTCAAAATCAAAACCAAAAATGAGCCCTGGGGAGATTCCAGACAAAGTGGAATCTCAAAATGTTTCAGCTGCTGTGGAAAACAGAGGGCGCTTCAAGTTCCCTTTCTGGGTCATACCCTGTGGTGGTTTGAATGAAAATGGCCCCCATAGGCTCAGAGGGTGTGGCATTATTAGGAGGTGTGGCCTTGTTGGAGAAATGTGTCACTGGAGACAGACTTTGAGGCTTCAGAAGCCCAAGCCAGGCCCAGTGGCTCACTCTCTCTTCCTGTTGTCTGCAGATCAAGATGTAAAACTCTCTGTTCCTGGGCTGGAGAGATGGCTCATCGGTTAAGGGCACTGATGGTGGCTCACAGCCATTTGTAATGGGATCCGATGCCATCTTCTGGTGTAGACACTGAAGACATCAACAGTGTACTCATACAAATAAAATAAATAAATCTTAAAAGAAGAAAAAACAACTATTCTCTGTTCCTTCTCGAGCACCATGTCTGCCTGTGCACCACCATGCTTCCTACCGTGACAATCATGCACTAAACCTCTGAACTGTAAACGAGCACCAATGAAATGTTTTCCTTTATGAGTGCTGACAGGGTCATGGTGTCCCTTCATAGCAATAGAAAACCTAACTAAGATATACCAAGAAGAACAGAAAGCAATACAAAGATTAAACCCAGATATAGGAAGAGACAAATAAATGTCTGTGTTCCCATGTTTATGGGAATATTTATCATAAACGGGGGAAGCCATGCACATACCAACGGGAGAATGGGTAGGAAAGGTTTGGTGCAGACGCACGGTATTACTCACCCCACTCCCTCTCCCCAAAATGCAATTCTGACATAAAGAACATGGGTGAATGCTGAGGATGAGGATAGTATACCAAATGAAACAAGGGCAACTCTAAATTGTGTTTAGAATGCAAATGGTGCCCTATGGGCTCCTTTGGCTAAGCTTTGTGTCCCAGCTGCTGGTGCTGATTTGGAAGGCTGTGGAAGGGTTAGGAGGTGGAGCCCAGCTGGGGGTCACTGGGCACAGAACCAGAGGATCAGAAGCCTGTCCCCACTTCCTGTCCTTTTCTGTTTCCTGACTACAGAAGTAACATGACCAGATATCTGCCTTCTGTCTTCCCGGCCATGGACCATGCCTTCACAAACTTCCAGAATAAATCACTCCTTGTTTAAAGGTGGCTTTGTCATTAGTTTTGTCCCAGCAGGGAGAAAAGTAATGATTCTAATTGGAGACCTCACCTAGCCACAGCCAGACAGAAAAATACTGTTCAGGAGAGAGATTCACTTTGTCGTGAGGAGAGGTATTGAACTAGGTAGTGCTGACGGCTGCACCATACTGTGAATGAAATTAAACCACACATGGAAAAATTGTTTAAGTGGCAAACTGTATGCTGTGCTCATCTCAGTGCAACAATAGAAAGAATATTATTATAAAGTCAGAAAACAAAGGAGAGATTAGTGAGCTGTCCTCGGCCTAAGTTACCAAGTGTGTGTGTGCAGATGGGTATTTATAAGATCCAGGATGCTGCCAAAGAATATCTGAATAGTGTTAAGTAGGTTTCTGGGACTGCAGAGTCTTAGACGTTTGATAAACACACCAGACTTAAAAAAAAGATTTGGGCCATTGTGTGGTAGTGGTTTTAGCAGTCATAAATCATCAAAATCCCTTTTATCATATCAGAATTTAACACCTTCCAATCTGCTGCTGCACCCACCTATCACTTACTCGTGCATATGAGTATTCGGCACACATACTTGTGCATGCAAGTGCACACACCATAGGTAGTGCCAACAATCATTCACCCATTGGTGATTCTTAGTTAGGAAAGGCCATGCACCCCTCTGAGTGTGTTAAACCCCAGCTGCATGTGGCTCAGGAAGCCGAGAAGAGGATGGTCTCTATTTGCATCTGCTTCTCTCTGGAAACTTCTTGCAGTGGGTGACACACACAACTGTCCATGTGGCTTTAGCCACATGTTCCCATTAGAACAGTGTGACTGCTTTATAGACCAACAACACAGCAGGCTGAGTGTGGTGATGGTGGCTGTAAATCTCAGCGCTTGAGAGGCAGAGGGCAGAGGATTGTAAATTCCAAACCGGCATGGGCTACATAGTAAGACGCTGTCTTGAAAAACTATAAACAACAAGAAACATAAGACAAGTTTATTCAATGCAGTTTTATTAAATGGTTTTCTCTGAAACTCACACTCGAGCTAGAGGTAGGCAAGATCTGTTCCTTTCAGTTGTTTTATGGATGTTTTACAGATAAGTCCCTTGCAAACTATTGGTTCCAATTTTACAATCACAATGATATGCAAAATGTTCTGGCTTCCTGAACTCTGATCCTCTCTGTCTCAGAAGACTCTTAAGAGATCACACAGTAGGGAGAAGGCTGCTTTTCTCTATTTCCTGCTCACCAGCTGGGTCCTAGTAACAAAAGCCATGTCTTAATGGATGGGGCCTCTCTGGACCAGCTCTCCAGTGTCCATCCACCAATGTCAAGCCAAAAGCAGCTGTACAGTCAACGTGGCATGTGGAAGTAGGGATAGGTTAAGTGTCTGATGGGTAAGAACGAGAACCAGAGCTCTGATCTCTTTGTGTGTTGTATGTGTACGTGCGTGTACGTGCTCGCATGTGTATATGCTCGCCCGCGCGCGCGCACACACACACACAGAGGCGGGGGGTGGGGGGGGGAGAGGGAGAAATAAGCACATCATCCCTGGAGCTTTCAGGGCAGCCATTCTAGTTAATCTGTGAGCTCCAGGTTCAAAGACAGAATTTGTCTCAAAAGACAAGCTAGTGATAATGGAAGATACCTGTTTTTCAACCTATGATCTCCTCACCTGCTCATAAACATGTACATAGATGATGCACCACAAACAAAAGGGGGAAGTAAGGATTTCAAGAAGCATAATTCATGCACACTAGGCTCTGTGCTGCCTCGGGTTTCAGTGTTAGGGTAGCACCCAGCATTTCACACTGGCTAGGCAGGCACTCCGCCACCTAGCTTCAGCCACAGCCCTGCACTGGTTGGTTGTCTGGAACAAGGTGTTGTATACACTGCACCACAGAAGGACTATATGTACAAACCTAGAAAACTAAAAGGTAATGCTGAGTCAGCAAGGGTGTCATGCTTTCCTTCCTTCTCCATAAACGTGGAGGAGTTCATGTGTGTGTGTGCACACTCACACACACACACAGAGAGAGACAGAGAGAGAGAAAGAGAGAGAGAGAGAGAGAGAGAGAGAGAGAGAGAGAGAGAGAGAGAGAGAGACTCTGGAAAACTGAGGACACAGAAGATCTAGCCATGCAGCCCAGACTTTAGGAAAGACTCTTCTCTGCCTGTCCTGACTGAGTTACCGTCGATTTTCCACCACCCTGTGACCATTCACCACACAACTAGTATTGGTAAATCATATATTACCCTGCAAGCATCTAATCCCAGGGAGAACGTTATAAGGTTAGAGCTTTCCTTTGTTCTCCCACAACCTGTTACTTAGACCCTTAGGTGCATGGACTGAGTCACGTATGCAGCTACCTGGGAATCTTCATCTAAGATCGGCATAAGCGGTGCTGGCTGCTTATCTTCAACTCACACACTTGAGATGCCCCAAGGCACTTCTTTGTCTGGAAAACAGACTCTACAGTCGTGGCTGCTTTTCCTTAGACTTGCTCAGTCTTTTTTCCATTTTGAGGAAGAACAAGGCAACGCAGCCAGGGATGTTTTCCCTGGATAGGATAATTCTGCCCAGGCTTGCAGCCAAGGAAAACAGACATGACTCAAGACACATCACATGGCCAGGACCTGCCACACTTTGGCTCACAGTCTCCCTCCCCCACCTCCCACCCCCAGCAGGCAAGGGTGAAAAAGCTAGAGGTGGTGTAATCTCTGTCCTCAGGGGCTTCCCTGTAGCTCTGTGCCTGCCCGCACCATCAATGCAGAACTGTCGGACAGGTGAGGCCAGGTTCCCTGTGGAAACCACAGCAGAGCCAAGGAGTATATGACACTAAACAATTTCAAAAAACACAAAGACCTGAGAGGTCCTGGTGAGCCAGCTAGGACTCTGGGAGTGGGAAGCTTGCCCTGGTGGTGGCAGCGAACACTTGCAATCCCAGGATTCAGCGGTAGGAAGATGGTGAGCTGGAAACCATCTGGGCAACACAGGGAGACCTTGTCTCAGTAACAAAACAATGGTAGACAGTACTGTCTGCTCTGAGGTGGCATCTTTGATCTTGTTAGCCAACAAGAAGTCATGTGGCAAGGGTATGTGTTTCTAGACCAGGGTCAACTATGCTGCAAGCTTTGGATTTAGATCTTTTTCCAGCCATAGAAGCTTCTGAATGGGGAACTGGTTGTTTGTTGAAATCAAGCACATCTGACTTTTTGTTTGTTTGGTTGGTTGGTTGGTTTTGATTGTAAGAGACCTTCTAATGTGACTTCCCTTTAATTTCTTTGTGTTGTGGTGACCCTCTCCATGATAAAATTATTTTCATTACTACTCCATGACTGTAATTTTGTTACTGTTATGAATTATGGTGTGAATATCTGTATTCTCCAGGGGTCTTAGGTGAAGCTTATGAAAGGGTTCCTTGATACCTTCAAGGGGTCGCAACCTCCAGGTTGAGAACCTCTGGTATAATGGTTCAGAGGGTGTGCAGAGCTGCCATCAGGGTGTGGAGGACTGGAGGCTGTAGAAAGCTGGGACAATGTAGCTGTGTCTAAGGAGCAGCTGAGACCTCCAGAAGCAGGGACAGGTCTGTAGTCACACCTTCTCTGGCACTTTAATAGAAAACAGGGCCTTGACTTTGGACTTTTTATCCTCTGGAACTGTAAATCTTTGTTTTAAGCCATACATCTTGTGGGTAACAGATGTCAACTCTACAAAACTAACACAGCAATGGAAAGCCATTAATTCAGTGCAGCTCTGACCCTGTGTTGGTAAGAACAATAGAAGGTCCTCTAAGAATTCATGAAGGTCACCTGTTTCTCAGGCAAAACCTCAGAAAAGAGTCTGGGAGACAGACACACAGCACAAATTCCAGGTTCATCATTAGTTATGTAACTTTGGGCAGCCTCTAAACTATCCTGGAAGATTTCTTCACCTTTAAGATTTAACATTAATCTTTTTTAACATTAATCTTTATGTTAAGCTTTAATATTTTTTATTTACTGTTTGGGGGAGTCTATCTCTGATTTTATTTTTATTTTATTTTATTATTTATTTATTTATTTATTTATTTATTTATTTATTTATTTATTTATATGAGTACACTGTGGCTGTCTTCAGACATACCAGAAGAGGGCATCAGATCCCATTACAGATGGTTGTTAGCCACCATGTGGTTGCTGGAAATTGAACTCAGGACCTCTGGAAGAGCAGTCAGTGCTCTTAACCACAAAGCCATCTCTCCAGCCCTTAAGTTTTGATATTAAACAACAGGGTTGGAGCCCATCTCAGTGGTCAGCGCAGAGAACACATCTCACCTGTGAGGGGCTCCACAGAGGACACAGCACTAATGGACAAGCACAGTGGTCTTCAGTGGAGCTCAGTTTCCTCCAGCATCTGGTAAAGAATACCTTGTGCTCTGGCAGGGCTCAGCCTTTGGAGCCCTTAACCTTGAAAGGCCACCTCCTGGGTCACATCTGAGATCCTGTTTGATGCTCTGTTCCCAGGCTCTGGGAGACAGTTTTCATACCTGGGCTGCCAAGAGAGTCTAAGAGTTCACACCCTCCCAACAGGATAGCTGCGACTGAGACTTGAAGGATGCAGGAGTGGAACATCCTCTCCTTAGCCTAGAGTCAGGAAAAGTAGAGGCATTCACCTCAGGATCGAGGGAGCTAGCTTAAGTCATAGGCTTTGCCTGCTGTCTTAGTCGGGGTTTGTATTCCTGCACAAACATCATGGCCAAGAAGCAAATTGGGGAGGAAAGGGTTTATTCAGCTTACACTTCCTCATTGCTGTTCATCACCAAAGGAAGTTAGGACAGGAACTCACACAGGGCAGGAACTTGGAGGCCGCAGCTGATGCAAAAGCCAGGGAGGGTGCTGCTTACTGGATTGTTTCCCCTGGCTTGCTCAGCTTGCTTTCTTATAGAACCAAGGACTACCAGCCAGGAATGGCACCACCCACCATGGGCTAGGCCCTCCACCCTTGATCACTAATTGAGAAACTGTCTTACAGCTGGGTCTCATGGAGGCATTTTCTCAAGGGAGGCTCCTTTCTCTGTGATAGCTCCAGCTTGTGTCAAGTTGGCACACAAAACCAGTCAATAGAACAGCACTTGCCTAGTACACATGAGGCCGCTGGTTCAAGTTCCAGGCTGGGATCCCAACATCATGGCTCCAGTGACCTCGATTTCTTCCACTAAGTCACACCTCCTAAAAATTACATCATCTTCTTGAAGTGCCATGGCCTAAGGACATACTCTTCAACACATTGCTCTCTGGGGAACGTTCTACAAGGTAAGGGACAGTAAAACCATTGAACTGCTCCATAGGTAGAAAGATCAGTTTACTGACAGATCAAACATCTGGGCTGCCTCAGAGAATAAAAGACACCAGCTTGGTGGGAAACCAGTTGGATTTTATATGATGGTCAGTGTGTGTGTGTGTATGTGTGTGTGCGTGCTACAGATTTCCATAGTATGAGGCCAAGCAGAGTAATTCAGGAGAGGGTGAGGGAGAGAAGCCATAATGAATCGGTCAGCATGGAGAGTTTTCAGTAAGAACAGCTGAGTTGACCAGCAAGCCAGAGATCAGAAAAGCAAAAGAAAGCGTGAGCAGTAGGTTTCAGAGACTGAAAACATTCTAGGCCTAGATTTGGTTGTAGGAAGCTAGAAGCCTCCAGGACTAGGCCTACGTTAGCAGAGTCAGTAAGCCTTGGAGACAACAATTAGATCAGGAGAATAAAAAATACCCTAACACATTGTCAGCAGCTCTGCCACACTGGGCCACTTGGGGCCCGACACATTCAAAATCTAAACTGTAGCAATGCTTACATTACAGTTTCCTTTTGTGTTTGCTGTTTCAAGACAGGGGTTATCTGAGTAGCTCTGCCTGTCTTGGAGCTCAGTCTGTATGCCACGCTGGCCTTCAACTCAGAGATCCACCTGCCTCTGCCTCTGCAGGGCTGAGATTAAAGGTATGTGCCACCAGCTACATTTTGGATCTTTAAAATTCCATTTATCTATTGAGTTTGTGTGTGCATGCAAAACACGTATGCCATAGCACATGTGTAGAGGTAAGAGGCCAAGTTGTGGGAGTCAATTGTTTTCTTACCCCATGTCATCAGGTTTGGTGGGGGTGAGCGTATTCACCCACTGAGCCATTTCACTGTCCAGCAGCACTGTGCTTTAAATTGTCACAAATTCTCTTTCCTTAAGAGGTAAGGTCTAGGCCAGGCGGTGGTGGCGCACGCCTTTAATCCCAGCACTTGGGAGGCAGAGGCAGGCGAATTTCTGAGTTCGAGGCCAGCCTGGTCTACAGAGTGAGTTCCAGGACAGCCAGGACTACACAGAGAAACCCTGTCTCGAAAAACCAAAAAAAAAAAAAAAAGGTAAGGTCTATATCCCTTCCTTAGAATCCAGCTGTAGGGAAAAAAACTTGCTTAGTTTTGATGACTTGACACTATATTCAAGCCCTGAGCGTTCTAAGTTTTCCTTTCCTAGGTGAGACTGTCAAGCTGAGGGTCTGATAAAATGTAAGCTGCATCTCTAGTGAAAGGCTGACATAGAGCCTTATTTTTATATGTAGTCTGATGATGTCTTTGGTGTAGCAGAAGTAGTCACTGAATCTCCCAGAACTGGAGATGGTTGTGAGCCACCATGTGAATGTTGACAGAAGAACCTGTGTCCTCTAGAAGAGCAGCTAGTGCTCGTACCCACTACCTATCTCTACAGTCTTTGTGAACTTAATTTTTGTTATACCATGTTTCCTCTACTACACATGACAACAATTATGAAGTTAAAACCAGGTTGAATCATATATAATTGAAATCTTCATAAGTTATTTGAGTGTTGACTGAAACAGTGATTTGGCTGTTGTTTGGTTTTTTGAGCTCAGGCTGACCTTGAACTAGCTGAGTAACTGAGGATGGGCATTATTGCATGGTGGTTTCCTCTGAGATTAAAACCTTCCGTCTTGAAGAAAAGCTCCTTAAGCACAGGATGTTGTGGAGGAGGTATAACAGCAGGATTTTTTACAGGGAACAACAGGATGTTCTAAGGTGAGGTAAAATATGCCATCCTACTGGGAAGCTCCTTAAACTGATAAAGCAAACAACTCAGGGCCTTCAGGAAGTACCTGAAATTGACCAAACTTACTAAGTGTCCCTGAAATTGTCCAGATTCACTAGGTGGTTCCCTTCTCAAGCATACATAAGCAGAAGGGAATGCTGAGAAACACTCTGAGACAAGCTGAGCTGTCTGGGAAAGGCTCAGATCAACTAAGCCACTCGGAAAGGACATTCATCAGCCTGTTGAGTTCTCTGCAGGTTCTAAAGTATGCTCCAGGTTCCAGGTATTGTGACTTGTCTTCCACAATGATGAAGGCTTTGGTGATGCAGCCGTCTGTGAGTTATTTCTGTTCTTTTAAGTAACACCAATAGAACTCTTTGGTACACCAAGTTGAACTTTAGTGGTATCTTACTTTGGTCTGTCATTGGTTTTCTATCTGGAGTAAGTAAATGCTGTCTTCCAGGGAGTAGTGTCACACAACAACCATAATCTCTTAGTCCTTCTAAGTACTGGAATTACATAATTTACAGCTGTGTGCTCCCTACTCCAATCTTGTGATGCCCTGCTTTTACATATTCATTCATTCATTCATTCATTCATTCGGGGAGGAAGCACTTTGGAGGTCAGAAGACAACTTGCAAGAAGTTAGTTCTCTCCTTCCATCATGTGGCTCCCAGGTGTCAACCTCAGGCCATCAGACTGGCATAAAGTGTCATTACTCTCTAGACCAGAATAACTTTTTATGCCATTGTTATGTGGATATGATTCTGGTAAGATATAAAGAATCTGGGGAGCTGGAGAGATGGGTCAATAGTCGAGAGCACCTATTGTTCTTGCAGAGGACCCAGGTTCAATTCCCAACACCCACTTGGTAGTTTATAGACATCCATAACTCCAGTTCAGTTCCAGGGGATCACACAGGTATGCAGATACATGCAGGCAAAAGATTCATCCACATAAAGTAAAATAATATTTAAAAAAAAAAACAAGATCCATATAAAAGCGAAACTACACATGGAAGAGACTGACACATTTGGTGATTGAGTAATCATGAGAAAGAAGACACGTAAAATGAAGGCAGTTAACATTTATTGGATGTTGGCTATGTTCCCAGCAAATTCCAGCTGAGTGTATATAGTTGAGGAGAGAGGTGCAGCCCTCACAAGGAGATCAAGGCTAATGGGAAAATGCACCTGCAGGCTCTGTAAGCACCACAAAGGTCCCATGAAAACCTAGCCAATTCTATCACGTGGTCCAGCTGTCTCGCTTTAGGCACATGGCCAAAGGACATGCCATCAGCATATTGCAGAGACACCTGCACTCCCACGTACCCTGCAGCACCGTTCACAATAGCCAAGATACAGAGTCACCAAGACAGCCACTGATGAACAAATACAGAAAACATGTATGGGCAAAGCAGAACAATACTAATCCATAAGAAGACTGACATTAGGTCATTGGACAGAATGGAGGGGGGACTGGGGAGGGGGGGTTCAATGTGCTATAAAATAATCCGGACAGAGAAATACCATGTTCTGACATAAAAAAAGTATTCAAAAATGGACACAAATGTTCCAAACTAGTGTTAACTAGACGTTGGGCAGGGAGGGTGGTAGTGCAGATGGTAATGGTACCCAAACAGTGAGGTAGGGGAAGAGGACCGGGAAATGTTCCAGGGATTACGGCTAATGATGTATGTTGTATTATGTTGTGTGTTTGATGGAGAACTAGAAGGTAGACTCTCACAGGCTACAAGTGAAAAGAAATGAGCTAGAAATGCTAATTATCCTCACTTGATAAACTTTCCCTGCTGTTCAGAATCTCAAGCCCTTCCCTGAAAAATTAGAATTGAACCTTGTGGTGGTTGGAACATGCTTGGTCCAGGGAGTGGTACTATTAAGAGGTGGCCTTGTTGGAGGTAGCATGTCACTGTAGGAGTGGGCTTTGACAGACCTTCCTCCTAGCTGCCTGGAAGCCAGTTTTCTCCTGTTGGCCCTGCCTGCCTTTGAATCAAGATGCAGAACTCTCAGCTCCTCCAGCCCCATGTCTGCCTAGATGCTGCCTTGATGATAATGGACTGAACCTCTGAACCTGTAAGCCAGCCCCAATGAAATGTTTTCCTTTATAAGAGTTGCCTTGGTCATGGTGTCTCTTTACAGGAATGGAAACCCTAAGGCAAACCTTATTGGGCTTTTTGAGGGACTCATGAGATGATCCCTAAAAGTTTCTGTTTGGATGCGATGACAAGGAGGAAATCAGCTGGTATCATTAATGACCCATACTCTAGAAACTTCCACCCCAGGTCCCAAAGTAATTTCTAAGAGAGCAGAATCTGGCATACAAGAGTTTAGTTAGGAAAAAGGGTGAGCTTATGTCCAGGAATATGCTGCCCAGCTCATGAGTATAAAACTGTCTTTAAACTCCATCCATGGAATCCTTCTGGCAGCTACACACACTCCTTCAGGGCAGCCTGCCCTACACCTCCCTCTTCTGCAGCATACAAGAGCCGGCTGTCTTTTACAGATGCCATCACTGGTGTTCTCAGGAGAGTCCTGTTTTCTTCCTGATGGCTTCTCTATTAACTTCTATTTCTTAATCTGCTAAAGATGTCTTTTAGGGTTCAGCAAGATGGCTCAGTGGGTAAGACACTTGGCACCAAGCCTGAATTAGATTCCCAAGATCCAGATGGTGCCAGAGGAGAAGGAACTCGGGAAAGTTATCCTCTGGCTTCTGGATTTGAGCCTTCACATATGTACACACACACACACACACACACACACACACACACAATTTTTAATAAAGTCTTTCAGCTGGTTGTGCTTGGCTTTAATCCTCTGGAGGCAGATGCAGGAGGATCTCTGTGAGTTCTAGGCCAGCCTGGTCCCTGGTCTAAATATTTCAGGCTAGCCAGGGTTACATAGTGAGACCCTATCTTGGAAAAAAAAAAAAAACTTCTAATAAACTTGGGAATGGAGAAGACAGCTTTGTCAGTAAAGTGTTATACCAGCGGCTAAGGAAGGCAGGGGCTGCAAAGGCAGGCTGGGAGTCAGCCAGAAGGATTCCATGGATGGAGTTTAAAGACAGTTTTATACTCATGAGCTGGGCAGCATATTCCTGGACATAAGCTCACCCTTTTTCCTATCTAAACTCTTGTATGCCAGATTTAGAAGTACAGTCTTCCTGGGACATACTTGATTTTAGTTTAACAAGTCCTATTCTAAACTTCTGGTCTCCCAGACCTTAACATCACAAGTTTGTATTGTGTCCAACCATTAAGTTGTACTGTTTATGCTGTAATAAGAAAGCACATGTATCTGTATTTAAAAGGAAAACTAGGGGTTCTCCTTAAGCAGCCACTCAGCATTGCTATTGTTGTTGGTGTTGTTATATCACCTTCACCACCACCACCACCACCACCACCACCACCATCATCATCTAAAACACTTGACCTGCCAAATACTAGGGAAAATGTCCTTGGTCCAATGGCATTAGGAAGCTATCAGCTTTTGATTTGTTAGACACAGTCTCACTCTGTACTGGCTGACCTTTAACTTGAAGAATCCTGCCTCTGCTTCCTCAGTGCTGGAATTACCCCAATAAGTGCTGCTGGATTTTCTTTTAAAAGCTCAGGTGGGGCCTGTGAGGTCACTCAGTGGGTAACACGCTTGCCCTCAAGTCTGACAAGCTAAGTCCCCCCAACCTGGGACGCACATAATGCCATAGGAGAGAATGGACTCCCAGAGCTGTTCTCTGACTGCCACAAGTGTGCTCTCACACACAGCGTCCTCACACAACAAAAAGGGGGAAAAGAGAACATTTTCTACGTCCTCACTCCTCAGTGTGGCCATGGAGCGGCAGCAGCGGCCTCTCTTGAGGCTCGCTGGACATGCGGAACACTAGTGCCACACCAGACCTGCGGAACCATGTGATCCTTAACAAAGTAACTGATTTGAGTGTCTCCTAAAAACCCCGAGAAATACTAATCAAGTCCCGGTTGAGCACAGACTCTGTCCTGTTTAGCTTCCACGCTACACTCTATGGCAGTGGTTCTCAACATGTGGGAGGCAGGCAAACGACCTTTCACGGGGGTGACCTAAGACCATCAGAAAACACAGATATTTACATTACAATTCATAACAGTAGCAAAATTACACTTACAAAATAGCAACAAAATAATCTTATGTTTGGGGATCACCACAGCATGAGGAACTGTGTTAAGCAGATACAGCATTAGGAAGGTTGAGAACCACCGTCCTAGGGGCTCACCTGATCCTCCTCGACTTGATTTTCTGTATGAACACTTACTTGGCACAGTTCTCTCAGTGCCTGAGGACCGTAAAGGTACCTGACCCACTGGCATGAGGTAGAACGCAGTTTCTCAACAAAACCCTGTCTCAGGACTGGCGATGCCAGCTGACAGTAGATACACAAGGACTTTTGTCAGAGGCCTTTTCAGAGCAGGTTTGTATGGCAGTCACATCGCTGCTTTCTATGATTCATGGGAACGCACACACAGCCCAGACTGTTTGCAACAAGTATCATGGCGGGTTAAGGAACAATCTCCCTTTGCATACTCTGACTTTCCTGAGAACAAGTCTACTCCAGAACCGCTCAGACTTGACTTGAGACTAAGTAGACAAGGATAATTTCTTTGAGGCCATCAGGGAAACCACAGCTGCATCTTGGTCACTGCCTTCTAATGGCCAGGACACCTCTTTGCTGGGAAACATCCTTGAAGCTGTGGTTAGGTCTTCCCACTACCTCAGAAACTAAGGCCCAGGACACTTTCCTAGTTGCAAACATCCACACTCAGGAAGAGTCTACAACCTCATGACACTGGCTTCATTATAATGTCATTTTCTTTCTTTCCTTTATTTATTTATTTATTTATTCATTCATTCATTTTTGGTTTATTGAGATAGCGTTTCTTTGTGCATCCCTGGCTGTCCTGGAACTAGTTCTGTAGACTTCGAAGTCACAGAGATCTATCTACCTGGCTTTGTCTCCCAAGTGCTGGGATTAACGGCGTGCACCTCCAGCTCCTGGCTTATATGTTATTCTCATTGTACTTTAACCTCCTGCCACTCTTGCTGGCCTTTTATTTAAAAAAAAAAGGAAGTTAGGGTTTATTGTCATGGGTGCCGTGTGTGTGTGTGTGTGTGTGTGTATGCAGGTATGCAAACAAGTGCATATACATGTGCAGGCCAGAGGTAGGTATCTGGTATCTTCTTTCATCTCTCCATCATATGTGTGTTTGTGTGTATGTATGTATGTATGTATGTACCTGTGTGTGTA
Organism: Grammomys surdaster; assembly: GCF_004785775.1. Taxonomy (NCBI): domain Eukaryota; kingdom Metazoa; phylum Chordata; class Mammalia; order Rodentia; family Muridae; genus Grammomys; species Grammomys surdaster. The sequence goes on from NW_021604587.1 coordinate 4,573,942, forward strand.
TGTCTACATATACATTGTATTTTCTGAGGGTGTATTTGAGTCATAGTCTAATGGAGTCAGGTTGTCCTGGACATCATGTAGCGGAAGATGACTTTAAACTGTTAATCTTTCCACCTCTATCTCCCAAGTGCTGGATTCCGGGCATGTACCGCCACACCTAGTCTTAAATCTAAATTTTTTAGACAGAATCTAAATTCTGAATCTGGTGTTTGCTGTTTTGGCTAGACTGAGGTAGGTCAGCCTCCCCACACCACTCCCCCTTACCCCGCACCCAGTGCTAGGATAACAGACATGAGCCATAGTACCCAGCTTTTACATGGGTGCTAAGGATCTCTACCTAATGAGCCATCCTCCAGCCACCCCACTTTCTATGTACACGGTAGCAAACCATTCTGACTTTTATCCTTTTGGTTCAACATGGCTTAGAGGTGCTTCCAGGTTAAGTGCAATGACATTGAGCCTTTTGGGGCTAGGGAGACAGTTCACATAAAAGAGAGGCTGGTGCTATGCTTCATATTCCAGCACTGGAGACAGAGACAAGCAGGTCCCTGGGACTCAATGGCCTAATTGGCAAGCTCCAGGCCAAGAGGAGACTATCTCTAAAGAATGACACCCCAAAATTAGCCTCTACATGCACACGCTGCATAAGCATGCACACACACACGCACAGAGAGAGGGGAGAGAGAGAGAGAGAGAGAGAGAGAGAGAGAGAGAGAGAGAGTGTCTTTCCTCCACTGTTTTCCTAACACTGAACTCAGTTATTTCCAGTTCTTTCAGTCCAGTCCCAAGAATGACAGTATCAAGACCCTGAGCAAAAACCTCAGTAAATTCAAAGCTGTTAAGACCAGGCTTAGATTTACATAATAATCAGATTTTATTCTCATGTCTCTGGTGCCTTCAAGAGTCATCGCCAACTGCAGCAGGGGTAGAAAGTACAGAAATAAGATTGGGGGTGGAGTGTGGGGGAAGGACAGGGGCTTGCCAGAGCTTGGCCCTGAGGCTAGCTCTTAATAATGCACTTCAGACAAGGCGATTTGTGCCCTGCCTGGCAAGAAGAGAGGCAGCTAGCCTCTCTCTGTGTGGCCTTGGATTCCCAAAGGGCCTGTCTGTCCTCCTCTCACCTGTCCCCACTCTTAGAGATCACAAGTTCAAGCCCATACCGTGCCCCAACAAAGACCCACCAAAGTCTGAGGTACAATAAAAGCCAGGGAAGCCCTTTGGATTCAAGAGCATAGGCAGACGTTTGAACACACAGCATCCACAGAGGCAAAAATTTTCCCCTGGGGAGGCCAGGTTATAGTAAAGATACAACAGATATTTGCTAGGGAAGTATTTGGAGAACTCAGGGCAGGAGGCAGCAGGCTTATTCTGCTGGGGCTGTGGTAAACAGTTTAGCTTCTGTGGACCATATGATCTTTGTGGTATCAACTCAATTCTGTCTTGTGCTAAGAAAGATCAGGCAGTTCATACACCAATACAATGCCACTCACAAAAATAGGGGCCATGCAGGCTGCTGTCTAGAGACCCCAGATCTGAGCACAGAAGTTTAAAGAGAGAGTTAAGGCTAGGCCTACTCTCATCTACGGAGGTGGGAAAAAAGATATTTTTCATGTCTTCATTTGACAAACATTGACCTGGTACTGAGGCAGGGAAGAGCCAAGAAGGTCGACGTTCCAGAGACTAACGAGGAAAGATGACAGCCAAAGACTGGAGCCCTCAGTCTACCTGAGTGCCAGTCAGCCATGCAAGCAAGCTCAGAAAAGCCCAGGCTATATGAACTTGGGAGAGGCGGACACTGGGTAATGGTCCATATAAAAGGTCCTTTCACTCCTCCTCTTGCCTGGACACTGGTGAGAAACAATACACCTTTTTACACTCCTCCAAATCATACCCTTAATAAACTATTTTTTTTCTTGTAATTCATTGCAAAGAGGCACAAAACCCTGGAAGCTCACTGCACTCTAGACTCGGATCTGTGCCTATTCCATGTATTCCAGCTGTTTGTAAGAGCCTCATCAGAGTGAGCTGTGTAATTCTCTCGATGGCCCTAGAAGCCCAGATCTATGATTCTCTGTAACCTAAGTAAAAAGGGGAACCCGGCCTGGGGTCACACAGTGGCAAATGCAAGCCGGATCTGAAGGTGTGCAGCTGATACTCTTTCCAGCGCCCTCGCTGTGGAGAGGACAGGAGCCCTCTGTGGATGAACAGCCTCTGTGCACCCTGATGTACCCTGCTCAAGCAGCACACTGAGGCACACAGAAGGAAAGAGGACTCAGTCCCATCTCAAGGAGCTCCAGGCCTGGAGGGACGTGATGATGCAGATGAGCAATACACACACACACTCACACACACACACTCACACACACGCTCACACACACGCTCACACACACATGCTCACACACTCACATTCACACACACATACACACACACTCACACACATACACACACACACATACACACACGCTCACACAGACACTCACACACATGCTCATACACACATTCACACACACACACACATTCACACACACACCAAGTTGAGGACGCAGAGCTAAGGCTCATTTCATGGTTAGGAAGGTCAAGAATGAACAAAAGTCACCTACCCGTGGGGACAAAGGTCAGAAGAGTGTCAATCTTGGAGAGGCCCGGGGAAGCCTCTGCAGCACTGGAAAGGGTTCTGACCTTTATCTAAACATCTGAGATGCCCAGGTAAGAAGTCAGCACACAGGCACAAACAACGGAAACATTTCGAGGAACTAGGAACATCCAGGTGTCTGGAGCTGGCAAGTATGGGGGAGGCAGGCAGCAGCTGGAGCTCCCTGGGTCCTCTTCTAGGCTGACACATCCTCATACCTGGGGTCTATCTCATCTCAGAATTCTATGAGGGAGAAACTAGGGTTTGGACAAAGGCACAACGAACAGTCCAGCTTCCAGGCCAGAATCCAGGCCTTTCCGTAATCCAATCTGGGCTGGTGAGGGGCCTTCACCACAAATCCTGGTTACAAACGTGGATCCACTACAAAGCCATCCATCCAGACTGACCCACGAAAAAGGAGAGAAAGACTTGTTAGCAGTCTAGACTCAGGCCTGCAGACTCAATTCCTGACCATACCGGAAGCTGCCTGAGTGTCAGCTCCTTTACCTATGGCCATCCTGGGATCCCAGCACCTTGCATAGGGAAGTTCAGCAGGTCAGTGGTAGAGTGCATAGGACCACAGAGGTGAGAACTGTACAAACTGAGCAGCCTGTGCTATGTTGCTGAATGGTGCTGTTAAGTTTGTCTCTGCACATTCTCCCTGAAGAGAGGAAAGCTCTGCTCACTCCCAGCGCATCCCACACTGTCACTGACTGGAAAGCCAGTCTCCCTCAGTGTGGACCTCAGTTTTCAGAACCTCGGCCTAAGCGATGCCTTAGGTCCACATTTCTTTATTTTCTGCTCTAGATGTCAGTCAAAACCAAGCAGAGAAGATGGCAGAGCTATTCCTCAGTCCCTCACTATGTACATGTGCCCGACCACTCACCACTCATCCATACAGCTCCCTATGTACCCATCCCCCGACCACGTTCCTAGCCACACAGCTGTACTTCCTCCCACCTACCCAAACCTATTTGTATGGACACAATGAGTCTGCACACTACCTTCCTTTTCTGCCACACGTCTCTCCTTTAAGGGCCCTTCTGTCTGGGTTTGTGACTTTATGCAGTGACTTTTTAGCTTCTCCCAAGAGGGATTCAATTCAATGAATCTATGCTGACCTGTTTTGCCTGTAAGAATGTGGCATAGTGACAGGCCAATTCTCAGGTGGGCCTCTGCAAACACCCCGCTCACTGTCAGTATCTCTCTTGTCCATCTGTCTCCCACTCTGTTACCTCCTTGGAGGAGAGACTGCACGGATCCAAAATCACCATCACCCTAGTCCACACCAGCCAGCAGCCTCCAGAGCCTGAGATGCCTAGCCGACCACAAAGGGGCTGAAACCAGCAAATAGGAAGCGGTTCTTCTAACCCACTAAGTTTTTAGAGGGCTTTCTGCAGAATGACTGTGGTGATAGATTAATGCCGCCATGGGGCTGCATGACTCCTGGGCTTCACAGAGCTGGGGACGGAGTTAAATGAGGTACTATGTCAAAGTGCTTGACTGAATGCTTAACCCAAGGCAACATTCCGAGAATGTCTATTATTTTTGGTGTGAGACGCTGTGGGCCATGTGGAGATCAAAGCTATGACTTGCCTCCACCTGAGCATCCAGTCAGCTGCTTATGAAACATATGTTGCCCACCTACAGAAACCTAGGCCCTGCACAGAATTTCTGACAAACACTTGTTAAAGTTATATCATCAGTGGGCACTCTCAGAAAGTAGCTAAGAGGAGGTGTGTGGGGTTTGGTAGACATATGGTTATGTTGGATTCACCTACCAAGTATGGGGGACCTGCCACAAGAGAGCACAGTTTCCTTTTTGAAAAGAAACTTGGTGTACCCAGCTTCCCGAAGGATGTTCTAGCTCACCTCTATAAGATGCTGGGCTCTCCTGTAACTGAACTTGAGGGTGGGAACAGTTGCCTTTGGAGAGCACCTTTATACCCACGGCTAACCAGCTTGAAGCTCAACAGATCCTGAAGGGTTGCTGTGCTGCTTGGCTCTCACTGAAATTCTAATTTCAGTCTCTGCCACAGAGACTGTAATACCAGCATTGGGAAGGGTGAGGCAAGAAGAACCTGACTTCAAGGCCAGCCTAAGCTACATAATGAACTGGAGGCCAGCCTGGGCTACACTTCAAGACTCTGCCCCAAACCAACCAACCAACCAACCAATCAACCAAAAAAGCCTAACTTGATAAGTGACTCACGGATTTTTGTACCAATACAACAGGCTATATGTACAAGGATTTTTATTTTTTATTTTTGTATCTTGTTTATACTGGCAAAAACTGAAAGCAGCCACAACGCCCACCAATAAGACATAGTTGAAACTGTGATATTCACATACCTACAGAATACTATATAATTCTATTTTAAAATAAACTGAATTTATCTTTTGTTCTATAGGGACTTATTTCCATGACACACTTTTTTAAATCTTTTTTTCTTTCCCTGAGACAGGGTTTCTCTGTATAGCCCTGGCTGTCCTGGAACTCACTCTGTAGACCAGGCTGGCCTTGAACTCAGAAATCCACCTGCCTCTGCCTCCCAAGTGCTGGGATTAAAGGCGTGCACCACCACCGCCCGGCCCATGATACATTTTTAAGAATTATTTTATGTGTATAGGTGTTTTGCCTTTATGTATCTGTGCCCACCATGTGTGTCTGGTGTCCACAGGGCCAGAAGAGGGTGTTGCACCCTCTGGAACTGGAGTTACAAATGGCTAAAACCAGCATGTACAGGAAATCGCATGTGGGACCTCTGCAAGAGCAGCCAGTGCTCTCAACCACTGAGCCAACTCTCCAGTCCCCTTATATTGTTAAGAGAAAATCTAACTGTACTAATAACTAATAATCTTAACTTTTAAAAAATACTTAAGTGTTTAAATATTAATGTGATTTGTGTGTGTGGAGAAGGTATGGAAGACAAACACAAAGAGAGTTAGACAAGGCTTGTGGGGGAAGAACTATTGGTTCCCGTACACTCCTTCTCTTTTCTAACCTAAGACTCCATTCCTCTCATCCACTACACTCGGGATTTTTACACTTGAGAGTAAGTTACATGTGCCATAGCACTTTAACTCTAGATGTTTCAGGAAAGGTTTCCTAAGTGTGAAGACATTCTATCTCATAACCACGGCACAGCATCAACCTCATTAAACTGAACTCACACCAGGTTTGTGACCACAGGAGAACTGACCTTGAAATCAGTAACAGAAGAGAAGCTGGAACGCCCTAAGACACACACATATATGGACTGATCCTGAGGAAAGAAAATCAAGTCTCTTGCTTCTAGGGCTGGAAAGAGGTGGCTCAGCAGTTAAGACTACATACTCTTATTACAGAAGATCAGGTTAGCTCATAGCTGTCTAATACTCTAGCTCCAGGACACTCGTGTGTACATTAACTCCTGCCAGACACACACAGACACACACATATACACACTAGACAAAATGTAAAATAAATTTTAAAAAATTAAAATTGTTTAAAAATACTTAGAAAAACACTTTACATTAGGGATTGCTATCTATCTATCTATCTATCTATCTATCTATCTATCTATCTATCTATCTATCTACATACCTATCTATCTACCTAGTAAGTTATTTGATACCAACAATCTTTTTTCAGATAAGGAAATTTAGGTTACTTGCCCAAGTCACATTGCTAATGAGCTAGAGAGTTCTGTGGCCTAGCACACGCCGTCTGGGTTTACTCAGGTGTAGCAACAACTGATGAGCCCCCACAGCCACCCCACACCCCCTCCCTGGTATTTGGAGACAGAATTTCTCTGTGTAGCCGTAACTGACCTGGAACTCAGTCTGTAGACCAGGCTGGCCTTGAACTTGAATGTCCACCTGCCTCTGCCTACCCAGTGCTGGTATTAAAGGTGTGTAACACTGTACCTGGCTGGTGACGGCCAATTTTAAAGCCAACTTGGGGTTCTGCTACTTACTGCCTAAAGACTATTGCCTCATCCACCTCTGCAGCCTCTTTCCATCCTCACATCTCCTCCTCGTGATCTCTGGCCTGGGGGAACTCTGACCTGCTTTCCTCAGACATCACTTGGCCATGTGGCCTTCTACGTCTTCCACAAGGGTTTAGACTTCTGGAGCACAGGAGCCAGTGCATCTCTATTCGCTTAGATGGGTCTCAGGCCTGCCTACAGCCCCAGCTAGCCTGGAACTCTATTTGTAGAGCAGACTGGCCTCAAACTCAGAGGTCTGCCTGCCTGAGGCAGAGGCCTTAGAGCACTGGGACTACAGGTTTTTTGTGTCCCAAGCCAGAGGAGTCTGTTTTAATTACATTCACTATTTTGGAGGTGTGGACTTGAAGTGTATCGTATACACACGGAGGTCAGGGAACTACTTGTAGGAGTTGCCTCAAATTGTTTACATCTTATAGATCTTGGAAACCAGTCGGGGCTACTGGCTTGCCATCAAGGCACTCGTCCTCTCCCATGGCTGCTGGCCTGAGCAGTGAGGAAAGGGACAAAGACTGAGCAGCTTCTCTCTGGAGAAGAGACATGAGCACTTGACAAAGGTCAAGTGAAGACTTCCAGAGTTGTGATGACAGGGACCGGTTTAGGCCTAAACATCCGCACCACACACCTCTGTGTTCCCTTAGCCTCACAATTAGGAGAGGAAACGAGTTCTGTGAAATGCAGACTGGGGTTGGGACCGTGGAAAACTAAGAGCAGTTTTCTGGTGCTCTGGAGAAGCCAGAGAAGGAAGCCTGTGCCACAGAGTGTACTGGTGGTGCCAGGCCTTGGAAAGGCCATAGGGAACCGCTAAAACTGGCCTCAGAGCTGAGCAGCCCACCTCCTAAGAAACATGAGGGGTGGCCAGGTTTCTTCACAGCCCCTCCCTCTAAGGCCTTAGAGCAGAGGTTCTGAACCGGTGGGTCCTGACCCCTTCTGGAGTCCAACAACCCTTTCACTAGGGTCACATCACAATTCTTAACAGTAGCAAAATTAGTTATGAAGTAACAATGAAATGATTTTATGGTCAGGGTCACCACAACCTGGAGAACTGTATTATGGCTCACAACATTAGGAAAGTTGAGAACCACAGGCTTAGAGCCAAGTACCGAGCTTGCGCCCTGTTGCTTGGCATGGAGCTTGCAGACATTGGTAGTGGGCTAGAGCCCAGGTCCTTGTGCTGTATGCAAGCACTTGACTGACTGCACTACCTCCATCTTTGCAGCCGCTAACTGTGGCAGCTTTCAGATGTGACTTGTACCTTAATTTATAGATGAAGATGGCTGGCAGTCATAAACTACAAATAAAAATGTACACACTCTCTGATCTAAGAACTCCACGTCTGGGAATCCATACAGAAAAGCCCAATCCATGGTGAAAAAAGCAAGTACAAATATGTTAACTGTGATGCACATGTATACATGTTTTATATATATACATATGTGTGTATATATATACATATACATATATATACACACACATATATATATATATATTTAAATAAATTCAGCTGCCTGGCACTGGGCTGAAGGTAGATAGCAGGAAGACAATTTAGAGGCTGACAGCAACTTGAAAGAACTACCCAAGGGAGAATGGCAAGTGTCCTAGAACATTTAGAACAAAACTCCAGATTGAGTGACTGACGCCACAGACATTTGTAGGAGCTTCATGTTTAAGATGTATTGTCTGGGGAGGGCTTACTCATTGCTGTCTTTTGTCACAGTGGAAAGGAAAATCTACCTGTTTGTTTGTTTGTTGAGACAGGGTCTCAGCCCGGGCAGGCCTTGGGGTTACTGGCATGCACCATCATGTTCTGCTGTGCTGTCCTGATCTCACAATCTCTGAGAAACCCATCTCTTAATACCATATAATGTGATCTACTGTAGGGAGCACAGGCATCAAGAACATACTGAGAGTGAGCAGAGGGCCAGGGAAAAGGAATATTAAGTGACAAAACTTGGCTAGGGTAAGCCAAGTCCTGGCTGGAGTTTCCAGTGTGGCTAACACACTTCAGCTACCTGAACTGAAGAACACGGCATGGGAGCCTTGCTGCTTCTCCACCGCTCTATTCTCGGACCCTTCCCTTTTTCCTTTTGATAGCCATGGCTTGTGCTACAGTGCAGTGGTCTCCCTAGAGTCAGCACAACGCATACAAGCCCTACAAATGCAATGTACTTGAGGCTGTGACCAGAGCTTCCAGGGGCCTATCTGACCCTCATGGCCTACTCTACCGACTACCCAGGCAGCATGGGAAACCTTAGCAGGATGTTCTTTGTCCCAGTCCTGACCCTGTGGGCAGTGCAAGGCTACAAACAGCTCATGTACTCACTACTTATGGGACCCATTGGTGAGCTGCCAGGTCGTTTTGTGCAGGCCCAAGGAGACTGTGCATAGGAGCTGAGGTTAGAAAACAAACACAGGCCTCCCTCCAGCTTCTTGACTAACCTACTCCTCATCTTCCTCTTGAACTCACAGAAACCAAAATTTTCCAGCTTTACTTACTTTTGCAGGGGTCCTCTTAAGACAGGGAACCCTGTAGACAATGGAGGGCTCTAAATATTAAGAGTCTCCTTCATTTATCCAGGCACAGAGGAGGTGGGCACAACGTGAGACTCTGTGATGAATAGAAAGGTTCTAGGCACGAAGAAGAGTGAACAGCATAAGAGGCAAAGCTCAGCTGGCTGGGCTGGCCCAGTGCCTGGGGCAGCACTGCCTCCCTGCTCAGCCAAGGCATGAGCACTTCTGAGCACAGCCCCCTCTCCAGGTGCAGTCAGAGCAAGTAAGACTGCTGCTTTTGACATCAGTCTGTTAAGCCTTGAGATTTCTGGTGTTTGGTTGTTCACCCCCAATCCTTGCACACCCTAGCCAAGTCTTCTTCCACGGGGCTACTCACACCCCAACTGTTTAAGATTTTGACGATATGCCCGTTGCTACAAACCTCTAAGGTTGGTATTATCGACTCATTTTACAGATGAAGCCTCTAAAGTACAAAATTCACTTAACTAGACTATGGGAAACTGATTGTAACTGACAAATACTTGTCTTGTTAAGGACGTGTCTGTGGACTGGAGAGAAGGCTCAGTGGTTAAGAGCACTGACTGCTCTTCCAGAGGTCCTGAGTTCAATTCCCAACAACCACATGGTAGCTCACAACCATCTGTAAAGGGATCCAATGTCCTCTTGTGGTGTGTCTGAAGAGAGTGACAGTGTACACATACATTAAATAAGTAAATAAATAAATCTAAAAACAAAGAAAAAAAAAAAGAATGTGTCTGTGCATATAGACACACAGATTAAGCAGATATTTGTGTTATTTCCTTTATTGTCATTTAGTGTAACACTGATATAACACCAGTGGTTAAGTATTACAAATCAATATAATAACTAAAAGAATAAGAATTCTTCAACGGACTTTGCCATCCATTCTAAAGTATGTGACATGCTTGCAGCTGTATGTGGGACATATCATGTTAGGCAAAACTATGACCTGGTTGTTGTTTTCATTTGTAAATTAAGCATGATGTAAGGATATGTGACTGTGTGTCAGAATAAGGAGAAATGAACCTGTGATCGATAATCTTGTAATCTGACTACACCTGAAGGTAACCACTGGATACTCCAGTGGTAAACTTGTCTATCCTGTTGCTGTGGCCAGTATTAAATACAACTTCTTCAGGATGCCAATACAGACTGGCAGCTCTCCAGGAATTCTCTAGGACTCCAGCACCAGGTAAGGACTACAAAATCATCCAGCCTACTAGATTCAACTACTAGATTCTCACTTTTCAAAACATCAGATAACCATTGTCAGACTACATAAATCACATCCTGTAAGCTAATCTGATATACATATGTATATATATTAGACTATATACATATATATACATCCGTAAATAGATGTATATATCCTCCCCTTATATGTATATATGTAATAGTAATTGACAAATGTTTCTGTCATATATGTGTGTGTATTTGTCCTATCAGTTCTGTTTCTATTGAGAACCCTAATACAGACTGACAGTAGGCATCAATATGAGGTCATACTAGTCTATAACTGTCAGAGATACCTACCTAAACAGATCCTGACTGTAACCACGATACCAGCACTTATTTTTAACACCCATACACATAAAAAAGATCTCTAAAAAGATGTAAAACAAGAAAGATAAAGCTACACTGTATAAAAGAGAAAGGTGGAGACTTTAAAACAGATGTGGACTAGAATTAAAGCAATCACAGCCTTCTTCAGCACCAGGAAGCTGGAGACAGCCCCCTCCATCCACTCGTGTCACATTGGTGCTTGACATTCACCTAAGACAGTTGGAAGCTGATTTCCAGGTTTGGGAACTGTGGCTTTCTCAATTTTACTTCACAGGGTGTATAGTGTTTTGAATGAGTGACCCCCATAGGCTCATCTATTTGAGACAGTTGGTAAAACAGTTTGGGAAGGATTAAAAGGTGTGGACTTGTAGGAGGAGGCATGGTACGATAGATGGGCTTTGAGAGATGTCAAAAGTCCACGCCATCCCAGTTAGCTTTCTCTCTGCTCCATGCTTGTGTCTCAAAGTGAGAACTCTCAACTCCTGTTCCAGTGCCATGCACGCACGCACACACGCCTGCATGCATGCCGCCATGTTCCTTACCATGATGGTCATGGACTCTAAATCCTTGAAACTGTAAGCCCCAAATGAACTCCTCTGTAAGTTGCCTTGGTCATTGTGTCTTCTTACCAGAGCAACAGAAAAGTAACTAAGACAGAGCTTATGACCTGTTAACAAGAGAAGCCTTTAAAAGACGGAAAGTTGCTCAGGAGGAAAGAAGAAAACATGAAGACACGTTTTCTAGATGGTACTGCTCTGACTTCTCAAAGAAACAGTCTTGACTATTGTTCCAAGTGACAGAGCAACACTCCCATCAACGCAGAAATTCGAGCTGCAGGTAGAGCTTATGAACAGATGATCTAAACAGTGTTGCACAGGGTAGTTTTAAACATGCATACCAGTGTGTTATAAAGCATTCAGCTCTTTCTGAACCAACTCAGAATCCACAAAGCAAGAAAGAAGCCACTGTTCCTAATTAAAGACAAGCTGAGTGCAAATGACTGGGCTGAAGCCCTGGCTGTCAGGTGTTGTAGGTAAGCATTTTTATTGGAGAATATCTGATGATTTGGAATACACTTAGATACCTGTAGTTCAACTCCAACATGTACAACATAGGAAGCAGCTTCATGAGGTGGACAGGGCATCCAGGTCTGCCTGTACCATTCCACACCTCCACTCCTGTGGTGCAACTGTCCTGAGCATGAGAAGGGCCTGGGAAGGCATCTAATGTATCAAGCTCAGCTGTTCCTCTCAAGCTATTTTCCAGGCCATGCCAAGAGTAAACTCCTTGTACCAGTTCAGTGTCCCTGCAAGGAGATGCTGACAGGTAGATCAGGTAAAGCAGTGTGAAGACAGACACTGAGTATACTCTTTCTGACTGGGACGACAGTCAGCAAGAGACAAAAGGACTTCAGTGCCCCATGAGTTCTCTGGGGCTCAATGACAGCACAGCACAGGCTGAGAACAGGGTTGGAATCATTCCTGATACCTCATAACCTCTTGTCCCGGACAGCGAGGGCACTGGCAATCTGTAACACCTTTCATACTTCCTGAGCTCTGACGAGCAGGCCCATTCTTAACCGATTCAGCTTAGAAGCTCTTTTGTGCTCACTCATTGTGTGGAAAGAGAATGGCAGAGTCGCTTGGTTCTGGTCTTCAGTGGAGTCCGAGATACTGCTGGAAGCCACTCAGGGCCTGCTGGCTGGTTTCTGGACGGAAGAACTGCCTACTTGTACCACTGGCTCCACTCACCCAGCTGGATCACGTGGAGGCTATTACCCACAGGAGACCAGGGCCCACTTCGAGGATAAGGACCTGCCTGACTTCTGAGGCCCACGTTCTGACAGCATCCACTGCTTGCTGGGAAGAACAGAGTTCACCTCAGCGTCGAAGCCTCAGGAAGAACGCATGTTTACACTCTGTACTCTCCAGTGGGTAATACTTATCATAAAAATCCAAAACATACTCCTCAGTCTTGAAGCCAAACTTCTGGTACAGCAGCATGGCAGGGTTGCTTGCTGAGACATGAAGAGTCACGTCCTTGCCCATGCACGTCTGCCAAAGAGAAGAACACAAGGTGAAGCCACAGGGCCAGAGGGAGAAGGAGCAAATGAAACATTCTTCAGAAGGAAACAAGTGGGGTAACGGAATGGGGCTGAGGCATGGCAGCATCTAACAAGTACTGAAAGCCCAGAGTACTGCAGCACCTAGCAACAGAGTACTGCAGCACCTAGCAACAGCTGAAAGTCTAGGAGTACTCTGCCACTGAGCTGTGTGTCCCCAAGTCTAACGGGATTCACGTGCTCTGGAGGGTTGTTTCTACTCTGAAGCAAAAGGCCACTAGGATACTTTACTATATTACATTTACTTATTTATACTATTTATTTTATTTTACTATATGCATGAGTGAATGTCTATGTACCACATGTGCGCAGGAAACTTTGGAGATCAGAAGGTGTTAGATCTCCTGGAACTGGAGTTAGAGGTGGTTGTGAGCCACCATGTTGGTCCTGGGAATCAAACCTAGGTCTTCTGCAAAAGCAGTCAATACTCTTAACAGGCAAGTCATCTCTCCAGAGCTGTGTTATTATTCCAGTACCACTTTACTTACTTATTATTGTGAATTGGGGTGGCATGTGTGTGGGCTCATGCATACCAAGCTGCACAACGTGGAGGTAAGAGGACTACTGGAAGTCAGTTTTCACCCCACCATATGGGCTGCAGGGATTAAACTCGCCATCGGGGTCAGTGGAAATGCTCTTTCTCACTGAGTTATTTCTCCAGTGTCCATATTACTGTATTTGTATTTGTATTTGTAGTTCAATTAAGTTTAAATATCAGACATATCAGTACCAACAATATGACAACTTTGAAGAACTGGAGAATGAGAATTTCTATTTTCCATATAGATGACAGCTGTACCATCTCCAAAGCCTGTAATAATTCCTTCCCTAGAAATGCTAGAAAACAAAGTTATATACATAACTTCAAAGTACTAAATTTTTAATTATAAAGCCTGAATATCTTATACCTCTAAGTCCTTAGGTTCCTTTATATCTGACAGAATTAATTTCTGAGAATTAAGACTTATGTATTTACAAAGAAAGGGCAGAGATGGTTCTGTGGCCATAAAGGCATGTTTTTAGATTCTTTAATTAGTCCCACAGGTATGAACTTGTTTAATGAGGAAGGAACCAAATTGCCGCAATTGACAGTCCTTAAAATTGACAATTCTGGCTGTCAGGGACACAAGAGAAGAAGACAAGGGACAGTTTCCTTCTTTTTTATTTATTTTTCGCTGTGCCTCCTAACACATCTGAGACAAAGAGCACGGTTATTGTGCCAAGGACAGCAACATGTGTGAGCACACAGGGCTCTCTGGGTGATGGCAGTGTTTTAGACAGTCAGTACAACAACTAACCGTGGCCATCACAAGTACTATAGACTGAGCCATATGTGGGCCCTTGGGCTTACAGTTTCTCTGGGGTACAAAGTGCCCACAGAGTAAGATGAACTCAGCAAAGAGTCACCAAGGAGCAGCCTCCATGCCAGGCCTCACACTAAGCACCAAGGATGCCTTCTGAGTTATCACCCCACCCTACTCCAGTCCCTGCAGGTAACAAAAGAGCAGAGAACTAGCCGGGCAGTGGTGGCGCATGCCTTTAATCCCAGCACTTGGGAGGTAGAAACAGGTGGATTTCTGAGTTCGAGGCCAGCCTGGTCTACAGAGTGAGTTCCAGGACAGCCAGGACTACACAGAGAAACCCTGTCTCGAAAAACCAAAAAAAAAAAAAAAAGAGCAGAGAACTGCATAGCACTCCGGAGAGAAAGATGGCCTTGTTGGATGAAGTGTATCACTGAAAGTGGGCTTTGAAGTTTCAAAATTGCAAGCCAAACCCAGTGGCTCTCTACTCCTGCCAGATACATCAGATCCAGATATAGAACTCTCAGCTACCATGTTTGCCTGCATGCCACCAAGCTCTCTGCTATAAGGATAAACCTCTGAATTGTAAGCAAGTCCCAACTAAATACTTGCTATTTATATGAGTTACCATGGTCATTGTACTGACTAAGACACAGTAAGTCCCAAGCTAACCAGAGTTTCATGTCAACATCCTGCCTAAAGAACAATCTTTTGCTTACAGGAGAAAAAAAAATTTATTCATTCATAATGTACTACTTATTGATTTAATTGTGATAAAATGTTTATAAACAGATAGTATGCCCACTCCCCAAAGTCACAAGAGACTTACTCTAAGAGCAGAACAGTATCAGTACAGACAGGGTGTGTGCTTTACAGGTTCACATGTGAATTTTGCAGCTTCATTTATGATTCATGCTCGCATAGGGGCTTCTCTGAAGCCAAGAATAAATCGTGTTCTAGGGGCTGCAGATCTTATCCATGTGCTTCCATAGTCTCATGACTGAGGAGAATGGCTTCCTTTTGCTTGGACTATGCTGGACAAGCTCAGCCTCAAGCTTCCTCCTGTTTTTCAGGGAAATCCTGAAAGCATCATCACTTAAGTTAAGGTTAAATTCTGAACAGAGAGAACTTGCCTGAATTAGATGATAGATCATGAATGTGGCAATCCCTGCTCTCCTCCACTCAGGATGAACAAGCAGAAATGAAATGTAAGCTTCGTTGTACTTCACATCGGGAACCATGAAGCCAAAGGCAACAATGACTTTTTTATAAAGGACTACAACACTGAAGTCTGGATACTGCAGACACTCAGACAGGTCAATGCCTAAAGAAAAGAACCAGTCAGATACTCAGACCATGAGCCTTTTGGAACTAATGAACAAGCTATTCAGCCTGGATTTATTGTTACACCTGCATGCTAAAAAAAATTCCCCAAATTGGAGGCAAAGCCATTACCATAGATACCACACATTCAGATCAGAAAAAATGCATTTTAGAAAATATCAAAATTAGCATAGTCTTTTCTAAGTACATATGTTAAAAGCAGAGAGACAGGACAGGTTGGGTAGCAGAGAACACTCCAGGTTCAGAATGGACACACCTGGCTTTGACTCAGCCTTGTCTACCATGTGTGTGACTTGGCACATTTTAAAATGTCTCATTGCTTGCAATGTGTTAAGACACGGTACAGACTAAGCCCTGACAGAGCAGGAGTAAAGGTCCCTGAGAGCGCCAATACTGTTTTCTCTCTCTTTTTTTCCCCTTCCAATTTTATTATTGTTGTTGTCGTGTATATGAGGATGAATGCACCGTGGTATGTGTGTATGTGGAAGTCCAAGGACAACTGTGGGGAATCTGTCCTCTCCTTCCACTGGAGAAGCTGGGGATAGAATCCAAGATGCAAGTTTGCATGGCAAACACTTTTATCTATTGTGCCACCTCATGAGCCTGCTGATATAATTTTCTGTATCCCACTTACACACCTTTGGCAAGCTTTCCATGAAAGCTTTCACAATAAAATAAAAATTATAATGTATGACTAATATCTAACATTAGGCCAGATATAGCAGATACTCTCAGAACGTGACTTTTAGGCTCAGTACCTTCCCAAGAGATGGAACCACACTGTCAGACCATAAGCAGGGTAGTGCTCTAACCCTGATAAAATCTGGGACACAGATGCCCCACAGGTTTCAGAGCAGGCCCACGGAGAGTTAGCAATGAAATTGCTGACTGATGGCCTGGATCTTGGCTGATAAAATGACAAATAATCCTGGCTTCTCCAGTCAGGGGCATTTGGCTTCTTAAAAATACCTTTTGGGTGTCCTCACACTCTCTAATAGCTAAACAACAAAACTTAAAACAACTATTAGGCCAAAACCAAAAGAGTCCACATGCTGGCTATGAGTCTGTATCTTGGAGAGACATTACCTGGTATCTAAACATAGGTAGAATCAAAACAGGATGAGTCTTTTATTCTGGAAGCAGAGACAAACAGGGGAGAAAAACAAACAAAAACACTGTTGATTACTTTAATTGCTGGCTTCTTGAACTTAGGAAAGCGAGAGGCATTTATGCTTTAATATTTCTATGTTAGTAAAGACAGACTAAATGAAGTCAAGAGAAAAGAGCTTAGGGTCACATGGCAGACACTATTTAAAAACATAGCCGGGTAAAATAAACTATATGCAGAAACATCAATCTGCCTGGTTTGGAAGTAGAAACATACCAGGCCAGAAAAACTCCTGACACATGGAGTTGATCGTTGGGATGTGATTTGGCCGAACATAGCAGTAATCGAGGGGTGCATCAGGTTCAGGTGTCCAGTGAGGGTCACTCCTGTGCAGGTAGGAACGAATCTGTGACAGGAGCTGTAGTTTGGGTGGCTTTGTCTCATAATCACGCCTCCAGCACCACCGGAAATAAACAAATTAAAGTCAAGAAAAACACTCATTACTATAGCTCATTATTGCAAAGCTAACTGCTTGCAATATTATACTAAGTCATACTTCTTTATAAGCTAGCTAGCATGCAGCTTTAATGCCATTGTGAACATGGATTAAGCCAGACCCCTCTGGTACCCACTGGGGACTGCATGAGGTGAAGTGAGAACCAGAAACAGAAATCTTCAGAAGTGCCTGACACAGGGATGTTTCTCTAGCATGATCAGAGGTCAAAAGAGGGACTGTCCAACTCTGCTGGCAGCAGGAGATCATGAAGAGAAAAGGCTGCAGCAGCTTTGTAAATGACCTCTCTACAGGTTTGCCCAGAAACCCAGTGCCCGGCAAGGCAGGTCAGGCTGATGGTGGAGCTCAGCTTCTACTCACTGCTTGGACAACATTCATTTATAAACTGTCCAAGAAGAGAATGGAGCTGGGGAGATGGCTGAGTAGGTGAAGGCTTGCCATGCAAGCATGAGGACTTGAACCACCTATGAGCCATGTAAAAGCAGGGTACAGCAGTGCATGGGGAGCAGACACACCACCAGTCCAGGCTGAAACAGTGAACTCCAGGCTGACTGAAAGATTCTTGCATCAAAAAATAGGGTGCGATTCAGGTGTGGTGGCAGATGCCTTTAATCACAGCACTCAGGGGCAGAGAGGCAGGCAGAACTCTGAGTTCAAGGCCAACCTGTTCTACACACTGAGATCTAGGTCAGCCAATGTTTCACAGTGACACTCTGTCTCAAAATTAATTAATTAAATTTAATAAAAGATGTTCTGAGTAATAATGCAAGATATCCAAAGTCAACCACAGTTCTCCACAATTGAGTGCACCTGAATGCATGTACACACATACACACATACACACATACACACACACACACACACACACACACACACACACACACACACACACAGAATGTACTAAAAAGAAAAAAAGTCAGAAAACAGAAACTGCCCTAGTGTTCAATTCAGATGTTGGCTCAACTAAGACAACTTCCTTTTTTGCTTTTCAGTTCACAGAATATTAAATATAATAAATAATTGTGGTATTTAGACTAAAACAATGATTAAGATAGTGAACAAGACCCAGGTGTGGCAGGACATATTTTCAATCTCAGCTCTAGGGAGGCAGAGGAAGGCAGATTTCTGTGCAATCAAGGCTAGCCATGTTTCTATAGTGGGTTTAGGACAGCCAGGGCTGTGTAGAGAGATAGCCTGGAGCAGAACCATATGGTCCAGAGAAGCTACAAGTAGCAAGGGATCTCATAGCTGGGGAATAGAGCAGAGTAGTGGGAAATCTGCCCAATCCAGGCGTGCAGCTTGTAAATATTATAACTGAAGACCCTATCTCAAAAAATCAAAAATATAATAGTAATGATAATAGTAAGACATTAACTCAGTCTTGCTTTTTTATACCTCTTTCAAAGGACCACCCTGTCTGTCCTTGCCTGAACCTGCTCTAAGTCAGGCCATATTTACCCTTGGAGGTTGGTTACAGAAACCACCAACATCATCCCTCTTGACACCCTGGACATCATGGTTACCTGATATAAGGTTTCAAGATTCGAGAAGTATAAGGGCTGACAATACTTTGGTCCACAGCCAGATCTTCTGATCCCACCAAACGATACAAAAATCTGGTGGTCTGGTGCCGGAATCCTTTCCTGGCTGGTAAGGCAGTCTGTGAGAAGAAAACGGTTTATATAAAGATAAAAAAACTACTCAAGAATGGTTGTCTTCATCAGGCAGTGGTGGCGCACGCCTTTAATCCCAGCACTTGGGAGGCAGAGACAGGTGGATTTCTTTTTTTTTTTTTTTTTTTTAGATTTATTTATTTATTTAATATATATGAGTACACTGTAGCTGTCTTCAGACACACCAGAAGAGGGCATCCGATCCCATTACAGATGGTTGTGAGCCACCATGTGGTTGCTGGGAATTGAACTCAGGACCCCTGGAAGAGCAGTCAGTACTCTTAACCACTGAGCCATCTCTCCAGCCCCCTAGGTGGATTTCTAAGTTCAAGGCCAGCCTGGTCTACAGAGTGAGTTCCAGGACAGCTAGGGCTATACAGAGAAACCCTGGCTCGAACACTCCCCCCCCAAAAAAAAATAAATTAAAATAAATGGTTGTCTTCTACATCTAATGATCTTTCTGAGTGTCAGGAGTAGGTCTTTTTGGACTACCTAATTAGAAAGGTAAAGTTTTGACATATACATCAGAGGTCTGGAAAAAAAAAAAACTAACATAGGTGGGCTATTTATTATGCAACCTTATGTTGTTATGCTTTGGTGGTTAAGTTAAGACCCATCAGGCCCAATGCCCCCCCCCCCCACTTTGACTGTGTCTTAACACCAAGTAAATTTGGCCAACACAGGAGTGACATTGATTACTAGCCCTAAAACTTGTCACCACAGGAAGGAGGCCCCACCCACCAGAGACTAGGCAAAGATGTGGCCTTAGTTGAGCAGGAATTGGGACAGAACTCCTACGTTTCACATGCTTGTTTTAGAAGCTCCGAAGCTGTACTGGCCACACTGGTGGTGTGCTGCTCTCCACTGAGGGCTGCTAACTTGAGGCCCTAGGTCATGTAGCAACAGAACACTGCAATTAGGGCTGTAACAGCAAAGAACTCCAACAAAGATGAAAAGACCTTTACAAAGGGGGTGCCAAGGTGAAGCTTAGAAACTGAGTTGTCTTTTAGAGTCAGTTTGCTCTTAGTCTAGAAAATAACTTGTTGAAAGAGCAAGGTTTCTTCCTTTGTAATTTGCTTTCTCTAGCCTGGACACCAAACTCCTCAAAAGCCAGCTTTGAAATTCTTCCAAGGCTTCACATGAATTTCAAAGCAATCTTCAAAGCTGCAGCATGCAGTTTCTAAACACAGCCACTAGCAACCCCTCCCACCCTTGCAGGTATAATGGCTATAAAGAACTTTGGCCAATCAGAGTGGTAGAAGCAACGCCTGGAGCTTCGTGCCCAAGTCTTACACTACATGCACAATACACAGTGCAGATATGGCTTCCAGGTGGCTCCAACTAGGCTAGTGGATGACCACGGGCCCCATGGATCCAGGACACAGACAGGACCCCAATGACTCACAAAGTAAAAGAACCACTGCACTGGGGCCAGGCAGATGCACAAGTTCAAGAAATATTTAGTACCTATTACAACAAGTGACCAAGTTTAGGGGTGGCTTTCACTGCTGTGCCAGATAATTTGTAGACCCATCAGTCCACAAAACAATTTCTCCCCCTTCAGAGTCTCATGTGAGCCCTGTAGAATCTCACCAATGTTACAAAGTTCCCCTTACCTCTGCAACTTCTACTCTTCTCCAAAACACCTTCCACCAAGCCTGGACCACCACTGACTCCTACTGGGCCACTCTTGTCCCACACCATCCAGTCTCCACAAAGAAGCCACAGACTTCTTTTAGAAATAAACTAACTGAGCATGGTAGCACACATCTTTAATCCCAGCACTTGGGAGACAAAGACAGGCAGATCTCTGTGAATTCAAGACCAGCTTGGTCTACAAAGTGAGATCTAAGCCAGTCAGGGCTACACAATAAGACCCTATTTAAAAAGCAAGCATCAACCCTTGGCTCACAATTCCTATACGGTTTCCCATTGTATGTCCAGAATACATTTCAAAGTCCTCATCTGTGCCTTGTGGGAACTTGCAAGCCCTGACCCTGTTACACTCTGGCCACATCTCCTAGGACCACACTCCTGTGTCACCATGATGTCCCCATCTATCAGTCTTTCTCATGTCTCAGGGCCTGTGTCTGGCCCTCCATCCAGTTTTCTTCCTCCTGGCATTTCCTTGTCAGCACTTCTTGCAAGGCTACCTCCCTCAGATGCTGGTTTTAATTCCCAGAAACGGTGCCTGGCTCATACTATTCAATTTACATTTACCAAATCGAAAAGTGGTGGAGACAAAACAGCTTGAAAGTCAAGTAACACATGACAGCATTAAATGTGCTTCTTGAGGTATGCAAACCCAGCCTGGTGAGACCATAGACACTAATGCAAGATGAGGAAAAGCCTAGGAAGGGAAAGCTGGCTAGAACTAACAATGCAATGAGAACAGAGCAGGCTCTGCACCGGAGGGACCCGAAAGGCCTCACTACACCCCTCTCAGGGGCTGCTCTGAGTAGGTGACTGTCTGCTGGACTCTTCCTGAGACAGAGGAAAGGCATCACTGTGGTGAACTGAGCATTTCACATCCCAGAAAGAACACTATTAGTATAAAACAGCAGCATGGGTCCCTGGGAGTGTGGGGAGGGGCAGCTGCCTGAGGAGACCAGGGGGAAAGAAAATGGAAGAGAGCAGGGCCTCTTACTTTAGGGAACACCGAGCCACTGTGGCTAGACCACTTGAAGAGATGGAGCAAGCTCCAGAAACACACTCAGTGCAGGAACACTGAGAATCCTGAAGACATTTAACAGTGGTAGTTGTTATGTTATATGCTCTAAGGGGCAAGCATGCAAGAGCAGATGGTAGTTTAAAAAGAGCTGGAAGTCCTAAGAAAGAAGTAAATTAATGCAGAGAGCAAAAATAGCAACAGAAACTAAGAATGTCTTTGACAGTGGACTAATCAATAACCTTCTAAACAAAGTTTAAAAGAGTCATTCTAAGCTTGAGCATCTGCAAGAAAACCTTCTCAAACCAAAAGGCAGAGAAAAAAAAAAAGACTAAAACACAACAGATCAAGGAAGCTCTGACCACACCTCTGTTGTGGAATGCCGTCCTTCAGGCATGCCATGGCCGATGCCCTCTAGACCCATCAGCAGCTATGATTACCTGAAGGAGACCTAAACAAGACTGTGCTCACTAACTGTCCACAGAGGGTGGGAAGGGCTCAGGAGGCTACACCCCTCCTCCAAGCTATAGATGGTAAATGGTTAATACAGGGTGCTCATGAGGTCATTCCTCTGCCCAAGATTTTTTTAATTATTGGCCAAGCCAATATATATAGTGGCATACACCTTTTTTTTTTTTTTTTTAGGATTTATTCCTTTATTTTATGCCTGACTGTTTTACCTGTATGTACACCTCCATGCTTGAAGAGGGCATCAGACCCCATTACAGATGGTTGTGAGCCACCATGTGGTTGCTGGGAATCAACTCAGTCTATCTAGAGGAGCAGCAGCCAGTGCTCTTCACCACTGAGCCAGCTCTCCAGCCCTGTGCCCAGGATTTATAAATAGTTAATGCAGAGATTTTCCCCTCCAATGGTATGGCTGCCCACCAGGTGCCCATGTAAGTAACCCTTTCCATTCCTGCAAGTATTTGTGATCTTTCGTGTTAGCTGTCAACTAGGCATAATCTAGGAACACCGGGAAACAAGCATCTAAAAATGCCTGCTGGGGGTCATCTGGACGGCATTAACTGTAGAGGGAAGCCCTGCCCTCTGTGGCTGGTAGAGGAGGATCTGAGCAGCATGGACTCACTGCTGATTGCCCCTGACAGCAGACTCCATCTGAGCAGCTCCCTCACGCTCTCAATGCTCCACCTTCCTCTCTATGGTGGACTGGACTTTGAACCATGAATGGAGATAAATCCCTTCTCCCTTCAGCCACTTCTGTCAGGGTGTTTTCTCACAGCACTGGTGAGGAAACTAAAGCAGGGGCCCTAATTACACTCACAGATGGGAGTGGAACTGCTGTTTTGGTCTATTGCTGGTGGCAGATCTGCAGCAAAGAGATGTATGTCTGTTTCTCCCCAGGAAAGGTTCACACAACTGCTAACCCAAGAGTAGAGTTGTCAGGTATAAAAGAAAGAAAAAGCAATGAAAATATACTGAAGATCAGAAACAGAAAATCTGGAAGCTTCCAGAAGACGGGAGTATTTTAAAAAAAAAAGTCCAAAAAAAAAGTCCTAAAATAAATTAAATAATATTGGAAATGCAGTTCTCATGGCAAGGCTGGTAGCTCACACCTTTAATTCCAACACTTGGAAGGCAGAGACAGGCAAATCTGAGTTCCAGTTCAGTGCTATACAGTGAGACCCTGTCTCAAATAATAACAAAAGAAATCAGGCTCTCAGGAACAACCAGTACATAAGGTGACAATGAAGTTACAATTTCAAAATGTCAAAGGAGAAAACAAAACTAAAACCTTGTAAGTTATTGTTTAAATGTAAGAGTGAAATCAAGATATGTCCTAGGCACACAGGTTTCCAAAATATACCTAAAAAGGCCATATTTAGGGATGGTGAGATGCCTCATTAGGTAAAGCCTGAGACCTGAGTCCATGCTAAAAACCCATGTGCTGAAAGAGAACCGACTACAGCAAGCTGTCTTCTGACCCCACATATGTGCTGTGACAACCACATGCACACACTAAATAAATAAGTAAATGGTAAAAGAGACCATATTGTAAAGAACTGCTAGAGAAAGCAATCTAGTAAGAGGTTAGTACAGGGAGAAATAAAGAAAAATCAGAGTTTACTCACATTTATACAAACAACACAAGAGGAAAGAGAGCAAGGAAGGGAGGGCACTGTGAGGAAGGGGCCATCAACAACACAACACTTTACAGTACAGGAAAAGCCACATCGTAAGCCGGGACCTAGGGCAGTCGGATTTGGACAGCTGCAGACCAAGCCCAGCCCATGCCCATTTTAGTCAATGAGCGCACTAGGGTGGGCGCAGCTGCAGACATTCACGACTACAGCTGCTTCCATCACAGTAGGTCTCGGTTCCAACCCAGACGTGTGGCCTACAGAGCCCACAGAACTTACTGTCAGCACCTTTACACAGGAGGAATGCAACGTCCTCCTAAACAACAGGGAACTCCTAAAAGACAGAACAGAGGAAACAAGAGGAAATGAAGATAACTCCAGAAAGGGCCCCCACACAACCTCCAAGCACACTCTCAGAGGAAAAAGCCTGTGCCTGGCATGTCACTGACAATCAAACATGTGACAAAGATTCCCAAAAGAGTCTAGAGAGGACAAGAGGAAAATGTCAAAGATTCTCATAAACAACCAATTCACAGAGAAACAAATAGGAAACACCAGAGGTTCAACCTTATCTGCAATCAAAGAGATGTAAATATGAGATAAGATTAGAGCTCACAGCCATCGGATTGGTTAAGGCAGATGAGGGTCAAGTGCTAGCAAAACTAGGTCACTGCAGCTGGTGTGGCAGCCTAACAGTCCCCAGTGGAATTAATGTTGTCAGAGCACTGGTGGAACTCACCCTGTGAGTAAAGCTGACCCCACATATCTTCATGATGAGGCCTTAGTACATAGATGCTTACACACCCACAGCTCCAGCTCAATAGCGTCTAGGCGACTACATGTCCTCAACAACTCTGTCAATCAAAACCATGAAACAGACCTCATACAGATACCCTCAAGGGCGCGAGGCAAGCAATGGCTAGGCTACTCCTTGAATGCCAAGTGAAAAAACTCAGATACACGAAGGTGCATTAAATGATGAACAATTTTGGAAGAGAAGCACAGAAAGTTTTGCTTCCTTTCTTGCCCCCAAATCACTCACAATAACAAATGTCACAGTAACAGTATCTACTGCGTGGTGCTGCTGGCCCCGCCCACATCACCTGGTACCGGTCAAGGATCCTGAAGTCCTGGCAGGTGGTCCGATACGTAGCTTGTCCAGCTGGAAGCCGGGAAGCTCCTCCATCTTTGGCTCCATAAATCCCATCAACTAACAGCAGTGCCGCATTCACAACCTCGTCCAAGTCAAACAGTGGCAAACCCCGGTCCCTTTTTGCCTGCCTGACGATCAGTTTCCGTTTCAGCCTGCGAGCTTCTGGAGTCATGGCCACGGCAGCAGGGCACGCCTCCAGCCTCTTGAGCAGTAGCTTCTCCTCATAGATGCTCACAGGCGTATACCTGGGCCCCTTGGGCTTCAGGTCCTTTTCCAGGGGCGGCTTCCTCTTTTCTCGAGCTCTAGTGTGCAAAGAAGTGTTTGAATCTGTGTCTTCACTATCTCCATCCATCCTGTCTGGCTTCTCCTCCTCACTGTCCACTTCCTGTTTTATCTGTTCTGGAGCTCTGACCTTCTTTCTGCTCCCAACCAGCCCAGAAGCTGACCCAGAAGCTGGGGGTGGGATGTACTCCATCCCTGGGTCTATAACTCCGTCTCCTTCTAGCTCATCATCATCTGTGCAAAGCAGAAAGTACTGTTGTCAAGACACAGGAAAGAAGGAAGGCAGAGCACAAGACTCACACCCAAGGTGGAAAACACAGCAAGTCTTACCATGAAATAGGGCTTGGGGTGGCATCACATCTGGGATGAGGTCTGCTTCAGAAAGCAAGCTAGGCGTGGCCGAATGCGAGGCAGGTGTCCCCGGGGCAGAGAAATCCAGAGAGGGAGAAGGAGATGGGCTTGTGAGGGGAGTGCGGTCCGAGGAGCTCAGGGATGAAAAGTCAATCACTTCTCCTTTCTCCAAAATCATATCCGGCCTCCGCCCTCGGCTTATGAACTTGACAGGGGTAGAAGAGGTGCTCCTGTCAAGGAGGCCGGCCGCTTCTTTCTGTGCTCTTCTGATGTCTTTGGCTTCCTGTGTTCGAGACCGCTTCTCTTTCAGTTCCATGGCAGATTCCACAGGATTCCGGCTTGCCCGTTTTCTGAGTCCCTCAACAGTAATGATGGGATCCAGCATTGGTTTTGAAGCTGCCAGGAAAGAATAAATATATAATTTCTATGTTAACTGTTCTTTTTATTATTGTTGTTTTTGTTTTTTGGTTTTTCAAGACAGGGTTTCTCTGTGTAGCCCTGGCTGTCCTGGAATTCACTCTGTAGACCAGGCTGGCCTCCAACTCAGAAATCCACCTGCCACTGCCTCCCAAGTGCTGGCATTAAAGGTGTGTGCCACCACTGCCCGGCTAACTGTTCTTTTTAAAAAATACATTTATTTTTATGCATATGTGTGTGTGTGTTTCTGGGCATCTAAAATACAGGTGAGAGAAGGCATCCGAAGTGGCAACTTAGGGTTCTTTGGAAAGTCGGTTAGATCGTGTTTTGCTGGGGCAAACAGGTGAAGAAATGTTTAGCCGAAGTGGACACAGGTGAGAAAGGCTAAGGTGGACTCCTGAAGAAACGAGCTGTTGAGCCACTAACCCGATAGATATCCTCTTTCCAACTTCCTCTGGTGGTGGTGGGCTACAAGGGAGGTTAAAGTGTTTAAGAACCATCATTAAAAATAGGTTTTGAGCCGGGTGGTGGTGGCGCACGCCTTTAATGCCAGCACTTGGGAGGCAGAGGCAGGTGGATTTCTGAGTTTGAGGCCAGCCTGGTCCACAAAGTGAGTTCTAGGACAGCCAGGGCTACACAGAGAAACCCTGTCTTGAAAAAAACAAAAACGTTTTGGAAAAAATAATGTTACAGGCACCGCATTTTCTGGAGCTGGATACAGGTGGTTGTGAACCACTTGGATGTGGGTCCTAAGAAATGGACTTGGGCCTTCTGCAAAAGCCTCAGGCGCGCCTAATGGCAGAACCATCTTTCTATCTCCTTCACTTTTTTTTGTTTTAACATTAACTATTTCTCTCATAATGTACTTTTGGTATCATGTTTAATATACAAAAATGTTCAACAAACGCCTAACCAAAAACCTTACCTGTCCTCAGAAAGTCTTAGCTGAGTGTGATGATGCACACCTATGATTCCAGTAGTACGGGGCTGCGAATCTAAAGTTCAAAGCCAGCTAGAGGTAAACAGTGAGCTAAAGCCAGCCCATAATAGCAAGACCATCTGTAGTGGGATCTGATATCCTCTTCTGGTGAGTCTGAAGACAGCAACAGTGTACTCACATACATTAAATAAATAAATAAATAAATAAATGAATAAATAAATCTTTAAAAACAAAACTAAAAGCTCAGGCATGGTGGCACAACTAATCCCAGAACTCCAGAGGTGGAGGCAAGAGGATCAGGAGTTCAATGCTAAGCTCGGCTACATGAAACCCTGCCTCAGACCAACCAACTACATGCAATCACAGCAACAACTGACAAAGGAAGAAAGTCAGAATGTCTGCAATAGGTGTGCTGGCTAGTTTTATGTGAACTTGATAAGCTACAGTCACTGAAGAGGAGTGAGACTCAATAAAACCAGGCTATAGGAGAGAGTCTGTAGGACATTTTCTTAATTAGTAATTGACGCTCCAAGGGCCAGTCCATTGTGGGGGGAGGCACCCCTGGACAGATGGTCCTGGGTTCTTTAAAAAAAGCAGGCTGAGCAAGCCATGAGAGCAAGTCAGAAAGCAGCACTCCTCCATGGCCTCTGCATCAGCCCGTGTCCAGGTTCCGGCCTTACTGAGTTCTTGCTGACTGACTTCCTTTGATGATGATCAGTGCTATGGAAGCCAAATAAAGCCTTCCTTCTCCAAGTTGTTTCTGGTCATGGTGTCTCATCACAGCAATAGTAACCCAAACTAAGACAACAGGGTATGTGTGATGTGTGTTGATGTTACCATAAAATGGCCATATACTGGAGTCAATGAATCAAACAAACAAACAAACAAACAAACCAGGGTAGATCACATGCACTGGAACCGAAAGATATCCAAGGCATATTAAGGGACAACGTGAAGGATTAATGTGTAATAGTATACTTCTGCTTTTTACCCACTTTATTTTGAGGCAGTCTTGCTGAAGCTTAGATTGGCCTGGAACTCATAATCACTATGCCTCAAGCTTCTCTAGTGCTGGCTTATGTGTGCCAGTATACCTAGTCAGTCGTGCTTTGTGTGTGTGTGTGTGTGTGTGTGTTTGTGTGTGTGTGTGTGTGTTTGTGTGTGTGTGTGTGTGTTGGATCTCACTGGATAGCCCTGGCTGTCTAAACTCACTATGTAGACCAGGCTGGCCTGAACTAACAGAGATCTACCTGCCTCTGCCTCCAGAGTACTAAGATTAAAAGCAGGCTTTTAAAAGTTATTTAGCTGGACAGTGGTGACCCACACCATTAATCCCAGCACTTGGGAGGCAGAGGCAGGGAGATTTCTGTGAGGTGAGGCCAGCCTAGTCTACAGACACCCAAAGAAACCATGTCTCAAAAAAACAAGGTTTTTAGATTAAAAAAAAAAAATCAACATGTGATAATAAGGAGTTAAAATGCTATTTAAACACAAAATGGCATCATAGTCATCCTATAAAGAGAAAGAACATACTAGAGACACACACTGAAATAGTTAAGGATAAAATGTTTCTTTTTTTTTTTTTTTTTTTTTTTTTTTTGTTTTTTTTGGTTACGGGGTTTTTTTGTGTTGTCCGGGAACTCACTCTGTAGACCAGGCTGGCCTCGAAACTGAACTCAGAAATCCGCCTGCCTCTGCCTCCCGAGTGCTGGGATTAAAGGCGTGCGCCACCACCGCCTGGCGGATAAAATGTTTCTAAATAAGTCAAAGGTGCAGATGAGTGGAGGGTGGGGGAGTACAAAGAACCGGATAAATGGCAACACTGGAATGACCACTGCTGAAGTAAGGGATGCCTGACTTTCACACTGTTCTCTACTCCTTCAAGTGGACTTACATTTCCACAGTAACAAGCTTAAAGGTAATCAGACTGAAAACAATCTTCTGTTTCGTGTAATGGTTTGTGCCTGTAATCCCAACACTTGTGAGGCAGACGCAGGAGGAACGGTTCAAAGAAAGCTAAGGCAAACATGTATTATCACAAGTGAGTTTCAGGGCAGCTTTGACTAGAGACCATGTGAAGACAGGCAGACAGAAAGAATGGGAGTGGGCGAAGCCACCAAAGGAAATGATAAAACTAGTGACTTCATTAGGATAAAATGTTTTCTATAGTATTTGCATACAGAAGACTCCCCAGCACCCCAACTCCTGTGACTGTGAAACTGTCCAGTCTCACAGCTCCAGAGGCAGCTAGTGGGAGCTGGGGAAAGTCTTGAGCCCAGGCTGGGACTTCTCACAACTTACCTCTCACTTTCAAAGTGGAAACAGACAGCTTCTCTCCCTCCGGTCTCATTGTTGGGGGTCTGTTATGAACAAGTTTCCACCATCCAGGTTCTCCAAATTCCTGAGCACCTGACCGGAAATAAACAGGACTTCCCACGCTGAGGCAACCTGCTACTGTGCTCCACCACGTGGACGTCTTTTTCCTAAAGTGCAGAGAATTTCAAAGCTTTTGACACTTCAATTTGATCACAGCAAAGAAAGTATATTCGACATAAACTCACTGGTTCCTGGCTGCCAGATGCTGTACAGTCTGCACTGGGGGAAGAAACAGCACTGCAGCCCAGATCCAGGGATGGGGACTGCCTGCCTTCACACCCTTGCTTTGTTACATTCCAGCTGCCTCAGTCTCATCTGAGAAACCAGGAGAACAGAATTACCTTATAGGGCGGCTAAGAGATCAAATGAAGTAATTCAAACATAAAACACTTATCACTTGCAGATGTGATGGCACACGCATTTAATCTCAGCACTTGCAGAGGCAGAAGCAGGAATATCTCTGAGTTCAAGGTCATCCTGATCTACATATCAGAGTTTCAGGACACCCAGGACTACATGGAGAAACCCTGTCTCAAAAAAAAAAAAAAAAAAAAAAAAAAAAAACAACCACTTAACAAATATCACAGGGGGAAAAAAAAAGCTGGCTTGCTTTCCTTACTATGAGCCTGGGCATTGATGACACAGTTCATCACTGTCCTAGTGAATAGCTGTTTCACCCAGAGAACACATTTCTGTCTGACTCAGTGTGCCCTGACATGCCAGAGTGGTTCCAAGGCATACTGCACAGACAACAAATATAACAACGTAAAGACACGTGCTGAGCTGGGCAGTGGTGGTGCATACCTTTAATGCCAGCACTTGGGAGGGAGAGGCAGGTGGATTTCTGAGTTCGAGGCCAGCCTGGTCTACAGAGTGAGTTCCAGGACAGTCAGGGCTACACAGAGAAACTCTGTCTTGAAAAAACAACACCAACCAAAAAAAGAGACACGTGCTGAAGGCCAATTAGTCATCCACTAAAAATTACTTTAATGGCCACAATTTCCACCTTAAAAATATTAATCAATTACCAGAATTTCTCAAAAATTAACTTTTACAGAAGGAGTACAATCTTTTGCCAGAACACACTGCTTTCCAAACATGTACTAGAAAACGAAGGGAAAACCTTCAGCAAGAGCTAAGCTTGGACATGTCTTCAGTCCATACGCAAAGGCTTGATCTCAGGGTGGTGCTACTGGAGGTGTGGACATCTAAGAAGTGTAGGTGATGAGGCTCTTTCCTTCAGGAGTAGCCTGTGTCAGGTAGTTACAGTGATGGGAAGCTGCCAGAGTATGTACAAGTACTATCTTCCTTCCAGCCCATCTTTGGGCTCCAAGCATCTTTCCTACATCCTCATTTTTTTAAACCTTTCCAACCCATCCCACTCACTCAAGAGCTAAGACGAAAGAAACTGTCCCTCTTGCTTTTTCAACCCCACCCTTTTCTTGGCAATCATTCTACCAAGAAATGTGGTCACGAGGATCCAAAAAACAAGAAGAATAAGTGGAGTATCATGCCCTCCAAACAACTAATGTTCCCCAGAGCTCACCTGCTCCAGCAATTTCTTTAAGTTAATCTTTATGGTAATTAAAAGGGTTTAAAAGAAAAGTTGAATTAAACGAACCTGCCTTCAGCCTTAGAACTGGCTGGGGTCACGCTGCAATTTTGTCTAACCGTCTCTTTTCTTTTAATCCTCACTCCTGCGCTGGAGAACCTGTTGACTGACTGAGCGGGCTTGGTCACTGAGTCATTTCACTGGCCCAGATGTATGTTATTTTAAAAAATAAATGTTTTAAATTTTCTCCTCAATCTTCTAAAATGGCAAATATCAAAATATGTACAATTAATATAAACAAAGGCTGTTTGTAATCCCAAGTAATGTTTAAGAGTATAAGTGGAACCTAAAACCAAAAGGCTTAAGGATCACTCCTTCAAATGTGGTAGTGATGGTTGTTGCTGAGACAGGGTCTCACTATGTTGCTTGGCTGGCATGGAAAACTTTCCTTTATTTTTGCTTTATGTATATGAGTATTTTGCCTGCATGTATGACTATGCACTGTGTATGCAAAGTGCTGAAGGAAGCCAGAAGTCAGATCTTCTAGGACTGGATACAGTTATGAGCCAACACGTGGGTGCTGGGAATAGAACCCTACTCCACTTGAAGAACAACAGTGCTCTTAACCTTCTCTCTCCAGTCCCATGGATGTCTATATAGACCGGCTAACCTTGAATGCTGAGGCCCACCTCCATTCCATCCAAATGAAATACTAGGACAGTTTGAAATTCATGCAGCATAGTGTTCTTAAGATTTATGCATGTTGTGATACATGGCAGAATTTTATTCCTTTCTAAGACTGAATATTCCATTCTATGTACATACTATGCTTATACATTCATATGTGTATAGTCCTTCCTCATTTTAGTTACTGTGAGTACCAGAGCAGAACTTCTAGATACGATAATCCTTCATTCAACTTTTTGAGGAATGACCAGACTGCATGCCTGTGCAATTCTACATTCCTATCCTAGGTACATGGGTGTGCTACTACAGTTGTTGGTCAGTGACTGAGAAGGCTTTCACTATCTGGCAAAACTTCTATATACCCTTTGTCTAGTTTTGAACTCATAATCCTCCTGCCTCGTGCTCCTGTAATATGAAGGTGGGATCTCACTGCAGTGGGTTTGCGCTTTTTTCTAGTGACTAGTGACTTGAATGTCTTTTATGTGCTTAGTCCCATTTTGTAACGTCTTTGCCTATGTCTGCAGTGAGGTGAGATGCAATGCCACCAGCAACAGCCAGTCTCCATTCACTGCTGTGACGAGAAGCAACAACCAGTGACTAGAACACAAGCACACAGTATTTGCAAAAGGTGCTTTTGGCTACCCTGGATCCTATAGTCTATTTGCAAGTAACCACAAGATCAGGTGCATACAGCTCCTTGCTTTGGGCTGGACGTAGGTGACATATATCTAGTAACCTGCTATTATGCTAAGAACTGAAAAGAAATTGACCACAATCTGCTATCCATCCCCTAGAAGATACAACAAGCCTTTATTAAATGCAGGAGCTCCAACACAGTTTCCTTAAACTAGTTCTACAGGTAAAATTGTAATAGGTGGAAACAGTACTGGCTCAGGATCATCTTTAGATAGTTGAGTTTCTTGTTGTTTGTTATTTTGTATAGTCCTAGCTGTCCTGGAATTTGCTCTGTAGAACAAGCTGGCCTTGAACTCAAGAGATCCACCTGTCTCTGCCTCCAGAGTGAGATTAAAGGCATGTGCTACCATCACCAGGCTTTTTGTTTTGTTTTTAAGAGAAGCTTTCTCTATGTGACCTTGGCTGGCCTGGAACTTGCTATGTAGACATGGCTACCCTCAAACTTACATATATCCTCCAGACTTTGCCACTGAGTGGCAAACCACCACACCCAGTTGTTAAAAAATGTAACTACTATGACTATGATCTATCATATTTCATCAACTCTAAAACCCACTAAGAAATGCATTTATATGGTATATCTTATACATGGTACAGTATAAATGATACCATCTATACGTACAACTATAGAGAAGAATAAGCTAGCTACCAATTAACCTGTAACAAAAAGAAATTGTCAAACAAAACAAGGCATTGTTTTACTGGAGCTGCAGAGAGAGATCAGTAGTGAAGAGCACTTACTGCTCTAACAGAGGACATGGGTTCAGTTTTCTCTACCCACATCACATGGCTCACAGTTATGTGCAACTCTAGTGCCAGGGCATCCAATACCCTCCAGTCTCTGTGGGTACCTGCAGGCACGTAGTATACCTAACCCCCCCAACAACAGACACACACTTGCAAATATAAAAAAATGTATCTTTAAAAAGATTTTTAAAGAGCTGGGCAGTGATGGCTCACGCCTTTAATCCTATCATTCAGGAGGCAGAAGCAGGCAGATTTCTGTATGTTTGAAGACAGCCTGGTCTACAAAGTGAGTTCCAGAACAGCCAGAACTACACAGAGAAACCTTGTTTAGAAAATAAATTTTTAAATTATATTTATGTGTATTTGTGTATCTGTAAGTATATGCCACATGCATGTATTGCCCATGGAGGCCAGAAGACAGTGTCACATTCCCTGGAACTGGAGTTATAGACAGTTGTGAGACCCTGACGTGGGGGTTGAAAACCAAGTTCAAGTCCGCTGGAAGAGTAGGAAGCATTCTGAGCCACCTCTGTAGCTCCACCATTTTTTTTTTTAAAAACTATGACATACTATTAATTGTAAGATATATCCAACTTTCAAAAATGTCAAACTGTTGAAAACTATGTTAAAAATCAGTGATTATAGCAAATAGCAGAAAGTGCTCAGACTATTTCTCAATAATTAACATTCTTGGAGGCTGAGCTGGCTCAGTTGGTAAAGTACTTGCTGCACAAGTAGGAGGACTTGAGTTCAATCTCTAGTGCACACTCACAAGGCCGTGCACACGCCTACCACACCCATGCCCACTTACACTCACATGCCCACACACATGCAGTGTCTTCTGCAAGCATTCAAAGCCAGGACTGTGAAAGCAGATTAAACAATCACAACTACTCTATACAATGGCAACTACTCTATAGTAAGAGCCAGGTATGGTGTAGGTGGCACACACCTACAATTCCAGTGCTTGATAGGCAGAGGTAGGAATCTTCCTGAGTTAGAAGAAAGCCTGGGCTATACAGATACAGCCTAGGCTATACAGAAGTAGAATCTCAAAAAAACAGTCAAAACTCTGCCTGATGTGATAGCTCACATCTTTAACCCCAGCACTCAGGAGGCAGAGGCAGGCAGATCTCTATGAATTCAAGGTCAGCCTGGTCTATATAGTGAGTTCTAGGACAGCCAGGACTACATAGTCAGATCCTGTCTCAAAAACAAACAACAATCAAAACAAAACATTTAGTAATTAAATTCTCACATGTTCTTTAACTTGTTTCTAAAACTGTACATAAAGCATTTAGGCTGGGCAGTGGTGGTGCACACCTTTAATTCCAGCACTTGGGAGGTAGAGACACGCAGATCTCTGAGTTCGAGGCCAGCCTGGTCTACAGAGTGAGTTCCAGGCTATACAGAGAAACCCTGTCTCGGAAAAAAAAAAAAACCACAAAAAACCATTTAGGTTATTCTTAAATAAACTTTCATATATTTAAACTAACAAAACATTAAAGGCATAAAACAAAACACTGGTGAGGAATGTAGCCAGATTGAAAAGTTAATTCCACAGTGTACTTTTCCCCGAATTCTGTGACAAATGAGAAAGAGACCTCACACTTAACCCTTTAAGGGCGGGTCTGATTCAGCTCACTTGGTAGAGTACGTAATGCGGACCTAAGTTTCACTCCCATCACTGCATAACACAGGGCAGGGCAGAGGCAGGAGCAGCAGAAGTTCGGGGGATCTTCAGCTATGTAGTGAGCATGAAGACAGCCTAGGCTACATAAAACCTTATCTCAATAACAAAATAAGGACTATCCTGCAGAGAACAGAGTAAAAATAGCTCTCAAAAAAGTTTAACTTAAAAGTGCTTACAGGGGTCTTCTGTTGTGGACAATGACTGTCAGCTCATAGGGACATCTGGTCATTTGGTAACCGCCTGAGATAAGTAGTTTCTGGGGACCTTTCTAATCACTGATGTTTAAAGCAGTTTTCCAGGTGAGGGGGGGACTGTGGCTGGACACTCAGGAAATGGATTCACAGTGATTTCTAAATCTCCTCCTATCTCCTGGATAGACTACAGAAAAGCTACTTCTGTAAACTCTCACTATACTTGTGGCCTTTCTGATCAAAACCAAAAGGCCCGGCTTGTCCTTACAGCATGAGATCCAGCTACAATTTCACACTGCTGAGTTATCTTTATGTACCAACATTAAGAATTACAGTCTACCCAGCACTTGGGAGGCAGAGGCAGGTGGATTTCTGAGTTCGAGGCCAGCCTGGTCTACAGAGTGAGTTCCAGGACAGCCAGGGCTATACAGAGAAACCCTGTCTCGAAAAACCAAAAAAAAAAAAAAAAAAAAAAAAGAATTACAGTCTATTTATAGCAAATCATACAAGTTTTCCACTTACAGTGTAATGTTCTTTTAAAAACAAGTATGATTTTTAAAGTTAACTTTATTAAGTGGGGATATTAAGTAAATAATTCAGATGCTATACCAATAGCAACACAAACTCCTGGCTTAATGGTTAAACTATATAGACACTGCAGGGTAATGACTGCTTCTCACTGGTGTGTCAGAAACAAAAAGGCCTTGGCCAGCTCCTCTCAGAACATGCTCTGGACCATGGCCAACAACTCCTATTCAAATAAGCAATAGTGTTAAAAACAGGTAATCTATATTCACTTTCTTCCAGAAGAAAATTCACTAAACAGAAAGCACTCAGAGATCATGAAAACATTCCAAGATCTAATTTTATCATTTCTCCCACTTCTGGTCCTTTATAAATAGGGCATATTAAATTCCATAAATAGTGCTGGGGCAGAAAATTAAAATAACAGATCCCTTTGCTTAGAGAAAGCACTTGTCATAGTGTTAACTCGTTTCTCAGTGGCACTCAAGAATGCAAGAACTAAAATAACCCCTTTTGTAAACATCTTTCTACTTTGCTGCTGTCTCCCCACAGCCTTCAGGCCTGTAGGAAACCTAGGCAAAGCTGACTTCTCAGTACAGAGGGAGAAGGCTGTCAAATCTCAGAATGGGGTCCAGCTTTGCTCTGCAGCAGAGTGGTGCAGAGCAGAGCCACCGTCATCTCTGCTGACCTAATCTACAGCACTATGCATCTCACCTAGGACCTCAGAAAGCAACCAGGAACCATCATCTCAAAACTCACCAGGGCCACCACACTCATCTCCACGTCTCAGCTCTGTAGACTGACCTGGCCTTCCTTCAGCAGAGCCTCAGCCACACAGGCCTAAGTCTGATGTTCACCCTAACTTGAATGAGCTCTGCGTGTGTGTGTGTGTGTGTGTGTGTGTGTGTGTGTGTGTGTGTGTATGCACACATTCCTAAGAACAGTGTATGGGTATGCTCTCCCTAGAGTCTGATGTTCACCCTAACTTGAATGAGCTCTGTGTGTGTATGTGTGTATGTGTGTGTGTGTGTGTGTGTGTGTGTGTGTATGCACACATTGCTAAGAACAGTGTATGGGTATGCTCTCCCTAGTTGATAAGGGAAAAGGCTGTAAGAATTCATTAAGAAAGCCGGGCAGTGGTGGCGCACACCTTTAATCCCAGCACTTGGGAGGCAGAGGCAGGCGGATTTCTGAGTTCGAGGCCAGCCTGGTCTACAGAGTGAGTTCCAAGACAGCCAAGGCTATAAAGAGAAACCCTGTCTCGAAAAACAAAAAACAAAAACAAGAGAATGCATTAAGAGCAATCTAAATGGGTGCTGTTATTAACTGCCCTTTCTCTGTTTCTCTTCTGACCTCTATGCCCCACATTTCACAGGACAGCACAGTCCTCTTTCCTCAAGTCAGTTTCTCTCAAACTTATTTTTAAAACCTAACAATCTCTGCAGAAGCATCATGCTCTCCTCTGGAAGCAGAATTTGAAAACAATGCAAATCCACATTTCTTGGTATTCAGTTTTCCTTTGAGCTACACTGTAAAAATCCCTATCAGGGCTACACTAGGTTCTCAGCTTGTGTATACCTTTTAACATCTTTATGCAAGGATAAGATGTTTTAAAATCATGTTACCTATTTCCTAGTAAAAAAGTCCAATGTTTCTCAATAAAAGCACAGATATCTTCTTTCCACCGGAAATAACCTTGACGTCCACTTCCTTCCAGAGATAAGTTGTACATTGCCAGCATGACCACCTGAAACACAAATGGAAGATGGCTGGGAGGGTAGCCTGAGGAGGGATGTCGGCATCCAAAGGGAAAAGCTGTCTGTTATAGATTCCAAGTACGAAGGGGGAAATAGACGACACAGAGGATGAGCTCTGGTGATAACCTGGGCAGAGTCTTCCTTTGTTGCTTTTGTAAGATATCACTAGGTCAGTTATTAGGAACCAGTGTTCTGTATGTGTCACACAGGAAGGGCTGGTGTGTGGCTGGGCTGACCAGGAGGCCCTGTCATAAGCACCCTACTATTCCCCATAACTCTAAACAGAAAGGTTGACTCCTGACAGCAGACCTTCAGGAGCTGACTAGCTGACTCCATATAACACATTCTGACTGATGGTGCTAGCTAACCTTTATTGAAAATCATTCCTGAATGCAAACTTTTCTAAGCTTTTTACCAGGCAGAGACAAGACTCAAAATTTCAGAGCTGGGCAGTCTTACAGGCATCTATCCACTCAGGCACAGCCATTTAGAGCTGTAGATCCCTTTCTTCAAATACAGACAGCACTAGACAAGGAACAGGGAACTACAAGGCCTGGCTGCCCATCCCACTCACAAAGGACTCAAGACACGCTGCAGCTCAGTGTAGCAACTCCTATCTAGTCCAAGCCTGTTAGCTTGACAGACAAGGAATCTTGGCCTACTGTGAGTACAGCCCAGAAATACAAAACCACACGCCATTATAGAAGACTTTAATAGCACAGAAGAACAAAGTTAGAGGAAAAGCATCTGAAATCCACCATGAGGAAAAAAGTACCAGGAGCTGGAGAGCTGGCTCAGCACTCAAGAGCCCTTACTGTTCCTCCAGAGAACCAAAGTTCAGTTCCCAGCACCCACAGCAGAGGCTCACAACTGCCTCCTGTAACTCCAGCTGCAAGGAACCCAACAGTCCTCTGACTTCCACAAAACCTGCACGTGTGTGTGCACGCACATACACACATACACACACCCACACTCACACACTATATAACATACAAATCTTAATTTCTTTTAAAGTTTCCATATAAAAGAAGAAGCATGCACTTTGCTGTGAGTAGTTAGGTACCTAATACTCAAGAGGCTGGGGTAGAATTGTGAACTCAAGTACAGCCTGTTTCAAAAAAAAAAAAAAAAGCAAATAATAACAAATGATGAAAATTAAAAAGACAGGTTTTAGCATTTCAATGGCTATGCTCTCACAAAATTCTTGGTGCTTATATTTATACAGTTTGTTTAGTTTTTTTTTGTTTTGTTTTCGTTTTTTGTTTTTTTTTGTTTTTTTTTTTGTTTTTTTTTTTGGTTTTTCGAGACAGGGTTTCTCTGTGTAGCCCTGGCTGTCCTGGAACTCACTCGGTAGACCAGGCTGGCCTCGAACTCAGAAATCCGCCTGCCTCTGCCTCCCAAGTGCTGGCATTAAAGGCGTGCGCTACCACCGCCCGGCAAGAATTCTTAACCCTTCTTTCTACAAGGAGGTCTGATAACCTGCAATTAAGCCTCCATCAGGTGTGTTCACCACATTAAGCCCCCAGTGATTCTATGAGAAGAGCTATGGCCACATCTACACCATGCAAAGGGCCCCAAAACTGCACCACAAGTTTCAACTCCATGTATGTCATCATATGCACAGTACTTGACCCCACAAACAGACTTTTCAAGTGTCTTCCACTTATTAAGGTCAACATCAGCCAACAAGTGACTTCCTTTAACCAGTTAAAACTCATGGAGAGTCAGTTAATGGACGTGAAGTTTCCTTTTGGGAAGATAAAGTTTTGAACAACGAAAAAGAGCATGTTTTACATTCTGTCTTGTACAGAAAGTTATTCAACAGACACCTTAGCTATAGTATAAGCTTCACTTATGCCGCACACCTTTCATCCCAGCACTTGGGAGGCAGAGGCAGGTGGATTTCTGAGTTCGAGGCCAGCCTGGTCTACAGAGTGAGTTCCAGGACAGCCAGGGCTACACAGAAAAACCCTGTCTTGAAAAACAAAAAACAAACAAACAAAAAAAACTTTATCTGGGCATACTCTATACTAATCTGAAAGCATCCACTGCTCCTCCTCTTCCAGAATATGATCCACAGCTTAAATACCAGATCAGTTCTCTCTTCACACCACCAGACCACGCTCACCATAAGGAAGCTGGTCTTCTGGACCAAAATGGCTCCAAGGCCCAGCTCAGGGCTGTCTGAACTGGAGACACAGCAGACGAACACTCAGGAGCTGCCTGTTGTAGGACCCAGAAAGAGAAACACAGGCAACGAATGCTTCGCCCACATCAGAAGAATGAAGTTCCAGGACAAGAATGTGCAGAAGTCTCTAACCCCCAAGGTATCTCGAAAAGTTCCTTCTGTGCTGGAAGTCATGAGTCACGAGGAGGAAGAGAAGACACAGAGGCATGTGAAGGGAAGGAGTCTTCGGTCCAAAGAGCAGATCTTGACTTTGAATTTTGTAATGCGAAGAAAATGCTGTATGTTGCAAGCAAGCATCTCTCTTTATTTAAATTAACAAAGTTAGAGATTTAAAAAGCTGAAAGCACCGGGCGGTGGTGGCACACGCCTTTAATCCCAGCACTTGGGAGGCAGAGGCAGGTGGATTTCTGAGTTCGAGGCCAGCCTGGTCTACACAGTGAGTTCCAGGACAGCCAGGGCTACACAGAGAAACCCTGTCTCGAAAAACTAAAAAAAAAAAAAAAAAAAAAAAAAAACATGTATTATTTAGTCACCACTTTTTTCCTTTCAGGTTATTATCCACAACTAATATATCTTCTAGAAATGCAAACAAGTTTTCTCAGTCACAGCTAACCTGACTAAGTACATAAATGGGGCCTACAGCACATATTCTAAGGAATATAACCAAGAACCAACTTTTCTTTTAAAAACATCTACAGAAGATATTCCCATAGAAAACTGACATTCTTAAAAATGACCACATATACTTTCTTTCCTCCATTTTACAGTGCTTATGAGAAGCTACCTACAGGCTAAATACAAGACCACCTATCTGCAATTCTCTTTATAGTAATACACCTAGCTTACATATAGTATGCCTTCAACAGGAGGGGGAAGCCCAACTGTAACCCCCACAAGACTATACACTCAAGTCAAAGTTCCTTTATCCTCTACCTGTGAATGTTTGGCAAGTCAGAGCAGCCCCCCAAGCTAGTGGACAGGTCTGCTGGGTGATAGATAATAAAGTATTGGTGACAATGACAACTGTTCAGACATAATGGCAACAACCATCTACATGAAACATTGGAGTGGCCAACACAGCACATTTAAAATCCTCCCTCTTTCTATTTACTGTTTTCAAAGGAAAGAGTGCTAGGCAATTATCCCAGCTATCTGAGTGCAGAGTGTTAATGGTCCCCTAAGGGTTAGGGGTGGAGGCTTCAGCTGGCTCACCACAGCACTCTCCAAGACTCAAATAGTGCCTGGTTCCTTGTAGGCTTTCTTTATATGTCGTACAAATAAACATAAACTAAGAAGCAAGACACCATGGGGTCTGGAATACAGTTCACAGATCCAGCACTTAACCTAAGCAAGGCCATGAGTTTGACCCCAGCATTACAAACACCAACAAAACCAGTAATTAATATGAAATTCTTTATTTTTAACTTAACCTTGTCACATTTTACACACACACACACACACGTGTAAATAAAACCAAACAACTTAATATAACCTGAAGATCAATAAAAAGTTACTGTCTGGAGTGCTGATCTTTGAGACAGCTAAAACTATCCATCAACAAAGACTTGTCTCCAGGTTCCAGTACAGGAAGGTTACCCCAGTTGGTTACACTGTCTCTGTTATCAAGTCAAACTGCTTCTGCCAAATCTACTTTCAGTGTAGCCGCCTCTGGCTTTGTTAAGCTCAAAATGACTGCCAGAAAAAATGTGGGCCTGATTTTCAGCTGAGTCTTAGCTCGGTAGGACATAAATGAAATTGATTAAGATTCTCAAGAACTCACTAAATTAGCAGCATTTTTTTTAAAACCAGGAAGTACTCTATCCACACATTCTATGCCCATTGTAAAGCACCGCACTCCCACACCACTCCTAAGTGGATAATCACCCCAGTGTCTCGGGCCACCCGACTGGACGTCTAGAGAAGAGGTTTGTACTCACTTGCTGCCATGTCAGCTTCAGCCTCTCGTACTGCTCCTTGCCATCTGGCGAGCAATCGGAACAAGTAAACCTGAAAAAGTTATCGCCCTTAAGGTAACTGAGCTGTTCCCTCAGCTGACCTAGGAGAAAAAAAACAAAAGGTCACATCATGGGTTTGCCTCGTGCTGTGGCAATCCAACAGCTCAGTTAACCAACTAGATCTCCAAGTTCCCTAAGGTAGGTCTTTCTTTTTCTGCAGCCATCAGGACAATAGCAGAGGAGAGGAAGAGAAAAAGGTTATTTCCCCCTTCTACTGTCAGGTACCTGCCCCTCCTAGATCCTACGGCTCCTTAGCTTTAGGAGAAAGTTCCTGGAAAAGCAGGTATGGTTGCTCTAACTGGATCTCCCAGCAGTCACATTCCTAAGTCCTCTAGGCCCGTAACCTTCATTCTTTCAGGGAATACCTGAGCTTTTGCCGCCAGCCAGGCACCAGGCTAAGAACTGGATATACAATGTCTAAGGCAGACATGACCTGCGCCTGCTCTCGTGGGCTCATATGTAAATCTGGAGGCAGCAAAGAACACAGGTAAACACAACTGCACTGGTTGTGGATTTTCGTGGAGCTTTAGAACCAACCAGGTGGCTGGGCTTTATTTCCTTCCTATGGCCGGGTCCACCCTCAAATGGAATGCTTCAGTTTGAGATAGGGGCTGGGCTTTGCACTGAAGCTCCCAGGTGGTGCTGATGCATTGTGCAACAGGAAAACTTCCAGAGTAGAATGTAATGTGCATCACAGGGCAGTGTAAGCACAGAGAAAGGGATGCCCAACCCCATTCGGGAAGAGGGGTCTGCTGTGCCCAAGGGGAAAAGCAACTGGCTAAAAGACAGGGCTGCCTGTGGGGACAGCGGTGCAGGGAAGTCACCCAGGTGCATACTCCAGAGAGAAAACAAAAAGGTACAAAATCCTAGGAATCAAAGAATTGTTTGGAAAGAATGAAAAGTTGGCAGGGTCCAACCATGAAAGTCTCCTTAAAATCTACCCTGGAGCCAGGCAGTGGTGGCGTACACCTTTAATCCCAGCACTTGGGAGGCAGAGGCAGGCGGATTTCTGAGTTCGAGGCCAGCCTGGTCTACACAGTGAGTTCCAGGACAGCCCGGGCTAAACAGAGAAACCCTGTCTCGAA
>NW_021604587.1:4616244-4620229 GCF_004785775.1 Grammomys surdaster
GCCCGCCCGGGCTAAACCCACAAACCCTGCCCCCACCCCCCCCCCCCCCCAAAAAAAAAAATCTACCCTGGAGGACAATGGGAAAGCCAGAATTTTTACTAGACAGTTGAGAAACAAACACCAGCCAACTAGTCAACTCTAG
The DNA here is from genome assembly GCF_004785775.1 of Grammomys surdaster. NCBI lineage: Eukaryota > Metazoa > Chordata > Mammalia > Rodentia > Muridae > Grammomys > Grammomys surdaster. Next base: position 4,616,387 of record NW_021604587.1, read on the forward strand.
GTTTGTTTTCTAAGCACTGCTATTATTAACCTACTTACAGTAGCTATTTGAACAATTTAATTCATTTTTAACAAAAGCTTCAACATACCAGAAAATGACCAACCTCACTGAGGGTTACAAGCTCCATTGCACTAGCTATGAACTCTTACACAAAGCAATCCTCCAGGACACATGCCTTTTCTCATGGCTAATGGAAAATGCTGTTTAAGAATCGTGAGGGCTGCTGGGCAGTGGTGGCGCACGCCTTTAATCCCAGCACTTGGGAGGCAGAGGCAGGCGGATTTCTGAGTTCAAGGCCAGCCTGGTCTACAGAGTGAGTTCCAGGACGGCCAGGACTACACAGAGAAACCCTGTCTCAAAAACACACACACACACACACAAAAAGAATCGTGAGGGCTGGCAAAGCATGCTATGAAGCTGGCAGCTGGAACCCTCCAGATCTGTGCACTGTAACTCCTCCCAGAATAAGAGTTCCCCAGTGGAAAACAAGCATGGTCTAAAGGCAGGAACCAAACACCATTGGACTGGCAATTCTAACCTTCCCTCAGAAGACAATAGCAGTACTTCACGAATGTCAAATAACTCACAGAACCTGAATTCTGGCAACAGAATGTGTCCCCCAACCCACAGCATGATCTTGTTAGAAAAATGTGGCCAAAGACTTAAGTTATACAGGCTTCTTAATTTCTCTTGGACTACTATATCCAGAATGTTAACAATGGGATAGTGGTGGGCAATTCTTATTAATATAAATGTGGTTTTGTGGGGCTGGAGAGATGGCTCAGCAAAGAGCACTTAATTTCCTTGCAGAGGATGCAGGCTCAGTATCTAATGCCCACAGTGGCTCACAACCACATGTAACTCCAGTTGCAGGATCTGATGTCTCTTTGACATTTGCAGGCACTGCATGCACATGGTGCACATACACTCAGGCATACACACAGATATAAAATAAATGACTGTTTTAAAGAACTAAAAACAAAAAAATGTGGTCTTGTAAAATTTACATTTGGTAAACTAGACTAATAATAATAAATATAATTGTATTTTTATTCAAGTCTATTTTATTAGTGTTTTTCACAGACTGGAAACAAGCCATCACATAGGGATCAACCAAGCAAAGGAATTGAGAAGCTCCTTACTGGCTGGGATCCACTTTTGGCACTTGTCACAGAAGTACGACAGCTGCTCCTCCAGCCACGATATATCTCCTTCATCACTGTTGAGGGAATCCCCACTCTGGTCGTGAGATAAGTCCACTGATGCCTGATCCTCCGACTCCACAATTAGGAGAGTCTCTCCCTCCACCTCACCTTCCTCCAGCCCTTCTGAGGTGGATGTTCTTGTGGCTTCATCGTCATGCCGACTTAGGAGACCACTCAGGTGGATGCCACTATCCATCATCCCCTGCTCACATGCACTCCTAAGCTGACAGGCACTGCTGCAGGAATCCCCCAGACAGACCTTCAGAGGAACATCTGCCCACAGGCACTCTATCCAGACAGATCAGATTCTTTAAAGAAGCAATTCAGAAGACAGGGTCCACTGTCCTTCATTTAACAAAGTTTAAATGGAGAGTGATCTTGGGGGACAGCTCTCACTAGCTATTCTCTACCAACACACCACGCCCACAGTTACACACACCAACTCAATGCTGCCCCATCGGCTTCTCAAAGTCAGGTATTTTGAGATCCTTTCTCCAAAATCTTCTCTCTTTCTGCTTCAAGTTGCTTAGTCAAAATAATCTGTTCTCCCAAAAGACGAATGTTTTCTTTTTTCTGATTCTGCCTCTCAATGTCTCTGATCACTCCATCACGAAGCCTCTAAAAACATAAGAAGCAGATTTTAGTTACCCCCTGAACAGGTGGCTCCCATCCTGTGCCTTCAAATCTAAATAACAGTGCCACCAAAATACACTCAAAGTGTTCCAATTCTAAATACCCAATTACTATTTTAACTTTCTGTACAATGTAAATAAAGAAACCACCAAGTAAATCTGGTGATGTGTTATCTTAATACTTAAGTGACTTCTTATCACATTTTAAGAAATCCCTGAATACAGAAAGATTAAAGGGAATTGATATAAAAAAATTAAAAAACAGTACTATGTTGGATTTTATAAATTTAATTGGTAAGTGATACTTTTAAAATCTGATGAATTAGTACAGCAAACTGTAAACTATAAGCAGTTACCTAAGACAAACAATAAATATCAAGAAAAAAAGAGAACAGTAAGAATGTGAGAAAATACAAGATTTCTATCATATAAAGGCAGAAATATGAAATTCCCAACCAATTAGATTAGAAAGAAAAATAAAAGACTATCACCCTTAAAAAATAGATTCCTCAATGGTCAGTACCTTGAAAACACTAGAAGCAGAATCTCAGAATGTAACCCTGGGGCCTAACATGAATTTAAAAGGTCTGCTCGGTTACTACTGCAAATACTGTATAATCTGTAGTTCACATGAGTACATTTTTAACAGAAACTTCATGACATTATTTTTATCTTTTTAATTCTGTTTTATGTGTCTGAGTGTTCTGTCTACAAGTTATGTAGGTACAGTATCTGTACAGGCCAGAAGAGAATGACCCATGCCCTGGAACTGGAGTTACAGATAGATGTAACTCGCCAAATGGGTGCTGGGAACAGAACCCAGTTCCTCTGCAAGAGTAACTAATGCTGTCTCTCCAGTTCCTTTTTTTTTTTTTTTTTTTTTTTTTTGGACACAGCATCTTTCTATGTAATCTTGACTGTCCTAGCATTCATTATGTAGACCAGGCTGGCCTCAAACTTACAGAGATCTGACTATCTCTACCTCCCACCTATCTCTATTTTTAAAGACTAGCCTAACAAAGAACCTTAATCAACCTAGTTGGCCACTAACAGATGAATGGATAATGGAAATTTAGTGCATACACACATACACACAAACACACACACACGATAGAATACTACTCAGCTTTAAAGAAAAATAAAGTTTAAAAATCTGTTGGAAAATGAATAGACTTAGAATGTATAACAAAGTCACACACTCTCAGAAAGAAATCCCAGTTCTCTCTCATACGCAGAATCTAACCAATGATATCTGTATATATAGAAATGAAGGTGCATGTGGTATAGCATAACATGAAGAGAACAAGAAAGGCTATATATAAGGAGATGAAGGACGAATGGGCTGGACACAAATTATAAAAGGGAATATAAGCTGATTACTTTTCTGGGTCTAACTCTGTCATGGGTTTTTGGGTTGGGTGGTGGGTAAATGTATACAGCAGATTCAGTACTGAAAGTATAGCGAATACTGAGAGTATTCTGAAAGTGGAGCTTCACAGCTTCTGTTCTGAACACCTATTCTAACCATCTAGAAGGGCTGGAGATGGCTCAGGAGTTAAGTGCTCATTCTTATATGACCTAGATTCAATTCCCACAGAGGCTCACAAGTGTCTATAACTCCAGGCCAAAGGGGACCTCCACTGGCACCAGATATGCATGAGTGCTCAAACATGCATGCAAACCCTCTTAAATATAAAACAAAAATAAATAAAGAAATGTAAACACTAACTGTACAGAAGTTCACTGAATTGTACAGTCTTTGAGTCTCATTAATTTTGGTAGGTGATGTTTTTATTTATTTGCAGGGGGGTTTGTGTTTTTACAATAAAGCTTACTCAAAAAAAAGAAAGGAAGGAAGGAAGGGAGAGAGGGAGGAAGGACAGTCTTTGAGTCTCATTAATTTTGGTAGGTGATGTTTTTATTTATTTGCAGGGGGGTTTGTGTTTTTACAATAAAGCTTACTCAAAAAAAAGAAAGGAAGGAAGGAAGGGAGAGAGGGAGGAAGG
>NW_021604587.1:4620329-4628025 GCF_004785775.1 Grammomys surdaster
GAGGAGAGGAGAGGAGAGGAGAGGAGAGAAGAGAAGAGAAAAAAGAAAAGACTCACTTAGTACTTACTGAGCCTCTTCCAGGCCTACAGCTTCATTTGCTACACCCAGGGAGTTGGGAAATTTAAGAGTGAGGGGCTCGGGTCCAGCATAGTGGTACACATTAGTTCCAGCATGTAGGAGGTAGTAGCAGGCAGATCTCTCTGAGTTTCAAGCCAGCCAAAACTACACAGAAAGACTTTGTCTTAAAATAAGCAAGCCAGTGAGCCGCTTCTTTCATGGCTTCTGCCTCAGTTCCTACTTCCAGGTTACTGCCTCAGTTTCTATTGATGATGAGCTGTGATATGGAGCTGTAAGTTAAACCCTTTCTACCCCAAGGTAATTTTAGCCATGGTGCTTTGTCATGGCAATAAACACTCTACTAACACAGCTCTTTACTAACCTAAATCCTAACATCTGGAACTGTGATTCCTGTAGAGTCATAGAAACACTAACATTCCTCAACTTACCAAAGGACTATACCTGGAAAAACTCATAATAAACTGAAAATAATAAGGGTGTTCTAAAAACACCTAACCTAGCAAACGCCAGGGCTCAGCAAAACATGATCCCATAGACCATCGGCACCCTGGGGCTGCCAGGGGGCTGGGGTTTGTTTTGCTGCCCAGCATTTTGAAAGAATCCTACCACTGATCCCCAGCCTGGGAAAACAGCAAAATTCAATATTCAAAGAAAGTTTCACTAAATACAAACGACACTGCTTTCCTAAAATTTATGTTGAACCATCTATAAGTTAAGGACCTTCTGTACTTGGTTTCTACTAAGTTCCTTTGAGAGTTAAAGATGATGTATGTAAAGTGAAAAACACCACGTCTGGTGTAGGGTAGACAGAAAACAAGCCATTATTTCATTTTCTGCTGCTGCCTTGAAGTTTTCAACACATCTACCTTCCTCGATGTTACAGAAGGTCGCTAATGAAGAGCTACAGGTCAGATTATTTTGGTCAGTGTTTCTTGATCACTAACTTCCAAGAAATAACTAGATCTTTCCACACTTCCATTCTCAAACCGTGATTCTTAACCATTTCATTGAAGCCTTTGGTATGCCTTTTGGAACACAGCTGAGTCTCCATGCTCCTAGAGATTTGGTTTAATTGGTCTGCTCTCATTGTAAAAAACTTCTCAGGGGAATATAGCTTGAAACAAAACTGATCCCAAACCACTGTCTCCGAAACAGATCAGGAGGACACAGACATCCTGTCTTTCAAGTTTAATTAGAACCACCATCTTTTCCTTTTCCTCCTAAGAAGGAAGTTTCTTGCTTCTACTCCAAAAGATATCCCCAGGGAACTACACTTTCTAATCCCAAATCTTTAATTTCTTGAGTGCTTCTACATCACTGCTTTTCGACCCTGCTCCTCAAAATTCTTAGGACACTACAAGACTCCTCTCTGACTTCTAGTTTGTGAATACTAAGGTCAATGGGCTGCTGACTCTGGAGGCTTTCAGGTACTTTTCATTACTTCTGCCTTTGCCAAATCCAGTTCAAATCAAATACCTGTAAAGGTGTTGCTTGAAAGAGCAAATACCAAATACTGGCCTGCACGGTGTGGCACCATTATAAAAAGAACACTCTCAAGAGGTTATAATTAACTACGTGTTCTCGATGTGCTCACCGCACTAGCCTTTGCAAACTGGAATGAGGAAGAGTTGGTCTGTCGCTGATTAATAAGCCAGATATTCCCCGAAATAAAGCCATCAAAAGAAAACCTGAAGGGTTTTTTACCTTTTACCCTTTCCTGAACCTAAGTCTCGCAGCAGACTGATTGTTTACGCAAGTTGCAAAAATCTCAAGTTACTTTGGCCAAAGGCACTGGGGGGTGTGCTGGGTGTGAGCTGCCTTATCTCCGTACTGCTTTGTGGGCTGTGATGCCCCCAGGGCCTCGTGCTCACCCAACCTGCTCTCTCAGGGCTACACCTCTGCCCGGAGGCTTCCGCCCCAGCCTTAGGCCTCGTGGCCGGGGACAGGAGTCGGAAACCTGAACGCGCCCTAGCAGCCCGCCCGGCCCGCCACGCGCGCGGGGACAGCTGCGGGATCGGCGCCCCGGAAGACGCGGTCACGTGACACCGACCTGCCGGTCCTGCCGCTGCTTCAGATGCACGCCGGCCACCGTGGCCGCCGTCAGCAGCACCGAGAGGCCCAGCACTGCCTTCGAACTCCTCGACATTCCCGCTCCCGGCCGCGGACTCGCTCCCACGCCCAACCCCGCCGCCGCCGCCGCCGCAACGGGCCAGGCTCGACCCCTCGAGCGCAGAGCCGTTCAAGGTCTATCCTCGCCAGGCTCGAGCAATCGAGCGCCGAGCGTAACCCCTGGCCCGCTTCGCTGCTTGGGCAGGGGATGGGGGAGGGCTGGGGCCTGGGTTTCCCCGTTTGGGGGCCACCTCCACCAGGCAGTCGCAGTGCTAGGCGGCTTTGGAGGCGCAAGGCTCGGGGTTGGGAGAGCCTGTGGAGTAAGTGCGGAGGACATCTGGTCGCTATGGTGCGACTGATCAGACCCTAAATTTTCTTAGAATCTAAAAGCTGGCTGATTGGTTTTTGACAAAGTATTGCTATACACCTCAAACTAGCTTCAAACTTGCAATCCTTCTGCCTCAGCCTCGGCTACACCGTGTCGCCTACTCAACTTCCTTTGGGAAATTCTCTGGGTCCGGCAAGGATCCGGAAATGTGTAGCTCCTATAACTTTTAAGAGATGTCTTTGATGCCCTTGGAGCCTGCCAGGAATGCAAGATCTTTGTGTCATAGAGTAGTTCACAAGAGGCTAAGGATGGTGTCATTTGCATACCGCTTAAATTAAAAAAGAGACTTGGCTTCCTAGAACTTGTAAGTATTGACTGAGCTGTCCATGAAGAATAGCTTATCACTAAATCACTCTTACCCACGAAAATAGACATTCAAAGATGCTGACGAAAACCAATAGACAACAGTGATAAGGCTCATTTAAGCCTTGATTAGCTATTTCCAGTGTTTCTCCAACATTTACTTCAGTTCAGTATGCTTTGCTCTTCCGTTCTCTGTTAAGTGAACCCAAATGACATGACGAAAATACTATTATGAACTGTAATAAAATAAATGAAAGTTACCTTTTTGCAAATGTCAGTCTGGCTGACCACAGCATTTTAGCAGCCTGTGTAGGTTGTATATTTGAATGTGAAAATAGAGTTTGGGCCCAGTGGATTTTAGATTGAGAAGAAATTCAAGTTATTTTTGCATATTTCCCTAAAGAAATAAAAATTATCCCACAATACTTTTTATTTATGGTAACCCCAGACATTTCATCCAGTAAATCAGTGAGCTTAACAGCTATGAATGGCTTTGGAATAACACCAGAAATTTAGATGGCCTTTCATTCTATTGTAATTAATTTTCCAATTTGTCTTCTTGAATTAAAAATCTCTTATAGCTAAGCAGTGGTGTCACGCACCTTTAATCCCAGCCCTGGGAAGACAGAAGTAGGCAGAACTCTGAGTTTGAGGCCTGGTCTACAGAGCAAGTTCCAGGACGGCCAGGACTACACATAGAAATAATGTCTCAAAAAAAAAGAAAGAAAGAAAGAAAGAAAGAAAGAAAGAAAGAAAGAAAGAAAGGAAGGAAGGAAGGAAGGAAGGAAGGAAGGAAGAAAGGAAGAAAGGAAGAAAGGAAAAAAGAAAACTTGTAAATATTGTCCCCAAAGTGTAGGCTAATGTTTACAAACCAAGGCAAGATGTTTTGTGTAGTTATTTTTACTTAACTTAGTAGTTGAATGACTGTGTACCATCAGACACTAAAAAGCAACTTATTTATTTAAAATAATTGCTAGAACATCTAGTTTGGGTGTATTTTTAGGAGTGGGCACTGTGATTAAAGAAAATAGTTTACTGGGCAATTTGAAGCTTCTACTAAATAAGTTTTCTTATTTTCCATCTTTTATGCCAAGATCTTTCAGAGAAAGCATCATTGATGACCGCATATTATCTCCCATGTTCAGTTAACTCTTACGTTTAAGTTACACCTAAAATGCTAGGAAGGCTTGTGACAGGACAAGGAGAAGCTACTCCATCTTGTGCTCTTGCTGAGGCTATTTTACTTTAGGATTTGATCTGCTTGATGAAGAGTCCTGTGGAAAATTACCCAACTCCATTGTGTACCCATCTATCTTAGTCAGGGTTTCTGTTCCTGCATCAACATCATGACCAAGAAGCAAGTTGGGGAGCAAAGGATTTATTCAGCTTACATTTCCACATTGCTGTTCATTGCCAAAGGATGTCAGGACTGGAACTCAAGCAGGTCAGGAAGCAGGAGCTGATCAGAGGCCATGGAGGGATGTTACTTACTGGCTTGCTCAGCTTGCTTTCTTATAGAACCCAGGACAACCAGCCCAGGGATGGTACCACCCACAATGGGCCCTCCCATTCTTTTTTGTTTGTTTGTTTTTGTTTTTCGAGACAGGGTTTCTCTGTGTAGCCCTGGTTGTCCTGGAACTCACTCTGTAGACCAGGCTGGCCTCGAACTCAGAAATCCGCCTGCCTGGGCCCTCCCATTCTTGATCACTAATTGAGAAAATACCTTACAGCTGGATCTCTTGGAGACATTTCCTCAAGGGAGGCTCCTTTCTCTGTGATAACTCCAGTTTGTGTCAAGTTGACACACAAAACCAGCCAGTACACCATCCCAAGGTCATGATGCTCTAGCTAATTTATCTTAGCTTCTGTTAAACCGTGTGCTTCTGCAAACCTCAGACTGGCAGCTGCCAAGTGAGGTATCAGGATGTGTAATCTTTGTCTTTAAAATCCTTACCCTAAACACGGGTGCTGCGCTTGGGTCCAGCTGGCTGGAATAAAGACTTTCAATTGCCTATAAACTGTGTCTTGAGTGAGCATGTCTAGTGGGCTCCCTATGACAGGCTCATCCCAAGGGCCACATCTCTCAAAGGAAGGAAAGCAGTAGCCAACAATGAGGTTACTTTTTTACCAACTGTGACCAACAGGAAAGAAGGAGGAGAGACTATCCAAACATCATCGGGGCTCTCCACTTTGGAGTGACAGGATTCACAAATTTAACTACTGACACCCATGGAAAAAATTACAGTTTAAAGATTAGAAGAATTATTACAGCCTTTTCAACATATGGGCTGGGAAAAAACTGGATATCCACAAGTAGATGAATGAAACTAAGTCCCTGTCTCTCACCCTGAATAGAAATCAGCTCTAAATGGATCAAAGTCTATTTACTGTTAGTCCTGAAACTTTGACAGTGATAGAGGGAGACATGGGGAAGCACTTCAAAATATAAGCATTGGCAGAAACCATGTCGAAGTCCCTGAACCTTGCTGCCTCAGACTTAACAGGCAAGAAAGCTTCTTCTGCAGTGGTATCTATTGATGATTACAGACTCACAGGTGAGAATGGGAGACTTAGAAGGCTTCGATGACAATCTCTCCCTACTGCTCTCCCCAAAAGAAAGACTTGAAGAGAGGTCTTAAAAACTGACATAGGGAATTTGACTGTACCCCAGTGAGTATGTGGGCAACCCAAAATGGACTTAGGTTTCTTCATTTGGTTTTTGGAGTCTTCTTGTTTGTTTTTTAAGTTCCTTTTTTTTTTCTTTGGGGGAGATCACAAGGTGGGAGGTAGACCTGGGAGCCTGAAAGTGACTGTGATCTGGGTGCATTATGTGAAATTCCCAGATAATCAATAAAAATATTATGTGGAGGGTGGATATACAGGCATTTGCAAGGACTTCTGAAAAGGGCTCCAGAAATACAGGGAACAATACTAAGAACTAAAACATAGGGTTGCATAAAAGTAAAAGGCATAGCAAAACAATAACAACATAGCGCCAGCCTGCAAAATGGCAGCACACCTTTGCTCACTAAGGATGACATAGAATATATAGAGCTGAAAGCACTACATACAGAAGACTCCCAGCTGACACACATTAAGATGCAAACATAACAAAATATGGACAATATCTACATGAATAAAATATCTATATGAATAAAAGTATAGACCAGATAAAAGAAATCACATCACTGAAGAGTGGAGAGTTTATTCTTTGTTCATAGGCAAGAGGGCTCAGGACTGTCAAGCCATCACTTCCTCCCTTCTCAATCTACATAAATACATAAAAATAAAACACGTATTTATTTTAATGAAATAAAAATCTCAGCCAGTCAGTTTTCACATACTGACAAACTTATCCCAAAGTTTATATGCAGAGGCAAAGAACCTTAAAGGGCTGGGGGCAACAGCTCAGTGACAGAACACTTGCCAAGCGAGTGTGCGTCAATAGCTTCCATCCCAGCAGTGTAAGCAAGCAAGCAAACAAAAGAATCTATTCACACTTTTTCACCAAAACAAAATAGCAGCAGCAACAAAAAAAAAAAACATATACACAATGTATAAGAATAAGAAAAATCTTTGATTTGCACTGGAAAAATTCAGAAAGCAGAGGTTCAAGAGACAGTTAGAGATAGGGGGTATATTAGTTATCTCTGACAGGTAGTAAACGGCCTCTCAGCACTTAGACTGTTTAAGGGATAGAGTCAATTATTATTTGTCACATTTCCTGTAAAAAGGAATTGATACAGGGTACTGTAGTGGTTAGTCTTTGTTTCCCAGTATCTGAGGCTGAGCCAAAAGACTCAATGGTGAGGGGCCGGATCAAAAGGCTCATTCACCAAGAATCTGGTGCAAATGCTGAGGCTGGCTAGAATCTTCTCAGGGCTGACTAGAGTGCTGACATATGACCTTTCCATGCATCTTATACTTCCTCACAGCTGGATTCTATGGGCAAACATTCCAAGAGAGAAGAAAGGGCAAAGATGAAGCCTGTGTGCCTTCTGTGATGTACCTTTACACATCATGGAGTTGCTCTGCCGGTATTCTTTTACAAGAACACAGCAAGAAGACATTCTGACATGTTCATGAGGTGTGAACAGACACCCCCAACTCAATAGAGGTGTGTCAACATCAGTTTGAAGGATATGTTTGTAAGGTGAGACTTATTAATATATGGACATGCAATTTTAGAGGATACAATTTGCAGCAGGAATGACAAGTGGGGCATACTGCATGCATAGCCACACAAGGAAAGAACAGTTGGCAGCTGAGGGTGTCCTACCCTGCATGAAGAGCTCTTTTCACAGATTCTGCCCAGTCCTAGAAGTGGGAATCTGAACCACAGGGTCTCCACTCAGGGATACCCTGCAGAGGTGAACCTTACTCGAAACAGGATAATTGAGCTGGAGGCAGCCTGCTGCTGAGGGAGATTGCTTGCGTCTTCCTGCCTGACACCAAGGATGTTGACTACCACACGTAAGCCCTTGCAGCGTTTGTATTCACCTATGTCTGATTAATGATTAATCTACTCCTGCTTTTCAACCTACTTTCTAGCTTCAAAACAGTCTTGACATTGATTATGGTTGTTGTCACTTCTCTGTGTCCTAAAACTGTTTGTTGGTTATGTGAACTCAAGAGGAATGATAGAGAATGAACACGTGTGTTCAATCCACACTCTTAACTCGTCATTTCTTCAGCCCAATGAGCTTAGAATCCAAGGTGAGTTAATCCTTTTCTGAATCCTTACAAAATTCCATGGTTTTGTTTTGTGGAAATGTTAGGAGCCGCGTCCGCCATCGGAAGATGGCGCCGGTTTCCTGC
>NW_021604587.1:4628035-4702450 GCF_004785775.1 Grammomys surdaster
AATCCTGAAGCGTGGCGTTCTCCTTTTCGGCGAGGCGGCGCCCCGCATGGAAAGAAGTGTAAATGATCACCTTGGAGTTTATACACAGACGAAGAATACTTCGAGGCACGGTGAGGGTGAGTAGCACCCAAAGCTCTTGTATAGAGGGCAGTGCTTCTCCACCTCCCTAACACACTTTAATAGTTTATTATGTTGTGCCAATCCACAGTCACAAAATTATTTTCATTGCTGCTTCATAGCTGTAATTTTGCTACTGTTATGAATCGCATTGTAAATATTTGTGTTTTCCGATGGTCTTAGGAGACCCTGTGAAGGGGTTGTTCAAACCCCAAAGGAGTCCAGAGCCACTGGTTGAGAAGCGCTCCTCTAGAATAATGCTTTTGATGAAATAGATATGACTCATGGATTATTTTTTCTAGAAACCACACAGGCTCTGGAGGAAGAGGAGAGAAGAAAGAAAAAAGGAAGAAAACAATAGAAAGAGAGGAGGAGGGAGAAGGGAAGGAAGGAAGAAGGGAAGAGAGGCCAGAAGGGAGAAAAGGAGGAGGGGCAGGAAGGTGGGAAGCAAGAGAGGAATGAGGGAGAGAGAAAGAAAAATGAGATTAATTTTCATGTTTTGTTTGATCCAATATATCCAAAATATTCTTTCAACATATAGTCACCATAAAAATGTATTAATGTGATATTTTCATGGGGGGTATTAACTTTTCTAAATGCTGGGTGGTTCACACTCCTAGTACAGCTCTCATTGGACTAGCTGCATTTCAAATGCTCACTCATCATATGTGCTAGTGGCCACCATACTGGACAGTCAGATCCAGAAAGTAATTAACGTCTTGAAGGAGATGACAGCCATCTTTCATGAAACAGAATCCATCTTGGGCTTACCCTGGACCAGAGGCCATCATATAACACAAAGACCTAAAGACCTGGCCATGAAGAGCCTGCTTGGCTGTCTGAAAGGACAGACTACAATCCCAACAAGGTCATGTACACTCTTACATTAATGGCTAATCATTTCATTTGCACGGCTGTATTAATAATCTTGTTTTGTGTTTCCTTTCCTTCTTCTTCTTCTTTTTTTTTTTTTTTTAGTTTGGACTTTTGACACAGGGTTTCACTATGTAGCCCTGGCTGGCCTAGAACTTCCTATGTAGACTACACTGGCCTCAAACTTGCAGAGATCTGTCTGCTTCTGCCTCACAAGTGCTTGTAAAGGTGTGTGCCATCATACCGGCCATTTCTAACTTTTATAATTCCCTGTAATTCCTCATCCTCTGACATCCCTGGATGCCTTGATGACCACAGAGACTGTCCCTCCCAGAGCTATCCAGTTTCTAAAGACAGAAAAGGAATAGCAAGCCTTTCATGCACAAACCAATCAATCCAAAGCCCAATCTATCTCCTCTGCCTCTTATACCCAGACCACTATTCCTCACCTGTTCACCCCAGGAAGCTAGGCACGATCCCTTATGCCCCAGAACACACTGCAGTTTTCCACACTGGCTACTCCCAAATTCTCAGACCCTGCCTCACTTGCTCCATCCCACAGAAACCACAGTGAGACTCATGTTGACATTCAATTCCTTTGTCACCTGACTAGCTCCCCCTACCCCACTCCCCACTTTCCCATGGGCCCCTACCTGTGCTATGACCTGTTTCTAAGCACAATAAGCTTCTTCCTTGTCACAATCATTTCTATGTCTCAATGTGTCATCTGATTAAAACAAATCCTTGGTATACACTTTAAAATAAACATTACCCACCTCAAGATTTCTGAGCACTCAAGGAAAGCCCTTTTCCTATTTGCCCAGTTCTTCCTGGTGGTCCTTGAATAGTTTCTACCTTGTTTGTTTGGTTTGGTTGGTTGGTTGATTGGTTGGTTGGTTGGGTTTTTTCTTTTTGTTTTCTAATTTAATTTTTTTTCCTTTAAAATTTTTTTAAGAATTATTTTATAAGCTGGGCAGTGGTGGTGCATGCCTTTAATCCCAGCACTTGGGAGGCAGAGGCAGGTGGATTTCTGAATTCGAGGCCAGCCTGGTCTACAGAGTGAGTTCCAGGACAGCCAGGGATGTACAGAGAAACTCTGTCTTGAAAAACAAAAAGCCGGGTGGTGGTGGCTCACGCCTTTGATCCCAGCACTTGGGAGGCAGAGGCAGGCGGATTTCTGAGTTTGAGAGTTCAAGGTTAGCCTGGTCTACAGAGTGAGTTCCAGGACAGCCAGGGCTACACAGAGAAACCCTGTCTCAAAAAAAAAATTATTTTATATATATGAGTACATTGTAGCTATCTTCAGACACACCAAAATAGGGCATCAGACCACATTACAGATGGTTATGAGCTACCATGTCATTGCTGGGAATTGAACTCAAGATCTCTGGAAGAGCACTCAGTTCTCTTAACTGCTGAGCCATCTCTCCAGACCCCTCCTATTTAGTTCTTATTCATAATCATAGATTTAATTCTGCAATCCACTAGACTCAGAGGGGAACGAGGAAAAGGTGAACCACAGAGGACTCCTGTGAGACCACAAAGCTTATTGGATACAGACAGTAGATGGGGTGGAGGTGCTCCCCTGAGCTGCAGGAGTGGTTGGTGGTTGAGATACACACAAGTCAAAGGCATTAGCGCTGTCCACATTGAGCACTGTAGACCTCCTGCTGGCTGTGCCGGTCCTGGACCTACAGTGCTCCACAGCTTCCACGCTGACCGTTCATGCCATTGTGCTCCTTCCAGCGCACACCGGCCAACTAACCTCTCAGTCTTGGCAGTGAGAGGAAAACTAGGAACCGTTTATGCTTGGTCCAGCATTGGCCACACCCAAGATCCCATGACCTGTATGCTTCAGGATGGACTTGCTGTCAGTGACACATGTATGTATGGTCATGTGCCACCCTAGCACATGAGTCCTGGAATAATTCTGTAAAAGCAGCAACCCCTGTACTCAAATCCTTTCTCTCAATGTTCAGAGCAGAAGAGCTGTCTGCTGACTTTGGAACTCTTTCTGCAAACTACTGGAAAGAGATACCACCAAGTGCTCGATAGCCACAGTGAGGTTGGAGAATACGGAGGAGTTGGCCATGATTGACAGCTATAGCGGACCTTGGCATCTGCTTAGCCTTGTCTTAGTTTCCAATAAATCTTTCCAGAGTTGCTTTAATTATATTTAAGCACATACAAATATTTCCTCCCTCTTTACCAAAAGATGAAAAAAAAAGGAAGAGGAAGAAAAGGAAAAAGTAAAAGAAGCATCATAATGTAGCTTCTGAATAACCCTTTTTTAAAAATCTATTTTATGTGGGCAGACACACCAGAAGAGGGTATCAGATCCCATTACAAATGGTTAGGAACTGCCATGTGGTTGCTAGGAATTGAACTTAGGACCTCTGGAAGAATAGTCTGTGCTCTTAACCACTGAGCCATCTCTCCAGCCCTACTGACTGACTCTTAATCGCCTTTCATCCACTGATATCACTTTTCTCATTGCTATAAAAACTCTGACAAAGGAAACTTCAGAATGATTGGGGCTGGAAAGATGGTTCAGAGCTTATGAATACTGGTTGCTTTAAGTTCAATTCCCTGCTCCCACATGTGGCTCACAACTGTCAGTAACTCTACTTCCTAGGCCTCTGACTCCCTCTGCTGGCTTCCCCAGACACCAAGTATGCATAGAGTACACATACTCCCATGCAGGCAAAACACTCATACAAAAAAGTCTAAAAAAGAAAATGGCCCTGCAGACAGGCCTGCAGGCTAACCTCAGTTCCTCAACTGAGACTCTCTCTTCCCAGGTAGATCTAGGGTTGTGTTGGCAAAAACTAACCAACACAGAAAGGAAAGGCTTGCTTTGGTTCTGTGGGTACCAGGCGTGCACATGGTACAAAGACATGCATGCAGGTAAAGCATTCATATACATGAAATTAAATAAAATAATTTTATAAAGTTGAAAACAGTGACAAGTTTATTTGACTCATGGTTTGAGGACACATGGTTTGAGGGAAGGTGTAACGGCAACAGGAACGTGAGAGGCCTGGTCACCTATGTCATAGGAAGCAGAGAGAGGTGACTGCTGGTGCTCAGCTGGCTTGCTCATCTTTTCCTCTGTATTCATTCCCATGGGGGGTGCTACTCCCATTCAGAGTGGGTCTTCCTTCCTTGATTAAACTTTACTGTAATTACCCTCATAGACGTGCCCAGAGGTGTGTCTCCTAGGTGACGCTAAATCCAGTCAAGTGATCAATGAAGGTGGATCAATTATACTTTTATTTTGGTTGTCCATTCAGAAATTTAAAAGAAAATTATTTGGCCATGTGTAGTTTATTTTATTGTATTATTGTTGTTATTATTGTTATTATTAATAAAAGTAATAAAGACTTATGTATTTCATGTATGTTAATGTTTTGTTTGAAGTTACATGCCAGGAAAGGGCATTGGATCCTATTATACATGTTTATAAGCCACCATGTGGTTGCTGGGTCTTGAACTCAGGACCTACAGAAGAGCAGCCAGTATGCTTAACTACTAAAGCCATCTCTACAAACTCATATTATTATTTCTTATAGTGTCTCATTTGTTGATTTCTCCTTCCGGTTACATCCTGCCTGTGTTTTCGAAGGCTGATTCTGCCTATGTTCAAATGTTTTATAGCTTTTGACTCAGTATTATGCCTATGAGACTCATCTATGCTAGTTTAGAAATACTTCCCCTGTTCAATGAGGCGTTTCGTAGTACAAAGGTACCTGGTTAGAACCAGTTCTCTTACAAAGCTCTGTTTAGACTCTTACAAAGGAGGCTGCTATGAACATTCTTTTAAGATTTATCTATTTTGATTTTATTTGTGTCCGTGTTTTGCCTGCATACTTAAGTGTGCCTTGTGTGTGCAGTGTCCAAGAAGGCCAGAAGAGGAAGATGGATCCCCTAAAACTGGAATTACAGATACTTGTGACCCACCGTGAGGGTACCCAGGTCCTCTGCAAGAGCAGCAAATGCTCTTAGCTGCTCAGCCGTCTCTCCAGCCACACTGTAGACATTTATTTATTTATTTATTTATTTATTTATTTATTTTTCTTTTTTTGAGACAGGGTTTTTTTTTTTGTTTTTTTGTTTTGTTGTTGTTTTTCGAGACAGGGTTTCTCTGTGTAGCCCTGGCTGTCCTGGAACACGCTCTGTAGACTAGGCTGGCCTTGAACTCAGAAATACGCCTGTCTCTGCCTCCCAAGTGCTGGGATTAAAGGCGTGCACCACCACTGCCCGGCTAATAATAAATTTTTATCGAATATAAATAAGAATGTCGCCGGGCAGTGGTGGCACACGCCTTTAATCCCAGCACTTGGGAGGCAGAGGCAGGAGAATTTCTGAGTTTGAGGCCAGCTTAGTCTACAGAGCGAGTTCCAGGACAGCCAGGACTACACAGAGAAATCCTGTCTCGAAAAACCAAAAATAAATAAATAAATAAATAAATAAAATATATATATATGTACATATATATATATATATATATAATTTAGATTTATTTATTTTGTGTCTGTGTCTATAGTGTGTGTGTGTGTGTGTGTGTTGCTTGCATGGCTGCATGTGCATTTCTAGCGCCCATAGAAGTCAGAAAAGGTCATTGCATTCATTGGATCTCCCTGGAACTGGTATGAAGGAGAGTTGTGAGCCACCATGTTTCTCTTTAATAGAGAGCCATCTTTCTAGTCCCTTGATCTTTTTTCAATTATGTGTCTGTGTGTATGTGCACCCGGATGAAGATGCTTACAGAGGCCAAAGGCATCGGATATCCCTGGGGATTGGAGCCACCAGACGTGGGAACATACCCCCCTGTCCTCTGGAAAAGCAGTTCATGGCTCTTAAGCACTGAGGCAATTCTCCAGCCCTTTTATTATTTTTTTAATTAATTCTTTAACTTTTGAGGTTATAAATACATCATTTCTCTCCTCTGTTCTCTGCAGATCCTCTCAGATACCCCTCCTGCTCTCTTTTGAATAAATTCAGGGCCTCTGTGTTTTCATTTAATTGTTGATACAATGTGTGTGTGTGTGTGTGTGTGTGTGTGTGTGTGTGTGTGAGATGTGTTCCTAAATACATAAATGCAATCTGTTCAGTCCATATAATGTTACTTGAATGCATATGTTTTCAGGGCTTACAACTTGATATTGAATAATCAATTGGTGAAATAGTCTTCCCTGGGGAAGACTATTTCTCCCATTTGCATTCCTTAGTTGCTTATAGTTCTTGTTTTCTTTGTTCGGCATCAAGGCCTTGTGACTCCCCTGCTAGTGTCATCCTAATTCATCACCTGTTTAGGCAGTAATGTTGGTTAGACTTCATGAGTCTAACATTTCTAGCTTCTGACATTTCTAGGAGACTCAGTGTCACAGTAAAGCCCCTGTACCACTGGCTCCTACAGGCTTTCTGTCCCCTCTTTTGCAGTGATCCCTACAGCTTAGGTACAAGGAGTTGTGTTGTAGATATATCAGGTGGGAGTCAACTCCACAACTCTGCATTTTGATTGGTGGTGATTTTCTGTAACAGAAGTTTCCTTGATGAGGGGTGAGGACTACACTCACCTGTTGGTATAATGACAAATATTTAGAACCAAGTTAGGGATTTGCTAGTTCAGTAAAGTGGGGTTGTAGGTTCTCCTCAAAGGCATCTGTCATGGTTTGAGTATGCTTGGCCTAGGGAGTGGCACTATTTGGAGGTGTGGCCTTGGAGTAGGTGTGTCACTGTTGGTGTTGGCTTAAGACCCTCACCCTAGCAGCCTGGAAGTCAGTCTTCCACTAGCCACCTTCAGGTTAAGATGTAGCTCCTCTTGTACCATGACTGCCTAGATGTTGCCTTGCTCCCCGCTTGATGAATGAACCTCTGAACCTGTAAGCCACCCCAATTAAATGTCCTTTATAAGACTTGACTTGGTCATGGTGTCTGTTCACAGCAGTAAAACCCTAACTAAGACAGAAGTTGGTACCAGAGACTGGGGTATTGCTGTGATAGGCCTGACCATGCTTTTGTTTGGAAGAATGTGGATTTGGGGACTTCGGTTTTGGAAAACAATGGAATGCTTTAAATGAGGCTTAATAAGCTTCCCTATTCTTTCCAAATAGAAGACTTTGTTACTGAGAGTGCAGCCCAAGAGGGTTCAGTGGAAAAGGATTTCAGTATGTGGCCTAAAGACTGTTTTTGTGGTATTTTAGTGAATAATGTGGCTGCTTTTTGTCCTTGTCTGAAGAGTCTACCTGAGTCTAAGGTAAAGAGATTTGTATTAATTATATTGACAAAGGAAGTCTCTAAAAAGCCCAGTAGAATCTTTGTTGTCTGGTTAAGTCTCATGAAGTGTTTTAAGCAAGCGTAGCAAGCTTAGAAAGGAAAAATATAAAATATATGGTTCAAGTATTAAAGGGGCTCCAGCAAGTGAAATGGAGTTGAATTCTATGTTCTAGGAAATAACAGATTAAGGGATTTGGGGGCAGGATCCCATCTAGCTAAATTTACATCCAGGCATGGTGGTACACACCTTTAATCCCAGAAGACAAAGACAAACAGATCTCTGAGTGCAAGGCCAGCCTGGGACAAAGCAGGTTCTAGGTGAAGAAAAGCTTAAATCCAGGCATGGTGGTATATGCATTTAATCCCAGCACTACAGAAGACAGCCATACAGATCTCTGAGTTCAAGGTCAATCTACAGAGCAAGTTCCAGGAAAGCCAAGCTTAGGCAGTGAGGGAGTTGGAAAACAGAAAGCTCATAATAGAATAGGGGGTGTGTGTTGGGGGGGGGGGTGTTCCAGCCCCAACAAGCAATAGAACACAGCAGCTTCAGCCATGTGGCTCTGGCTTTAGAGTGAAAAATAGAAGGGACTTACTGGGACAATTGATGCTGGTGAGCTGGAGCTAAGAAATTAGTGGTGATTAAGAAGAGACCAGCGGGGTTGGGGATTTAGTTCAGTGGTAGAGCGCTTGCCTAGCAAGCGCAAGGCCCTGGGTTCGGTCCTCAGCTCTGAAAAAAAAAAAAAGACAAAATAACAAGAAGAGACCAGCATCTCTGAGGTGAAATCTTCTGGGAAGTGTTTTCTGAGAGCACAAAGAAGCTGTGTTCCAGACATAGCCAAGATTGTGTCTTGTGCTGCAGCTGTACTTGGTAATGTGTAAGAGTTACCCAGGTGGTACTGGTTTTGAAAGCATGAAAGCATGAAGGCGTCATGAAGAACAGCTGAGGCTTGGCACTGTGAGAGGATGAAGGTGTAGCCTCAGTTGCAGTTGACAGCCTAGGACTGAAGGGGTCATGCAAAGGAGTTGAGGCTTGGCACCATGAAGAGAGCCTATGAGAGGCTATTGGTGAAGCCTAGTTGCAGCAGGAGACCCCAGCTTATTGGAAATACCAGTACCAGTGGCTGACTGCCAAGAACAGCAAAGGCAGTGAAGTGGATCAACCTGAACTTAGAGTGCTACAGAGGGCAGAGCTGGAGAAGTGACTCCAGCCCTTTGGAAGAGCCCAGAAGGTCAAGTGTGGATCTCAGACACTGACAGAAGAAACTGTAACACTGAAGCTGCCTTGGAGATCCCAAGTTGTTTGAGATGCCAGAGGCATAGGATATCTCCTGAGGAAAGCTGCTAACAGAGAGTGGAACCAGCTCAGGAAAAGAAGTTTGTTGCAGTCAACAAAGATGAAAAAGGAGTTGGAGATCTGAAAACTGCTTTGACATCAGACATGGAAATGCAGAGTTTGGAGTTTGCCCCAGCTGGTTTCCTGTCTTACTTTGGAAGATTACAGTTAAGTGACTGGATGGATCTCAGAAGAGACTTTGGACTTTGGACTTATAACATTGTTGATATTGCTATAGACTATGGGGACTTTGGAAGTTAAACTAAATGTACCTTTTTATTATGCTATGGCTAGATATGGCCCCCATAGACTCATGTGTTTAAACAAGCCTATGGAGGCTGGGGAGTGGAATGTCATGGTTTGAATATGCTTGGCCCAGGTAGTTGCACTATTTGGAGGTGTGGCCTTGTTGGAGTGGGTGTGTCACTGTGGGCATGGGCTTAAGGCCCTCACCCTAGCTGTCTGGAAGTCAGTCTTCCATTAGCAGCCGTCAGATGAAGATGTAGAACTCTCAGCTTCTCCTGCACCATGCCTGCCTAGATGCTGCCCTGCTCTCCCCTTGATTGATAATGGACAGAACCTGTAAGCCACCCCAATTAAATGTTGTCCTTTTTAAGACTTGCCTTGGTCATGGTGTCTGTTCACAGCAGTAAAACCCTAACTAAGACAGCATCTGAAGTTAGAGTCACCTGGTGATGGCACTAGGATCAGAACTTGTCCTCTGAAAGACCTGTTATCTCCCCCACACACTTTCTCTTCCTTCCTCCCTCCCTCTCTCTCTCTTTATTATTTAATTTATTTTATGAATATGGATTTTGTTTTTGTTTTTGTTTTTTTGAGACAGGGTTTCTCTGTGTAGTCCTGGCTGTCCTGAAACTCACTCTGTAGACCAAGCTGGCCTCAAACTCAGAAATCCGCCTGCCTCTGCCTCCCAAGTGCTGGGACTAAAGGCATGCGCCACCACTGCCTGTCGAATATGTATGTTTTATCTGCATGTACATCTATCTGTACACCAGAAGGTCATCTGATCCCATACTACTGTTATAGGTGGTTATAAGCCGAGATGTGAGTGCTGGGAATTAAACTCAAACCTCTGAAAGAGCAGCTAGTACTCTTTGCGACTGAGCCATCTCTCCAGCTCCTTATTAACATCTTTAAAAAAGCCGGGCAGTGCAGAGCGGTGGTGGTGCACGCCTTTAGTCCCAGCACTTGGGAGGCAGAGGCAGGCGGATTTCTGAGTTGAGGCCAGCCTGGTCTACAGAGTGAGCTCCAGGACAGCCCGGGCTACAGAGAGAAACCCTGTCTCGAAAACCAAAACCAAAACAAAACACCTCTTGTTTTTTCTTATACATATCTTCAACAAAACTCCAACACCTAAGTGGTTTAGGGATGGGGCACAGACATAGATGGACTATAAGAACCAAAGGAACAGGAAGTCTGTGATTGTATCTCCTGGAAATGACAGAGAAGCTGCACCCATAATGATACCTCAACCATAAGGCTGCCATAAGATGGCTCACAACCATCTGTAATGGGATGCAATTGATGCCCTCTTCTGGTGTGTCTGAAGACAGCTACAAGACCAAAACAATAACATCAACAGACATGCTAATAATATTGAAGGGGGAAATTTCAGTGTCTCAGACAGATAGCTACAGGGATACATGGGAGAGGTTAGAGGGAGAAAAGAGAAAAGTGGAAATTATGTAATTACAATTAAAACTCAAATAAATTAATTAAAATATTAAAAATTTCTTAATTGTAGAATGTAATTATCTCATGTAACTAGTAGATACTGGCTTCTCTCTATTTGGTGGACAATGGGTGCTCCAGTGCTAAGGATCAACTCTAGGTCCTTGAGCATGCTAGCCAAGCATTCTACCATAGAGATATATAGCCATCCCTTTAAAATATAATTTGAGGGGGCTGGAGAAATGGCTCAGAGATTGAGGTTCTTTTCCAGAGTTCCTGAGTTCAATTTCCAGCAATCACATAATGACTCATAACCATCTGTAATGAGATCTGGTGCCCTCTTTTGGCCTGAAGGGATACATGCAGGCACAACACTGTAACATAGTAAATAAATACATTTTAAAATATACTTTGAATTTTGAGATAGAGTCTGGCCAATTTGCCCAGGTTCCCATTGAGCCCATGAGCCTCCACTTGTGGGACCCTAGATCCCACAGGCTGGGATCCTAGGCTTACAGAACCACGCCCTGTTTGGTGTGTCTTTTGAAGACTTGAACAGTCATTTTTACTGGGCAAATTCACAGGGTAGAATTGCTTTATAGTAGGTCTCCATGTATTTAACTTTAGCAAGTTCAGTCAAATGGTTTTCCAAAGTGTATGAGCTAGAAACATACACTACTGATCATTCCAGTAGCTGTCCCCACCCACCCACATGTAGGAAGTTTTCTGGCCCACGTGCATGTGTAACACTTGAGCTGTTCTTGTAGGTGCATATGCAAATCAGACTTTATCATTGTCATAAATCATGGAAAGAATTAGTCATATTCAGTAGCACATGCTGCCACTGCCCTGCCCACGTTCCCTGAGATCCCTTTTACAGTCTCCGCTATTACAGGTGAGGTGTCTGAGGGCTCACATTTGCACCATTACACAGAGCTAAAATCCTGATTCTCAACCTACGGGCCTCGACCCCTGTGGGACCTCTGTGATTCATAATAGCACAGTTGCAGTTATGAAGTAGCAACTAAACTTTATGGTTGGAGGGCACCGCAACATGAGGAACTACATTAAAAGGTCGAGAACCACTGCCACAGAGATTGTCTCTGGATAAGAAAACATGGTTTTGACACTGGCCCTAGGAAATGCACATGAAGCCGGGCGGTGGTGGCGCACGCCTTTAATCCCAGCACTTGGGAGGCAGAGACAGGTGGATTTCTGAGTTCGAGGTCTACAGAGTGAGTTCCAGGACAGCCAGGGCTATACAGAGAAACTCTGTCTCGAAAAACCAAAAAAAAAAAAAAGGAAATGCACATGAATGTATACACACACACACACACACACACACAGATGATCAAGAGAAAGGCTAATACTGGATAGGGTTCTACAGGCTGAACCTGGACTTTCCTGGAAGCGCATTCCGGAAGGCCTTTCTGCCTCTTACCCTCATTTCCCGGCTTTCCTATGAGCATTCCTCAACACGGTATTGTCTGCTTCATCACTAAGAACCTGACCAAGATGCCTTTGTAACATCCTACTTCTCCATCCTTCTTTCTCAAGGTCCTATTCCCTGAGTATGGTCTAGTTGATTGATGGCAACTACTAAAAACCTACTAGTTTTCTACTTTTGAGTAGCAGCTGAAACAATCATGGAAAATGAGTGTGAAAAAGACAAAAATCAGGAGCGGAGAGATGGCTCAGTGGTTAAGAGTACTGACTGCTCTTCCAGGGGTCCTGAGTTCAATTCCCAGCAACCACATGATGGCTCACAACCATCTATAATGGGATGCAATTGATGCCCTCTTCTGGCGTGTCTGAAGACAGCTACAGTGTACTCATATATATTAAATAAATAATAAATTCTCAAATATAAACTTGAATAACCTTGAATATAAACGTGTTCGCCTTTAAGTGAATTACAAGCATAAAAATGACCTACAGACCATGCCAGAAGAATGAGGCCATGTGCTTAGTGGCCTGGAGTTCATGGCTGACTCCAGTTCCTCTGCTCTGACTTAACTGGTTCTCTTAGTAGGTTCTCACAGAGCCCACTCTTGGCATGGAGTTTTAGGCAAGTTTGTGTAAAATAGGGGATCCTGGTGAACCCTTGAAGTGGAAGAAGAGGCAGAAGGATAGGGCAAAGTAGGACGTATGAGAGAGATAGAACAGACTATTGTGGCTTTGAAGAGGAGCTAACCAAAGCTGAAGATTCTAAACAGGAAAGGATATCAGATTCTGTCTTAGCACATCCAGGTAAAAACCACAGTGAGAACTGCTAGACTTCTGACCTCCAGAGCTGTTAATCAGCCAGAGTTGCATAAAACCACCATGCCTCCTGCTGTAGTGGCTCACACTCATGATCCCAGCAACTGGGGTAGGAGGATTGCCTCAAGTCTGAGGCTAGCCTCAAGGGAGTCCTCTCCATATATAGACCCAATCTTAAAAGGGAAACAAACAAAACCCCAGAATATCAACGTAAAAAAGCGAGTGAAAGACCTGCCAGAGGGCAGGACTTGAGGAACACACAGTGCTTACAGTTGAAAGTATGGAGTAGGGCTGGAAGGATGGATTAAGGACACTTGTTGCTCCTGCAAAGGATTCAGAATCAACCTCCAGCACTCACTTTGAGCAGCCCACAACCACCTGTAACTCCAGCTCCCTCTTCTGGTCCACACCCACCGACATTTACACACACACACACACACACACACACACACACACACACACACACACTGGGCCTTGGTGATCAGTCTCAGGAATGAGTGAGGCCTAACAAAGTAGCTAAATAGGGGACTAGACCTTGATGGCTAGCTTTAGGTATGTAATCTATTTATTTAACAAGGGAGAAGGAAGGCAGGAAAAGGGAAAACCTGATAGTGTCAAGTTTCCTCTGTTAGAGAGGCTTTCACTCTGGGTACAGACCAGGATGTAGGTCTTAGCGGCAGCTCCCATGTCCGCCTGCACGCTGCCAGGCTTCCAGCCATTATGATAATGGACTAAACCTCTGAACCTGTAAGCAAGTTCTTAATTCCTTAATTAAGTGCTCTCTCTTATAACAGTTGGCCATGGTGTCTCTTCTCAGCGATGAAACACTGACTGAACAGGGACAGAAGAAGTACTGAGGAAATAAAGACAGAGGTTTTTCTAAAATAGAAAAAAAGACATCAACTCACAGACTCTAAGAAGTTCCTCAAGACAAGTAAGGAGTCCCAGCTGGCAGTGGTGGCACAAGCTTTTAGTCCCAGCCTTCAGAAGGCAGAGGCAGGTGGATTCCCGTGAGTTCAAGGCCAGCCTGGTCTACAGAGTGAGTTCCAGGACAGCCAAGGCTATATAGAGAGCCCTGTCTATATAAACTTAAAGGAAGAATTCCATGTAACAGTATTTTCTCATTTATCAGTTGAAAACTAAAGACACATCTTAAACAATATTTTCTTAGCTTATATTAATTTTATATAATGGTGGATTCCATTATGACATTTTCACACCTGTATAGGATGTATTTCTAGAATATTTCTCTCTTTGTTTCCCTCTCTTGTTTCCCTTATCTTCCTCTTCTCAACTGGCTCCCCTATAGGTGTGTGTATATGTGTATGTGTGTGTTTGTGTGTGCCTGTGTGTGTATGTGTGTGTGTGTCTGTGTGTGTGTGTGCAGTGAGTTTCATTAGCATTGTTCACACATGACTGGGCACCTTACCTGTGGCTATGTAATGGAAGAAAATTTCAGGATAAGATCTTTAAAACCAACCGGAAGGGCAAAAGGACACTGGGAAAACAAGAGTAAGACCTGCAGCCTTCTTCTCAACAGAGTCAACAGGACCTTCGATACATTGGGATGTCTCTGAAGAACTAAAAGGAAGGCAGCCATGAACAAATCTACTTTCAACTTAAACATCTGTTTAAAGATGCAGGTAAAATAACATGGTCCTTACAATCCAAGGCAGAATTTCTTGCCAATCAATGTATAGGAAAAAGGGGAAATAAAGTGAGATATTTAAGCTTAAAAATGCACAAATATTTGAAAACTCAGCAAAACATATATTCATTTGCCCCAAAGAAACAAAAATTGGGATATAATGAAGATATCACAACACAATGCACAGAATGCAACTGGAGAAGTGTTTAAAGAAAGCCAGGCATGGTGGCAGAGCGGCACACACCTATACCACCAGCACTCAGCGGGCAGAGGTAGGAGAATTGCCACAAGTTCAAGGCTAATGTTGTCTACAAAGTGAGTTTCAGGCCATCAATGGCTATATAATGAGACCCTGATTCAAAATAATTGGAGGTATATTTATATTTCAAAAGATAAATTTTTATATATGTGTGTGTGTGTGCATGTGTGTATACATACATATATCCTCTCATGTCTACATTTTTCTTTAATATGTATGTATATTACAATGATATGGATATTTTATATATAATATATAATAAATTTATATTACAAAAAGAAATATACACCATATATGTGATATATAAATATGTGTTATTGATATATATGTCATATAAAATATGATATATCACATATATCATATATAACTAATATATATCATTTTATATTATATGTCACATATATTATATATATGTGATGCACATGTCATATATGCCAGGTGTGGTAGCATACATATATATCACATATATGATATATAAATACAAATATATGTCATAAATATACATATATGATATATTTATATATAAATGTATCATATTTAAATGATGTCATATATAATATATACATAATATCATTTTTAGCCATATTTGATATATGTCATATTTATATATGCTATTATATCATATATACTATATATAATTCTTTTTCTGTAACATAAATATATAATTCTATTATATATATGATACAATTATATATGTGTGTGTGTGTACGTGTGTATAAGTAAAAGGAAAGATAAAGGTTGGGAGGAATGGTGGCATCTGAGTTGAAGCCAACAAGCCAGGGTTTGTGTGGGAAAAACATCTAAAGAGGCCGGGCGGTGGTGGCGCACGTCTTTAATCCCAGCACTTGGGAGGCAGAGGCAGGTGGATTTCTGAGTTCAAGAGTTCAAGGCTAGCCTGGTCTACAGAGTGAGTTCCAGGGCAGGCAGGGCTACACAGAGAAACCCTGTCTCAAAAACAAACAAACAAAAAATCTAAAGAGGCAGTACTGGATATATGAAGCATAGTATTGTTTTAGTCTCTTTGTTCCACTATGTGTGTGATTTATAAAGCACAGAAGTCAGCTACTTACTCCTCTAAAGGAGTCCAAGGTCCAAGGTCAGGCTGTCGTCACAGCATGTGCTGACTTATGTCACATGTTAGAAGACAGGGGATAGGAAAGGCAGTCTCTTTCTGAGCTTCCCTTGTAGCAGTGGAGTAATCCTAAATGAATCACTTTCTTTTTCAGAGTCTCTCTGTGTAGTCCTGGCTGTCCTGGAACTCACTCTGTAGACCAGGCTGGCCTCGAACTCAGAAATCTGCCTGCCTCTGCCTCCCAAGTGCTGGGATTAAAGGTGTGCACCACCACTGCCCAGCAATGAATCACTTTCTAAAAGGCCCTACCTCTCAGTTCTACCACATGTGGGCTTAAGTTCTTCCAGGAATGTTACGGGAAACTCCACAGTCAAACCTTAGCCCCACTCCCACCCTTGCAGAATTGTGCTAATAATAAAGGTCTGACCTCACCTCCAGCTCTAAGCTTCCTGGATAGTTTTCTATTGCCCCTAGAGCTGAATATGGATTCAAGGCCATGGTGCAATGGGCTTTATTGGCAGGATGTGAGAAAGAAGAGCTCGCTGAGCCCCCCTCCTTCTTCTGTGGCCTGGCATGGAAACCATGAGGGGAAATACTCAGTGCTGGGAACTGAGTTGGGTCAAGAACTCCCCAGCAGTCGAGGGACCCTCACTTCCTCTGGTGTTCTTGCTGGGGTGGTGGTCCAGGACTTCATACTCCCTGGAGGCCATGCAGACTACAAGGTCTTCCATTCAGGTGTTTTAGCCAAATTCATTATCATCCTAGGGGATGACCTTGACAAAGTGACCATTGAGGGCAAACCTGGTCCCAGCATCAACGGAAGAATGGCTATGTCTGTTAAACTTGCAGGAGACATCGTGGTCCTTGGTATAGCCAAAGATGTCTTTCAAGGAAGCTTCAGATGCTTGTTACTTTTTGTTTTTTTTTTTTTGTTTTTTGTTTTGTTTTGAGTCAGGGTCTCACTACACAGTCCTGGCTAACCTAAAACTCCCAACGATCTGCCTATCGTTGCCCTCCAGGGCTGTGATTAAAGGCATATTAAAGACACCTGGCAGTCACCACCTTGTTGATGTCATCATATTTGATTGGCAGCTTTCTCCAGGCATCAGGTTTGATTCATAACAGACACAGTAAGAGTAGAAACATGGTGACTGTCCTTTTCAGTTCTGGAATGGCTTGGCAGCTATAGAACATGCAGGTATCATCATCTGGGCAGCCTCATGGCCATCCTACCATAAGAGGGGTTACTTATGGTCTTCTGGGTGGCAATGATGGCATGGGGTGCGGCCACATGTCCCTCCATGATACCAAAGTTGTTATGGATGAGCTGGGTTGTGGGGGGCAGTCTAGGTGGTTGGAGGTACAAGAGGCAGGGCTGACAATCTTGAGTATGATGTACTTCACTAATTTATGCTCATCTCTGATATGAAGGCCCCAGATGGGGCCTTCTTGGCTTCATCCAGCCTTCTCCATGGGAGTTGTCTTAGTCACTGTTTTATTTTATTTTATTTTATTTTATTTTATTTTATTTTATTTTATTTTATTTTATTTATTTGGTTTTTTCAAGACAAGGTTTCTCTGTGTAGCCCTGGCTGTTCTGGAACTCACTCTGTAGACCAGGCTAGCCTCGAACTCTTGAACTCAGAGATCTGCCTGCCTCTGATAGTCACTGTTTTAATATTACTGTGAAGAGACACCATAATCAAGGCAACTCTTATAAAAGAAAGCATTTCATTGGGGGTTTGCTTAGAGTTTTAGAGGGTTAGTCTATGATCATCTGGCAGGAAGCAAACAGACACTGGAGCAGTAGCTGAGAGCTTTATATACTGATCAGCAGGCAGGCAGAGAGACACTGGGCCTGATATGGGCTTTTGAAATATCAGCGCCTACCTCCAGGAACACACCTCTTCCAACAAGACCACACCTAATTCTTCTAACTCTTCTCAAATAGTTCATCCACTGAGGACTAAGCATTTAAATATATGAGCCCATGGTGCAGGGGTGGGGGTGTGTTCTTTCAAACCACCACAGTTAGAAAGATACTGCAAGACTCCACAAGGTACTCAACACCACGACAACATTCTAGGCTAGTTTTCTCGGTGGCAAAGCTGCTTTGGAGTCCCTCATGCTCCTGTAAGAAACCCCACTTGCCTCTCTGATTCAGTATACTAGATTTATGCACAATCATTTCTTTGGTTTGTCATTGGTCCCCTATCTGGGGTGAATAGATGTGTGTTCATGTCTCCCAAAAAGTTACTCAACAATAGACTATGGACAAGAGCCACCACATCCTGTCTGGAATCCTTTTTCATGTTTAAGGACCTCTGAACTTTTCCCTACCTTGGCTTCCGAGCTGTGTTTCCTGACCTCTTATTATCCCTGCAGGGGTCAGAGATGACTGGTGACCCTGGAAACTTTGTGCCATGTATCTGTCCTATAGTGTGGTGCTGTCTCCTGAAGGTGGCTTCTCATCTACGAGCCCTATACCCAGTGCTTGTGTGTCCAATAATTAATTAAAATAGAGTGTGAGAATATATGTCACTTCCTGGTTGGGATTTCTTTTTCACTCTTTGTTTATTTAATATGTATGTGTGTGAGCCTGCATTAGTATATATGCTTGGAGAGTGTGCAGGACCCCGTGGAGGTCAGCAGACAATGTCAGATCCGGAATTGGACTTCCAGGTGGTTTTGAGCCACCATGTGGGTACCAGGAACCAAACTCCAGTCTTCAGCTGAACACTCACTTGTAACTGCTGAGCCATTTCTCCGGCCCTTGGGTTGGAAATGTTAAAACATTTATAATAGAAATGCGAGAAGTCCCAAATCTTGTTATTCTACTGAGTAGAAGGAAAGAACTCTGAGATTCTAGTGAGGGCGCAGCCACCAAATACCAGTGCCTGCCTCTAAGTTGACCTTTATGTTTAGTAATTAGGAAGCAGCAGAGTCCCTTCAAGAGTTGGGAAATGATTTTCTAAGTGCCTGCAGCATGCAGGCAGGAACATGAAGAATCCAGAAAGGCAGGTAGCTTGCACTATGTATAGACTGAGAAGGAGGCCCTGCTCACCATGCAGGTGCTCAGGCTCTCACATGACAGACATTTTCCAGGATAGTGAAGCAAGAGAAATGAGGCTCAGAACTGATCTGAGTACAACAACAGCGACTCAGCAGTGTTGATGGGGACTCGGCACAAGCCCCATGGTTCCCCTGGTAAAGCACTTACTGTATAAACCCGACGTCCTGAATTCAATCCCTAAATACAAAGTGGAAGGAGAAACCAACTTCCCAAAGCCATCCTCCGTAAAACATGCACACGCACACACACGCACACACACACACACACACACACACCCCACACACCCCAACCAAACATAAACATACACATCTTACACAACACATGATGATGATGATGATGATACTTCTTAAAATCTGGCTGGTGTGGTAGCATATACCTTTAATCTCAGCATACTCAGGAAACAAAGACAGTCATATCTCCATGAATTTGATGCTAGCCTAGGTTACAGAGTGATCTTGTCTAAAATAAATAAATGAATAAATAAACAAACAAATAAATAAATAAACAGCAAGCATGAAGGAGATTTGGTAACTCTGAGAGCTTAAGGCCTGAACTTGTAATTTTAGGCCTGCTAGGCCAGGACCTTATTACCATGTTATCTACCTAGACATAGAATTTATCTTTTTTTTTTTCTTTTTTGGTTTTTCGAGACAGGGTTTCTCTGTGTAGCCCTGGCTGTCCTGGAACTCACTCTGTAGACCAGGCTGGCCTCGAACTCAGAAATCCGCCTGTCTCTGCCTCCCAATTATGCACCACGACTGCTTGGCAGAATTTATCTTTTTTGTTTTTTTTTTCTTTTATTCCTTTTTTTTTTCTTTTTTTCTTTAAAACAGGGTTTTTCTGAGTAGCCCCTGCTGTCCTGGAACTCACTCTGTAGACCAGGCCGGCCTCAAACTCAGAAACCCACCTGCCTCTGCCTCCCAAGTGCTGGGATTAAAGGCGTGTGCCACCACTGCCGGGCTAGAATTTATCTTTTTTAAATTTGATTTTATTATTTTTCATGTGTATGGGTGTTGTTGTTTGCATGTATGTCTGTGCACCATGTGTGTGCCTGGTGCCTTCAGAGGCGAGAAGAGGGTGTCAGGTCTCCTGGAACTGAAGTTGCAGATGTTAGTGAGCTGTGACGTGGGTTCTGGGAATTGAACCTCGGTCCCCTGAAAAAGCAGTCAGTGCTCTTAGATGCTGAGCCATCTCTCAAGCCCAGCTGAAGGATTTTTGAGACAGGGTCTCACTATTTGTAGCCTTGGCTTGTCTTGAATTTGGGGCCCTCTTGCATCAGCCTCCAAACTACTAAGATTAGAGATTAGTGCTAAGATAAGATTTCTGTGCCCAGATGACCTTCCTTTTATGCATCACACAGGTGATGAAACATGAAACCCTGTGTCTTTAAGGAAAAGACTGAAATAATGAACTTTTTGATATTTGTATAAATTACACATATAAGATGACTAGTAGATATTAGAAATTTGTAAAAAGAATAAAGCTCTGTCTTAGTTAGGCTTTAACTGCTGAGAACAGACATCACAACCATGGTAACTCTTATAAAACCAACATTTAATTGGGGCTGGCTTACAGGTTCAGAGGTTCAGTGCATTATCATCAGGGCAGGAGCATGGCAGTGTCCAGGCAGACATGGTGCAGCAGGAGCTGAGAATTCTACATCTTCATCTGAAGGTATGTAGGAAAAGATTAGCATCCAGACAGCTAGGAAGAGGATCTTCAAGTCCATACCGACAGTGACACACCTACTCCAAGGCAGCACCTCCAGATAGTGCCACTCCTGGGCTAAACATACTCAAACCACTACACTCTCTCCAAAATCATAGAAATCAGGCTTCATCAAGCCGGGCAGTGGTGGCACATGCCTTTAATCCCAGCACTTGGGAGGCAGAGGCAGGTGGATTTCTGAGTTCGAGGCCAGCCTGATCTACAGCGTGAGTTCCAGGACAGCCTGAGCTACACAGAGAAACCCTGTCTCAAACAAAACAAAACAAAACAAAACAAAACGAAAAAAGAAATCAGGCTTCATCAAGATTAACCTGCTGAGGCGGATTTCTGAGTTTGAGGCCAGCCTGGTCTACAGAGTGAGTTCCAGGACAGCCAGGGTTACACAGAGAAACCCTGTCTCGAAAAAACAAAAACAAAAAACCAAAAACAAAAAAACAACAAAACAAAAACAAAACAAAAAACCAAAACAAAACAAAACAAAAAACAAAAAGATTACCCTGCTGAAGGCTGGAGACATGGCTCAATGGTTAGTAACACTGGCTGCTCTCCCAGAAGACCTGGGTTCAATTCCCAGCACCCACATGGCAGTTCACAACTGTCTGAAATCCTCACATAGACATACATTCAGGCAAAATACCAATGCACAAAATAAAAATAAATGAGAGGATTGATGTGTTGAGTGTGCTGAGCACTCACTGCTGCAGGAGGAGCCCTGCTTAAATACCAGGAAGCACTTTCCTCTGCGTCTTTCATGACAGCTCTAATCTCTGTTCAGCGGGTCAAGCCCTCGGTGGTTTGGGCTCTCTACTTTGCCAGCTCTGGCCTCTAACATCTCATTGTTACAAGGTGGCTGAGCACATTGGTACACTGTACCTGAGCAGAGTTTTATGTATGACTCATTGGATGAAACAGTATCACTTGGAGTGACAGATGGGAATCTGACGCCCTCTTCTGGCCTCTAGGAAGAAGCTACATACAAATGCACAAACACACACACATACACACAGACACAGACACTAAATAAAACTTTAAAAAAAGATTTTTTTTTTTTAAAAAGAATCATTTATGGGCTGGAGAGATGGCCCAGCAGTTAAGAGTACAGACTGCTCTTCCAGAGATCCTGAGTGTAATTCCCATCAACCTCATGGTGTCTCACAACCATCTGTAATGGAATCTGTTGCCCTCTTCTGGTGTGTCTGAAGATCTAAAGATTGAGTGAGATAGATATCTTCAGCCCCCCTCCCACCTTTTTTTTTTTTTTTTTTTTTTTTTTTTTTTCAGGGTTTTAGCGTGTATTCCTGGGGGTCCTGGAACTCACTCTGTAGACCAGGCTAGCCTTGAACTCAGAAATCCGCCTGCCTCTGCCTCCCAAGGGCTGGGATTAAAGGCATGTGCCACCACTGCCTGGCAAGGCTCTCCTTAAAGGGTTACCTTCCTTTAGACTAGTATTGTCTCCTAACTGTTCCTTCCGATGTCACTGGGAGAATGTTAGTGCTATGCCTGTACCACAGAGCCACTCACAGTGGTGGTGTAGGAATAATTAAGAGATCTGGAACCTCAGCCACTGACTTCTGTAATTCACTGTGCTTTTGCAACTCTAGAGGAAAGGCTTTTCTTCCAGCTTCACATTCCTTTCTTGGCATCCTTCTCAGGAGGCTGGCTACTCTAGGCTTGATCACTGTCCACACCCTAGAGGAAAGGGCTCTCATCCCTTGCTCATCTTCAGAACTGGTTCTTTTGGGTCTCATGTCTGCCACTGACGCAGTCACTATGGCCAAGTTAACTTAAGGCTCTAATAAGTGGGTAAGATGTCCACCTTCTGTGGGAGGGGTGGAGCTAGCCTGTCTAGAACCACATGGGCTTAAAGCAGGAAGAAGTGGTTTACCACTGAGAAAGATTGCAGGGAAGGCCTGTCCCAGAGCAGGTAAGAACACTTTCCTGCCTTTCCCAGATCCCAATGTGCCTCAGAGGAGACACTGAGACCTTCTTGGGGAAACTCCCACTGTGTTTACAGACAGTAGTGAGGGTTCCTTGGGAGATGGAAAAGCACACTGCGGTTCCTACTGCAAGCTTTGTGCACATGGCTGGATCCTGGGTGAGACCCTGGGAGGATTCATCCACTCTTTTCACGTTTCTACTGACATTTGATCTATTGGGTCCATCTCTATGCAACCCTGGCTGATCTAAAATTCACTAATAGCCCAGGCTGCTCTCAGACTTGGAGCCATCCTTCTTCCTCTGCTTCCTGGGTGCTGGGACTACAGGTGTGCATCACCAACCTGGCTCCCACAGAACAAGTTTGTCACAAACCAGGAAAAGGCCTTTTGTTCCAAGTACTCTAAAGTATTATATTAAATTTATATATGAAGGCTGGGTGTAACTTAGTGTCAGGACATTTGCAGGGGATGGATGAGCACCAGAGAGGTGTCCTGGTACTCTAAATAAGTAAATGAACATTTATGAAATCTACAGATGGACTTGGACTTTCTTCCTGGAGTCTTCCAGGCGGTTGCATGGTGTATCTCGCCACTTATTAGTATCGTCTTTAATGGCTGTTTCTCCAAAACAAACCTGCTCATTTAAAAGGTCTTATTTCAAGAGGCTTCAGTTGTTGATGCTACTGTAAGCTACTCTGCTTCATCGACTTATTTTCCTGATTGCTGCCAGCATTTAACAACTCTCTAGCATAGGGCTAGAGAGATGATGGCTCAGTGGTTAAGAGCACTGGCTGCTCTTGCAGGAGACCTGGGTTCAATTCCCAGCACCCAACATAGCTCATAGTTGTCTATAGCTCCAGGTGCAGGGCATCTGACACCCTCACACAGACATGCACGCAGGCAAAACACCAGTGCACATAAAATAAAAATATATATAAAAAATTATGACTCATACATCTATACAACCGCCTACCTTGCTAAATTCTCATTAATTTTATAATATGCTCACAGACTCCCTTGGCTGCTCACACAGATAGCCACGCTGACTGTAATAGTCATGGTTTTTTTCCCATTATAATCCTTATACCTTCCCTTTTGACAGTTTCACCATACATCTTTGGCTGTCCTGGAACTCACTATATAGTTCTAGACTGTCTGCCTCTTCCTCCTAAGTGCTGAGATTAAAGATGTTAAAGGGTGTGCACCCACACCTAGCTTGACTTTATTTTTTATTTTTTTTATTTTTTGGTTTTTCGAGACAGGGTTTCTCTGTGTAGCCCTGGCTGCCCTGGAACTCACTCTGTAGACCAGGCTGGCCTTGAACTCAGAAATCCATCTGCCTCCCAAGTGCTGGGATTAAAGGCGTGCGCCACCACCGCCCGGCGACATTTTTTTAAAATAACACCCGTAGAGAAACTGACAAAATATTGAAGGGGTGAGACTGGCATTAGCCTGTATTCTCCCGTGCTGCATGTGCAAGTGAATTTGGTTCTAGTACACATGCATACACACCACAGAGAGACAGACAGAGACAGACAGACAGACACACACAGAGAGACAGAGAGAAACAGACACACACAGAGAGAGACAGAGAAACAGACACAGAGGAGACAGAGACAGAAAGACAGACACACCCACCCACACACACAGAGAAGAGAGATCATATTTCTGACTTGTCCGTTAAGAATTGGACTATCAGCCGAGCGGTGGTGGCGCACACCTTTAATCCCAGAACTTGGGAGGCAGAGGCAGGTGGATTTCTGAGTTCGAGGCCAGCCTGGTCTACAGAGTGAGTTCCAGTACAGCCAGGGCTATACAGAGAGACCCTGTCTCAAAAAACCAAAAAAAAAAAAAAAAAAAAAAAAAAAAAAGAAAGAAAAAAAAGAATTGGACTATTCCTCCAGCATCATCCTATTTTCTATGGCTGTGTGTTTTCTATGCATAAGTGTATAAGCAGGTCTGTACCTGTCTATTTCCAACCTGACAGTAGTTTCTGGAAAGAAGAAGCCTTAACTGAGAATGTGTAAATCTGCTGCCCTGATTTTGAACTATGGGAAGAAGAGGCAGGGGAGGGAACTCAGGAATAGTCACCCTCAGGACAGATGAGAGTTGAGTTGGAAACACAGCCGAAGGAGGTATGTCTAACCGGAGACCACATAGCTGTTTAAGTTAGAGAGCATCCCATCCCTGGAAGCACTCAACAGAGCTGGATACCCATATAAGGATCCCATAGAAGACTTTCAACCACAGCTTTTCAGGAGGAGTGGGCCATATCCTGTTTCTCACCTCTTGCAACCTCAAACCTGAGGTTTTTTGTTTTGAATTAGGTTTGTTTGCATACTCCTTTCGAGGCAGAGCCACGTCCTTTGTATGCTAATGATATTGATAAACATATCAAGACTGAATTTTACAAATAAGAGAATAAAAACAGATTAGGATTCTTTTCCCCTAAAAATACTTTTAGGATCTGGCATGAGTTGGGGGAGAAACCATAATCGAAACATAGTGTATGAAAAATATTGTCAGTAAAGAAACATCTAGAAAATATCATAGATGTGTACCTCTCCCAATCATAGAATAAGAGCAATTATAGTCTTCATTCTCAGTGTCCTGAAGTTTGCAGAGCCTTTTGAGGTTTCTAAGCGTATAGATCACAAGTCTGTGAGATCTTTTAAAATAACAATGACCCAAGTGTTCAGTGATTTGAAATCTGGAAAAAGGGAGGGCGGGAAGAAAGCAGCTAGGCAGGCTTTATCAATAGAGTTGACTTGTTCTTGAATAAAATAAGGAATTTTGAATGAAGTTTCAGAGATCCTTAAAAGATGGAGGGATAATTCTGCGGCTTCGTGGTTTTATTTTTACTCTTTCATTCACCACGCTCCTTCTTTCTAGCAAGTCTCCCGTTTGTTGGCAGATAAAAATACATCTGCAGAGTTGCCCAGAAGCTGCGCCATCAACTCCGTAGCCAAGAAGCCTCATTTTCTTGTGCCGCTATAGACATCTCTTCCTCCTTTAGTTCACCAGGATCAAAGTCCTTTTCCTTCTTAGACGAGTTTTCTCGGAGGAAAGCTAGAATTCAGAGTTGATTCCCCGTTGGGGTCAATCCTTGAGGGCAGATCGGTAGTCATCGTGCGTGCTCCTTGTCCCCTCCATAGCCTCGCCAGAGCTGCGCCCCCTCTCTGTGTGCTCTGAAAATACGCCAGCCAAGCCCAGAAATCCGTTACTAGGCTGCTGTATCCCTAAAGGCCATTCCAAGGCGGAAGGCGGCAGGGATAGCCTCTGTGTGGATTCTCGGGGCCACTGTGGCCCGGAGCGCATCTAGTCCTGTTATGGGCAGGCGAGGCTGGCGCTTCTCTGAACCGCAGACGCCTGAATACCCCTGTCCAGACGCGCCCTGGCAACCTCCAGCAGCTAGCACTGGTCTGCCCACCCCGGGAAGCCGGGTACCCTACAAGGATAGCTGTGCGGGTTGTTGAGCAACAAAGCTGTGGTATAGGGGCATCAGCGACCCCAAAGTGAGCAGGCCGCCCGTTGAAACTTAGTATCTTTTATCAGATCCACCCCACCCCACCCCCACACTTCCCTCCAGGAATGAAGGTAAATAGAAAAAAATAAAAACAAAACACTCAAAGCCCTTCTGCGGTCTTCGCCGGCGGAGGAGGGGAGAGGTTGTATCAATTTTCAGTCCCGGGCTTCCTGGATGAGTCTTTTTCTGCCTCCGAATTTGAGGGTCCAGGGGCTAGGGGAGGCAATAACGGAAAATGCTGAAGACAAGAAATTCGCTTTAAATCTGCGTTCACACGATATGCAATTAGCCTTTGTCTTGATTGTGCGTTGATCTTAGGTGAAGGGACTCCTGGACTGTAAGGTTTCGGGGTGGAAGTTGCATTGGTAGAACAAACCTTATTTTCTTTGAGTGGCACAGACCAGTAAAGTGACGTTCTCTAAAGATTCGGGGGTTTTAGACTTTATTTTTGAGGGGTGTTCCAGATGATAAGAGACTTAAGTTCTCAACCCCCTCCCTTTACCTGACAAAAATACTGAGGACCCTCCCCCACCCGACCACCGAGATTCCAGAAAGCCTAGGAACAGCCTCACAAGGTTCAGAGCCAATATCTGGCTTGCTTGATAGAGACAAATCTACTTCGGAGGTGGGGGCCGACTCATGGGAGACCCCAACTCATAGTAGGGGTGCATGGGGCAGAGAACCTGTGGCTTGTTTT
This sequence comes from Grammomys surdaster, assembly GCF_004785775.1. Lineage (NCBI taxonomy): Eukaryota > Metazoa > Chordata > Mammalia > Rodentia > Muridae > Grammomys > Grammomys surdaster. The sequence continues at coordinate 4,654,532 of NW_021604587.1, forward strand.
GAAGACTTTATCCTATAAAGTACATGTGATGGGGGTATGATGCGGAGGATTGATTTGAAAAATGTTCTTCCTTTTTTAAAAAGAGGAGGGGGGAAGAATCAGACGTTAAATTCTTTTGCAAACATTCATGCCTAAGGAAGGGCTGGATCAGGCAGCCCCGGCCGCCGGAACCGGTCGGACAGGTAGCGAGCTTGTTGACACCGTTATGTTGCAGGGCGCATGCTCACTCCCAAGTTTCCTGGTGCCTTTTCTATTCCACCTTATGAAACTTTTTCCCCGGCGTGGTCTCACGCGCGATTTAAGGCATAGGTGTCGCCGAGCCCGGAGGCTGCGAGTAACCGGGAGTGAGGGGGAGAGGACAGGGCAACGCAGCTGGGGGTGCAGGAAGAGGGCAGGCGAGCGGGAAGGTGGGCTCCGGACTCCAGGAGCCGGGGACCCAGGCGCCACCGCCGCCACTAGCGGGGAGCAGCCGGGAGGAGGGGGCCGCAGTCGGGAGAGAGGATCCCACCATGCCCAAAGTCTTTCTGGTGAAGAGGAGGAGCCCGGGAGTCTCTGTCCGCAGCTGGGATGAGCTCCCGGATGACAAAAGGGCAGACACTTACATCCCAGGTGAGGAGCGCGGGGGCCGGGCCTGGGCGCGGGGCTCCCGGGTGGGGGCAGGGTGACTGCGGCCCTCCTGCTCGGGATCAGGGCTGCGGTTCCCACCCCTACCCCGTCTCGGTCGGGATCACAGCGGTCTTGCGAGAGGGGAACGAGGATCTAGGCTGGGAAACCTGGGACCCCCGGTGCTCTCTCCCTAGACAGGGCTAATTGCCTTGGCGGCAGGACCGTTGGTTGCAGCGCGGGCCAAAGTGGCCCTGGAAGTGGGTGGAAGGCACTGGGAGTTCCCTTGCCCCCTACGTCCTCTAAACTGCTCGAGAAGGTCCGCTAACCCTTCGGGAGCGAGGCAAGACGAGGGCACACCCGCCTCCACGGGCACGAGAGGAAACTTGGCGCGCGGGTTTCTCCGCGGCGCTTGGATCCCGGTGCTTCGTGGGCGCCGAGGTTGGCCCGAGAACCGGTCTCCCGACACCCTAAGTTAGTTCGAGGGGCGGATGGCTGGGGCTGACTCGTCTACCCTGGGGACGTCGCCCACTTGGCGAGGTGCCCAGGTCCGGGGCGGGGCGGCGGCACCGCCCGCAGGTCAAACTGCCGTGGGCGCCCGGGCGTGACGCCGCGTGTGGTTGAGTGTCGGGGTGCGGCCCCCTCCCTCCGCAGTGAGCCTGGGCTGTCTACTCCGCGACCCCCCTGAAGACTGCCGCAGCGACGGCGGCAGTAGCAGCGGCTGCAGCAGCAGCGCCGGGGAGCCTGGAGGGGCCGAAAGCAGCTCGTCCCCGCGCGCGCCAGAGCCTGAAACTCCAGAGCTTCACGACGCCGAAGGCACCGATGGACATCTGGCAGCGATGCAGCGCCCGGTTGCCAGGTCAAAAATCAAGGTAGGGTGTCGACTCTGCCCCCGCCGCCACCTGCACCACGCCCTGGCGTCCGGCTCGGGAGCCCCGGCGCCCCTCCCTGCCGCGCCCGCCCGCGCACCGGAGCCCAGGCGCCGCACACTGCCCCGCCACTCCTGCACCTGGCCCTGGGCGGCAGCCAGGCTCCTAGCGACCTGTCCCCTGCGCCACAGTGCCCCGGGCCGCCAGCATCTTAAGCGGATCTAGACCCAGGGTGATAGCCCTGTCTGACGCCGCCAGTGGCTTCGGGAACGATTGAAGATCGAGCTCAGCTACCCTGGTTCAGCTGCCCACCCTGTGTCCAAGGCCAGACTATTAACTAGACAGCCCGAGAGTTCGAGTAAAGAAGTGCGACCCAGGATCTTAGACGTAATGCCCTCCGTGAAATAGTCCTTGGCCCTTTGAGCTCCTGAGTTTTGTTTCCCTCCTGTGTCTTAGGACACAGTGGACCTCGCAGTCACCGCTATTCCCAGCGCCCTGGTGGAGCCTGTTAGACGGGAAGCTCGTGCAGGGCAGTTTAGATTTGTCTTTTCTCTCAAATCTTCAAGAGTTAAATTAGTGGTTAAAAGATAAAAGGGCTCACCTGCAGATTTTTTTTTTAAGCGTTCCTACCCTAGTTGATTGGAATGTCTATTCCCCTCAAAAGCTATAGACTTGTAGGCAACATTTTATCTGGATGGCCATCAGCACTTTGTTGGGTGGAACTTCCATGACCACCTGTTCAAAGGTATCCGCTACCCCCAGGATTAAGGAATCCTGCCCCGCTGACTCACAGCCAACTAGAGGGGGAAGGGAAGCGACATGTTTTATGCATAAGCCCCAGGTCCTAGCCTGGCCCGTTATAGCGTCGCCTTTATAGTAGGCCATAATTCTAGGGCGCCCCAGGGTATCGCTACCCATTTTCCCCCCAGACCCATGCAGGGAAGGAAGGGAGACCCCAGACGGTAGTTAGTTGAGGGGGTGAATAAAGAAAGCAGCGGTTCCTTTTCTTTCTCCCGGGGTGGGCCCGGGCGCATTTGGTTCTGAATTAGGATTTGGGGCTACAGCACCGGAAAGACTCGATGCTTCGAGCTGTGGGGGGGTGGGGGGGCGGTGGAGATAAGGGGAGGTATGATTCACAGGCGTCTGGGCTTGGTGGGGTTAAGTGGGAGGGAAAAGTTTTCCTGAAACTTAGCTCCTTGCCCTCTGGGAAATTCTGCAAAGTGCCCCACTTGCATATTTATCACCAGGCTAGAAAGACAATTGTAAAGTTGTTTTTAGAGGGACAGTAGTTAGTTTCCCCCTCTTCTGTCCCCAACTTGGTAAAAGAGAGAAAGCTGTGTTTTGGATGATCTCTTTTCTGCCTCAGGCGGACACAAGGATTGGAACTCCGGATTAAGGGAGTCAATAGACTAGTCATTTCCAAGATAAATTGCCTCTGTGGTGGGGGAGGGGCTTGGGCATATTTGCAGACCATTAACAAGCAGCCTGCTCCCCACACTTTCCCATTTCCTAGGGAGTTTTTATTCCCTGAAGACATTCAGGTTTCTACCCTTCCTTTCTAGGCTAACATTGGAGGCAGCTTGGTATTAGGATTACCAAAACTTCAGGAAATAACTGCCCTGGTAGTTTTAAAATGGCTGATCAAATGCCCACCTCTTAGCACATTGTGTGACTACTTAATAAGGCGTACAGAACTCAAAGGGTTTCCTCTAAGAAGTAGTTCCTCAACCTGATGGAGTGCCCCCCCCCTTTAGTCCCCAATACTCAGGAAGAGAGATAGTAGAATCTCGTGAGTTACAGGCCAGTCTGGTCTACGTAGAGAAGTTTCAAGCCAGAGAGGGCTACACAGAGTAACCTTATTTTAAAAATCAAAACAAGATTTAGTTGGGTTTTTTTTTTTTTTTTTTTTTTTTTAACTGGAAGAGGAAGAAAGCCATCAAAGCAAGGACAAGGTCCATGGCATGGAGTAATTTTGCCCCTGCAGAGCTTACTGGTCATCCCACCTTCCCTGTCGGACAAGCGTTCCATAGCTGAGTGGTAGCCCAGTGTGTGGACTGCTTTAATGACTTACTTGTAAAACCTGAAGACACGATTGGGCAGTAGGCTTGTATGACCAAAGAAAAGACAGGTTCGAGCCTGCGCCCTGCTCAGAGGAAACAAATATCCTGCAGCAAACACTGTGTCTGCTCTGTGCAAGGCAGCTATGAGATCAAAACAACGCTTCCACTCTAGTGTGTCCCTTCCAGAATATTCTAGCAGTTATGGTTAAAGTATCTAAGAACAGGCATTTGTAACTTCTTAGGAACCGTGCAGCCTCGAACAGTTCTTTATTGTTCTGGACCTCAGTTTCCTTCTCTGTAAAAATGAAGCTATTCATATCTCCCTAATTCAGTATGAGGATAAAGGCTACAGCACAGTGTATGCTCACTAACCATGCATATGCTCTGATCTGTTGGTGAAGGAGGACCAGACTAGAAACACAGGAAAGATAGGATTTCAGAGAGGGGAAGGGCTCTTGATATGGACTAGAAGGCTATGGAAATGGGGGGGGATCGGTCTTAGGGTGCTGCAGGTTTAGCCTCGTGCTGGAATAAGGAAAGGACTCCATGTTCTCATGAGGAAAGGATAGGAAATGCACCGGTTAGGATGAAGGATAGAGTAGAGATGACGCCTAAGAGGATGAGAGAGGGTCCAAGAGCCGAGTCAAGAAGACTGTTCCTGTCTGGGCAGAGAAGCTGCTTTGGACGGTTTCTGACTGCGGTTGTCTTGCCCCTCGAAGCCTCACTCTGAAACACGGTGTGGGTTGCATGAGAGAATGAGCAAGGAATCATTGGCACTCGTGTGTATGTACAAGCTGCCCAACAGGAAGTCAGTTGACAGCCCCAAGGTGAAGGTTTTGCCAGTGTGCTGACCTGAAGCAGGGACCTGGGGTTTGACTGCCTGGCTGTATTGATACAGTCAGTGGATCTGGGAAGAAAGGGTGGAACCACGTTGGGAAGATGTAGTTCATCTATACCTCTCTGACCTTCCATTGCAAGCTCTGGGGCAGGTTGTGATGTAATCCCTTTAACACTGAGGATTCTGTAATTAAAAAACCAAAAAAAAAACAAAACAAACGAAAAAAACGTTGTGGAGAAGAGATACTTACATCTGGGTTCAATCAAGAACATTCTTTGCAGACTTCTTAACTGTGGGCTAGACAGACCCTGGAAATGCAGGTGCCCTCTGTCTTTTAGTCTTCCCCCAAACAAATATGGCTGGCAGGACCATGTGCAAGTAGAGACTAGTGGGTGAACTTAAATTCTTACTCCATCCTAATGTGTTCTCTTCTCCTTTCGCCTCCTTCCCTGAGAGTTCTTCAGAAGTACAGCCTGGTGTGGTGGTACACATCTTTAATTCCTGCACTAAAGGCAGAGGCAGTCGGATTTTTGTGAGTTCAAAGGCAGCCTGGTCTACGTGTCCAGTTCTAGATTCACCAAGGCAACACAGTGAGACCTTGTCTGAATTAAAAAAAAAAAAAAGAAAAAGTTTTCCACCTTTCATATGGCTTGCTACTGGGTAATAACAGTATGTGTCAAATGTCTGCCCCTTTTATCCTCTTAATTTTAATTATAAAGAGTATATTTCAAGCCGGGCAGTGGTGGCGCATGCCTTTAATCCCAGCACTTGGGAGGCAGAGGCAGGCGGATTTCTGAGTTCAAGGCCAGCTTGGTCTAAAAAGTGAGTTCCAGGACAGCCAGGGCTACACAGAGAAACCCTGTCTCGGAAAAAAAAAAAAATTGAAAAAAAAGAATTTAATAAAAAACCAAAAAAAAAAAAAAAGAGTATATTTCAAAGTCAAAATAGATAAAATAGATATCTGGCACCTAGCCCCAGTAAGCAATTTACGGATATACTACAGTCACGTTGCCCATGACTACAGGCCGTACCAAAAGCTCTGCTCATGTAAGATTAAATGCTGTGTGACGTCTTAGCCAGCTTAGTTTGTGTAAATAACACTCTGTGATGTCCATGCAATGGTAAAATTGCCTAACAGGGCTTTTCTCGGAATGGACCCATCATTAAGCAGTGGCTGAATGTATTTCAATTATAAGTGGCTCCAAACGTGCCCCAATCACACCCACTTGAATTACGTGTTCACATTGTTAAATGGCTTGTAAATGCCTACTCTCCTCCAGTCTGTTTAAACGAGTCCATGTAATGTCCACACACTGACATTTGGCATGGCCTTTAGCTGCTTTTAATTTATGCTTCTTTTCCTTCTCCTCCTTTCTTATGTACTTGCAAGTGAATTGTTGGAGCAATGGGTCATTTGCTTGGTAGAGGTCCCAACAGTCTGGAGTTTGCTCAGTGAGTCACCTTGGGCATTTCCTTACCATCCACCATCCCTGTCACATGAAGCTTTATAAATCACATAGAATGAAAAGCAAAAGTCATCAGTGCTGTTGAATTGGCCAGTTTGGGGTAGCGGTTTCCCATCACAGGAGGCTGAGTAGGGCAGCACGCTGCTCTGCATGCTTGGTCAGTTATGAATATGCCATGCTGTGTGAGACAGGGAGGGTCGTGCCCCATAGAGAGGCATTGCATGTTCGTTCCCTTTCTGTAACGGTAGGAGATGTTGATGCTTGGGCGTAAATATTTTGGTATTGCAAAATAAGTGGTGTGCCAGTTCTGTTCATCTGTTAGCTCTAGCTGATTGGATTAGACTTTTGTTTTGTTCTCCTCCTCTTCCTCACATGCCTCCCCCTGCAAAGGCCTTGAGGCCTTGGTCTTGCTCATCAAGTACTTTCTCATTGAACCACAACCTAAGACCCTAGCAGGCATATTTCTGTAGAGACAGATTTTCCCAAACATCCTGTTTGGGTTTTGAGGGGCTATTTATTAGGGAAGGAAGAAGAATGCTTGATTTCCAGCTTGGTGTGATTGTGCACACATATAATCCCAGAACCCAGGAGGCTGAGGACAGTAGTTGAGCATACCTAGGCTATATAACCGCATACCTCTATTTCAAAAGCAAAGAACATAGCTGGGTGTGGTGGTTCACGCCTTTAATCTCAGCACTTGGGAGGCAGAGGCAGGAGGATAGATGTCTGGGAATTCAAGGCCAGCCTGGTCTATAGAGCAAGTTCCAAGACAGCCAGAGCTACCTAGTAAACCTTGTCTTAGAAAAACAAAACAAAACAAAAAAACAAACAAAGAAAACTCAACAACAAGAGAGTCTTGGTTAAGTCTTGGTTTTGGATAAAGACTATTGATTAACACATCTTTCAGTGATCCTAATTAACTATTTCTTTAACAATTGTTTTGAATCTATATTTTTTTGTGTGTGTGCGTGTGTATGTGTGTATGCATGCCATGGCACACATTGTGAGAGACAGTTCTGTCCTTCTGTTATATGGGTCTGAGACTGAACACAAGTCCTCAGATTGGCAGTAGGCACCTTTACCAGCTGAGCCATCTTGTGGACATTCATGCTCTCTTTCTCTCTCTTAATTGATAAGTATTCATTGTGCATGGTACTGGGCTTCATAAAGGTATTTTCTTTTTCTTTTTGTTTTTGTTTTTCGAGACAGGGATTCTCTGTGTAGCCCTGGCTGTCTTAGAACTCACTCTGTAGACCAGGTTGGCCTCGAACCTCCTGCCTCTGCCTCCCAAATGCTGGGATTAAAGGCGTGCGCCACCACCACCCGGCAGGTATTTTCATGTTAATCGTTATTTTCTTTTTCTTTGGTTTTAGAGACAGTGTTTCTCTGTGTAACTCTGGCTGTCCTGGAACTTGATCCGTAGACCAGGCTAGCCTTGAACTCACAGAGCTCCACCTGCCGCTGCCTTCTGAATGTTGTGATTAAAGGTGTGAGTCACCAGTGCCCAGTGAGTCTTGGTTTCTTCTAGCTTATTTATTTACTTCTTTTTATTTAAGTGCCTGTGTGAGTTGATGTGCACTGTGTGTGTGCAGGTGGCCAAGAAGGCCAGAAAAGGACACTGCATGATCAGGAACAGGAGTTAGAGGCAGTTGTAGGTATTAGGAACTAAATAAACCTTGGGTTTCTTACAACAATAACAGGAAGTGCTCTTAACTGCTGAGCCATCTCTCTAGCTCCACTTCCAGCTAATGAATCGTCCCTATGTCATCCCCTCCTTTGAGGAGGTGCTCCATTCTGTCATGTGCAGAGGCTGAAGAGCCTTAGGCAATTCTACATGGGCCCTGGAGTCTCAAAGGAGTTGGCCGAATGTACTTGTCATGTTTTGAGCAGCTGGATGTAAGTGACTCACATGACACTTCAAATCTTGTCCAAATGGCCGCCAGAATATAACTGTGGATTCGGGATGCTCCTGCAGATACAGAAGCATTAATTTAGTGTCCTGGTCTCTAGTGGAGACATCACAATAACATAAAGGGCTGTTGACTTCTGAGGGAGTTTTCCTTCAGAAGTTTGGGGGGCAATGATCATTGGCACCTGGGAAGCTTGTTTCAGGTGCAGTTCAGGCCCCTGCCTCCTCCCCCTACCCCCACCCCCACTCCCCAATGCTGCTGGCTCTTTCAACAGTCCTGACAATGACTGGTTTGTTGTGGGGTTGGTTTGTTTGTTTTATTTTGATTTTTGGCCACTAAGGCTTGCTTTTTAGAACTTAATTGGAATTTGGCTTATTTTATTACATGAAAGCCGAGATCCTACAGGGAACAGGACCGAGAGGAGAGACAAGCAAAGTCCTAAGTGTCACTCTTTATCTTGCTTAGAATTAATTTCCAGGCTGATGTCATTTCGCAGCCTCTGTGGTAGTTTCTCTGCTTCACTAATAAGCCTTGGCAAAGTGTTGGTTTCAGATTAAGGTGAGACTCGGGAGCATGTCTGGGAAGTAACAGAGTGTAAATCTCCCTCTTGGAAGATCGGAAACAGTACCCAATGGGTAAATGCGTTAATAACAACAACTTCTTCCTCCTCCTCCTCTTCTTCTTCTTTTTTTTTTTGGGGGGGGGGTGGGTTTTCAAGACAGGGTCTCTCTGTGTAGCCCTGGCTGTCCTGGAACTCACTCTGTAGGCCAGGCTGGCCTCGAACTCAGAAATCCGCCTGCCTCTGCCTCCCAAGTGCTGGGATTAAAGGTGTGTGCCACCACTGCCTGGCCCCTCGTTAATAACTTCTGCATCAAACAAGTGGGGGCTGGAGAGGCGGCTCAGTGGTCGAGAGCACGTGCTGCTCTTACTGGGGACCCTAGTTCAGTTCCTAGCATCCACAGAGTGACTCTAACCCTTCCATGACTGCAGTTCCAGCAGATGTAATGCCCTCTTCTGTGTTCTTCAAGAGCATTAGGCACACATGTCGTGCACGGACATATACGTGACGTATACGTGGGCAGAACATTCATAAGACCAAACATTAAATCTAAAAAAAAAAAAAATTTAACTAATTAAATCTCTTTTTTTAAAAAAATGAATGATACTGCTGGGCAGTGGTGACACACACCTTTAATGCCAGCACTTGGGAGGCAGAGGCAGTAGGATCTTTGTGAGTTAGGGTCAGCCTGATCTACAGAGAGCTCCAGGACAGCCAAGGCAACACAGAGAAACACTGCCTAGAAAAACCAAACCAAACCAAAAACAACAACAACAACAAAAAAACAACAACAAAAAAAGAAAAACAAGAACAAATGATTCTGACCCTGAGAGGAATAGAGCCTCTGCTCTATTGCTGGGGTCAGAATCTACTGGCTGGGAAGATACGAGAGGAGGTGGTAGCCATGGCTTTTTGGATTGCAGAATTTTGGGTAAAGGACTAAAGGCAGTTGTAGGTATTAGGAACTAAATAAACCTTGGGTTTCTTACAACAATAACAGGAAGTGCTCTTAACTGCTGAGACATCTCTCTAGCTCCACTTCCAGCTAATGAATCGTCCCTATGTCATCCCCTCCTTTGAGGAGGTGCTCCATTCTGTCATGTGCATGTCATGTGTCATGTTGTTTGTCTGTTTGTTTTTAAGACAGAGTTTCTCTGTATAGCCCTGGCTGTCCTAGAACTCGTTCTATAGACCAGGCTGGCCTAGAACTCAGAAATCCACCGGCTTCTGCCTCCCAAATGCTGGAGTTAAAGATATGCATGATCCAGGATATTTAGTGGCTCACACTAAAGGTGAATTCCTTCTCTCCCATCAGAGAGAGGGAAATTCAAAAGCAAAGTGAGGAGGAAGGAATTTTGACCAATTATCTTTGTGTATATTTTCTTGCTCTGATTAAAGTGTGGTGTGTGTGTGTGTGTGTGTCTGTGTGTGTGTGTGTACATGTGGTGGGAAGGGGTGTCCGGAAACACCTTGCATGAGTTGATTTTCTCCCTCCATCATGCCCCATATGGATTCCAGGGAAGAGATCATCAGGCTTGGCCAAAAGCATCCTCGTCCTCTTAGCGTGCATGCTCGCTCTCGCGCTCTCTCTCTCTCTCTCTCTCTCTCTCTCTCTCTCTCTCTCTCCCTCCCTCCCTCCCTCCCTCTCTCTTGTTCTCTCGTTCTCGCACACACACTCACATACACATAAACACACACACAAACACATACACACACACACCCTTAGTTACTTTCGTTTTAGCATTCTAGAACATTGGAACTGCTCTAACTGCACTTCTGTAATTTACTCCCAAGAGGCAAATACCATTATTCATAGTTTATGGGTGGTGACATGAAATCTTAGAGAAGTTAAATTACTTGCTTACATTCTCAGACTGTGGGAAGTGAAGCCCTTGTTGAATTTAGGAGGCTGGAAAACATGGCTCTGCTCCTAGCTTCTCACATTACATAAGAGACTATGTGGTACCAGTTAGTGCATTTACATGAGGAGAAATTGAAAGTCTGGATTTTTGGTTTTGTTGGGGGTTGTTTGTTTGTTTGTTTCTAAGAAGAGTTTCTCTGTATAGCCCTGGCTGTCCTAGAACTCGTTCTATAGACCAGGCTGGCCTAGAACTCAGAGATCCATCGCCTTCTGCCTCCCAAATGCTGGAGTTAAAGATATGCATGATCCAGGATATTAAATGCCCCTCCGTATCATGCAGATAGTCTCTTGGCATTTCTTACCTCTCTGTGTACTATGATTATTTGTTTGTTTATTGTGTATATGTGTGGGTGGTGCAAGCACGTTCACATATGTACATATATGTGGGCGTAGACTGTAGCGGTCAGAGGAAAACCATCTCAGGTGTCATCTTCAGAAACACAGCCTTCTTTGATACAGGGTCTCCCCCTGCTCTGGAGGTCACTGGTTAAGCTACATTGCCTACCCTAGGAATCTTTCTGTCTCCCCCAGCTCTGGGATTCAACCATATACCACAACATATGTCATTTTTTAAGAATTCCGAGACTCTAACTCAAGTCTTTATACTTGTAAGGCAAGGACCTTACTGAGCTGACTCCCCATCCCACCACAGTCATTTCATAATTAACATGGTTAAGATGTAATTTTGATCGAAGATTCGGTTCATGATGTAACTTTGGTATATTTGGTATAGAATCAAGTAAAAAAATTGGACTGGATACCTCAGTTTTGAACACTGAGGACAGAGAATGTTAGGTGTATACCTCTGTGAGCATAGTAAAGATGGCCCAGGTAGCAGACATACGACCTAGGGAGGGAGAACTAGTCCAAGAGTCAGTCATGTTTTCTGTGGCATACAGCCCATCCTGGGAGTGGGGACCAACAAACGTGGAAGATCAGGGCTGGGGATGGTGGGTGCAGCTGATGGTAAGAGAGGGTTTTGCAGCTGTTTTTGTTTTTTTGAGACAGGTTTTTGTATAGCCTTGGCCATCTGGGAACTCGGTCTATAGACCAGGCTGGCTTTGAACTCACAGAGATCCACCTGTCTCTGCCTCTAGTATGCTGGGACTAAAGGTATGCAGCACCATGCCCAGCAAGAGTGTGTATTCTTAATATGCAAAAGCTCTGAGTTCCATCTCCAGTTCCAAAATTAACAAAGAAAAAATGCAAGCAATATGACAATACTGATATTCTGGAAAGAATCTGTTTGATGATGATTTTAAAAATTTATTTATTGTTAAGATGTATTTATTTTATGTGAATGGATGTTTTGCCTGCATGGGTGTCTGTGTACCATGTTAGTACCTGGTACCTGTATAGGCCAGAAGAGGGCCTTGGATCCCCTGAAATTGGAGTTACACACAATTGTGAACCACTGTGTGAGTACTGGGGATTGAACCTGGGTTCTCTGGAAAAGCAACCACTGATTCAAATCAGTGGTTTTACTGACTGAGCCATCTCTCCAGCCCTTTATTTTCAGTTGTGTGTATATGAGGATAGTGTGCACAGGAGTTCAGGCGCCCTTAGGCCAGAAGACAGTGTCAGATACCCTGGAGCCGGAGTCACAGGTGGTTGTGAGCCACCTGTCGCAGGAACTGAACTCAGGTGCTCTGCGGAGGCCGTGTGACCTCTGAACTGCTGAGCCACCACACCAGTCCGTGGTTTCTCAGTTTGTTATTCTATTTCTTCTGTGCAAATAACCCCGAATTTAGTAGGTAAACTAATGCATACTGTATTTTCTATTTCTATGGAATATCTGGATAGTTCCTGCTGTCTTTCTATGGAGGTTGCAGCCAGATGTCCCTGCCTTTTTCCCTTGGCTCCTTGCAAGATCGCATGGTCCTCCAGTCAATTTTTTTTTTCTTTGTTCTTTTGGTTTTTTCGAGACAGGGTTTCTCTGTACAGCCCTGGCTGTCCCGGAACTCACTCTGTAGTCCAGGCTGGTCTCGAACTCAGAAATCCACCTGTCTCTGCCTCCCAAGTGCTGAGATTAAAGGCGTGCGCCACCACTGTTTGGCTGTCAATTTTTTTGAAACCCATATTAATAGACATTATGATAGTATCCAGTCTACTGCTATTATAGACCAAATTTTAAAGCATCACACAAAAAATACACCTACAAACCAAATACCCTTCCCTTCTGAAAAGTGATACGGTCCAGCAGAAACAAGCTATTGGCTATGATTCTTTGCTAATTGTCTCTGTCTCTTTAAAAGAAAATTTTAAAGTATTTATCTGTTTATGAATTTTTTGCTGCATGTATGTACATACACCACGTGTGTGTGGTGCTCAAGGAGGTCAAAAGAAGGAATTGGATCTCCTGGGACTGGAGTTCCAGATAGCTGTGAGCCACTATGTAGATGCTGGCACTTCCTCTAGAAGAGCAACCAAATGCTATGCCATCTCCCCAGCCCTCTCTTATTTATTTATTTATTTATTTACTTATATTTTTTGAGACTATGTAGCCTTGACTTGGCTAGCTTCAAGACTTCAGTTGTCTCTGTCTTGGTTGTTAGTTCCTTACACTCTGTCATGTGACCTTTGCCCTCTGTAGACTTGTCTTTCAGTGCTCACTGGTCCCATTTAGACTTTCCCCTTTTGTCTTCCAGAGCTCTCTCATGCCTTTAGGTCCTCCCCCATTGGGTCCCCAAGGTAGACACTGCCCTTCTCTACACTCTAGTGACCGCTTTCCTAGGCCCTGGCAGCTCACATTGAACAAGACAGAATGTCATTTCCCAGCACCCTCTGCTTGGCTAGGGGGCTTGGCTCCCCTCTGCAACCCTCTCTCTTGGTGTTCCACAGCCTAGCAACTATGGCTGTGCTTTGACCAAACGGCCAAGTGGTCAGTTCAGTGCTACTTCAGACAAATCAAGCTAGGAGCCAGTCAGAATGGATTACAAGAAGCAACCTGGGAAACATGGTCCTGACGTCCTCCTGTTTGCTCTCAGCTGCCCAGCACACTGACTGTGCTGACCTTGGGCATGGAGGAACAGGAGGCAGCAGTGTGAGTGGACGTGCCAACTGTCCACAAGTCCTTGAATGGAGGCGTCCATGTGAACTCTTCAGAAGCACTTTCGTAAGATGTAATCCGCTCTCGAACGAAGTGGAATGATGTACCGGCACCCTCTATACCCATGGCTTCCACACCCTGTGGATCTAATCCGTTCGAAAAGAACATTGTGTCTGTGCTAAACATGCACAGATCTTTTTCTTGTCCCTTGTCCTTATTCCCTAAATAGTACAGCCTACAACTAGTCACATAGAGTTTACACGGGTACAAGGTATTCTAGACGTCTGTGTAGGTCACGTAGATGTGGATGGGATGATATGTGTAAGTGCACCCAAAGCCACGGGGGATTTGTATCTGGGACCTTAGCACCCACAGCACGTAGTATCTGCAGAGGATCCTGCTGCCAATCCCGTGTGTACCAAAGGATGACTGTACAGAGCTCTAAGGACTACTGTCTAGCCTCGTGTCTCTTTCCTCTAACTCCACTAACTCCACTATTTATTTATTTATTTATTTATTTATTTATTTATTTATTTATGAAAATGCTGGGGACAGAGCACAGGGGCTGTGTGTCCACGCGAGTGCCTTGCTGCTGAGCTGCTTCTCCAACCTTTGGGCTTCTTACAGATAGTTCTGGCAGAGGCGTTGGACCATCTATAGCCGTAGTTCTCAGCCTGTGGGTCTCGAATGAGACCCTTTTGGGGGTCGAACAACCCTTTCATAGGAGTCACCTAAGACGAATCTGCACATCAGATATTTCCATTACAACTTGTAACAGTAGCAAAATCACAGTTAGGAAGTTGCAACAAAAATAATTTTATGGTTGGGGGTCACCACAAGACAAGGAACTATATTAAAGGGTCACAGCTTTAAGAAGGCTGAGAACCACTGATACACAGAGCCTTTGAGCACGTCAGACTTGGTATTTCTTGAACCCTGGCTAGTCACTCTCCCAAAGTGATACTATTTGTGCGTGATTGGGATGCCTGGCCCTGGGGTCTGGCCCAGCTAGGCAGTTTTCATCTGAATGGTGTTGTCTGAGGCGCTGGGTTAGACTAGGTCAGGTGAGGCTTTATGTATAGCTAGCACCTTGGTGCCCCTCCACAGTGCTCTGGCTCTCCACATGGCTAGTTTGGGAGGGAGGGAGTGAAGCGACCGGGTGACCACATCCAAGAATTACCACGTCATTTCTGTTCTCTGTTGGTCATGAGCCCTGCCCAGGTTCAGGGGAAGAGAAATTGTCTCCATCTTCCCCTGCTCCTTTCTTCAAGTTTGAATTATGTTTATCTGTTGTGTGTGGGTATGCTGTGGTGTATGACAGGTTGTGGGAGTTGCTTCTCTACTTCGCCGTGTTGGTGTCCGGAGTTAAATTAAGGTCATCAGTTTTTGTCATCAAGGTTGGCAGCAAGTGCTTTTACTCACTGAGCCATCTCTGCAGTGCCATTTCTTATTTCTTGGTGGCTGGAACTGTACACAAGAGGCACAGAAGAAAAGGTTGACTGTGTCTGTCTTTCAGAACTATTGGACAGCAGGACCCAGACCCTTTCCTTCTGTTCCTCAGTGTTTGCTTCCTCCTCGTAGCCCAGGTGGCTGCTGGGACTAGCCACTGGGAACCTCTCCTCTCCCTTAAGGGAGTGTCTTTTTCATCAGTCAGCTAGTCCCATGGCTGTGTCTTATTAAAAGGCTGCTGTAAGACTATGCCGAGACAGGAGTCAGAGGGTCTGCTTGAGGGAGACAGGAAGAATGTGCAGAAACAGTTTCCAGTACCAGTGTCGTCGCACCTTCCCCAAAGCCGAGCCCACATGCACCTTAGAGGGAGCAGAAACCATAGCCAGACCCAACCTACTGAGAAAAGACATCTGGATTCCCAAGTGTGCCTCTGTGATCTCACACACTCTCTCTCTGCTCCCAGTTTACCACCGGCACATGCAACGACTCTGTGATTCACAACTGTGACCTGTGTGGCAAGAGCTTCCGCCTGCAGCGCATGCTCAACCGGCACCTTAAGTGCCACAACCAGGTAAAGAGGCACCTGTGCACCTTCTGTGGCAAGGGCTTCAATGACACCTTCGACCTGAAGAGGCACGTACGCACACACACAGGTAAGGCTGTAAGTGTGCTTTGCTCACTTCCTGTTCCTGTGTCATCATCCCTCCCCACCCCAAACCCCCAAGCAAGTTAGGAGGGTGGAGTAGGATGATATTTCTGGAAAGGACATGGAGTGAGGCATTTGGGGCTATCCCTGACTCTGCCACCTGTTAGCCTTGTCACCTGGGGCATGCAGGCCACCTCTCTCTGTCTGAATTTGCTCCTGTAAGAGAGGCATGGTATATAGGTTCAAGTGAGGCTGACACAGAGTCTCTGCTGTAGCGCCGCCCCCCCTTAGTCTGACCGCAGAGTGGGATGTTTAAGGCTGGCTTCAAATATTTTGTGCCTCTTTCCTGACTCTTACTGTCACTGGTTTGGTTTTGCTTTTGCTTTCTTAAGAAAAGGCACAGGCTGGCCTTGAACTTTATCCTTTTTTTTTTCTCTACCTTCCAAGGGCAGGGATTGCTGGTGTGCACCACTGTGCAGTAACCCTGACTCGGGACTCATAATCCTCCTGAAACAGCAGAACAGCTGAGCTTCCAGTTGGAGCATGCGTCTTCCTTTAGGCCTCTTCCTTGGTTTCCCAACTTTTCTTCTTTCTCTTTTTGGTTAAATGCTGGGGATAGAATCTAAGGCCTTGCCACAGAGCTACGCTGAGCCCATGTTCCAACTTCGGTAGTGTGGATCTGAGACTTCCTCTTGTGTGTTCCAGTGAGTCTGTGGTGGGAGATGACCTTTTGCCTCAGTCTCAAACCTGCTGATTGGTCACAGGCTTCTTCAGCTCTATCTCAGGCACGTCTGGCCTCCAGGCTTCTCCGTTTGAGGCCCAGTCCACACCTTTGGTCCAGTAAGCCCTGGAGGAAAATTGTAAGGATGCCGCTTCTCTAGAGTTCTGTAACTCCTGGTAGAATGGTACAGATGTCTCCCTCTATTTCACAGGAGGCCTCTCACTTTGAGAGTCACATCATCAAATCTCCAGGGATCCCATCCCACCCCATCCCATTTAAACATGACTGATCCTAAGCTTTTAAGTCCTGCCCTGGCTATCGCTCCCCCGCTCAGCAGCCTGGAGCTGTGTGCATAGGCCCTATCCCTCAAATTCTTTGAGAATATAGGGTTTGCCCCGGGTGTTATGGAAGGGGAAATGCCCACATCTCTTTCCAGAGAGAGCCTTCAGCCCTTTGAGTCTCCCCCAGGGACCTTCCCAGGTCCTGTGTATTCCATTTTCTTTCCTAGTTATCATGCTTTATTTTTCTTAAGAGTGGTAGCGTTGCTGCCTCCCTGGCCTGGCAAGAGTGTCCTCCACATTATAAAATAGACTGCTCTACAAGAGACACCTTTCCTTTTGTGAATTTTTTAGGGGGTGGGGTGGGGTGGGGGTGAGGTAGGATGGGGTGGGGATGAGGGCTGAGATAGGATTTCTTCATGTTATCCTCTCAAGGGCTAAGACTAAAGGCGTGTGCCCACCACACCTCTCCTTAAACAAGCAAACAAACAAAAACTGTTTTTTACTACACTGAACTTTTTGTTGGATTTAGGTACCCCCCAATGTCTAGACCTAGAGGCCTGCAACTAAAACCAAGTTAAAAAAAATATATCTGTAGCCTTAGAAGTCATTACCTTCTCTCAGTTAATAAGGGAAGTCACTATCATGGCTTCTAATGAATATGAGGGGTTTTTTTGTTGTTTTTTGTTTGTTTGTTTTTGAGACAGGGTTTCTCTGTGTAGCCCTGGCTGTCCTGGAACTCACTCTGTAGACCAGGCTGGCCTCGAACTCAGAAATCCACCTGCCTCTGCCTCCCAAGTGCTAGGATTAAAGGCGTGCACCACCACCGCCCGGCAAATATGAGTTTTTTTTAACTTGATGATATAAATGAGGTCTGCATTTCCTCTGAATCTGACCATAAGTTGTTTTTTTTTTTTGTCTCTAACGATTAATCAATCAAGTAAGTAATACAAAAAATTGACTCCACGGCCTTGAACACGCTGAGCAAGGTTCTAACATGAACCTATATTTCAGACCTGTTTTAATTTTCTATTCTGAGAGTGGTCTTGACAAGGTGCTCAGATTGGCCTTGAACTCACATGAGTAGCCCTGGCCAGCCTTGAACCAGCAGTTCTAGTGATTGAGAGGCAGCTCCGGAATCTGGACCACAGCCGCTAGCTGGGTGTGGCTGCTGAGCTCCAGCTTTGTGACGGGCAGCAATAATAAACTTTAAAATATATCATTAAAGATAATTTCCTTAAATCCCAGCACTCAGGGTACAGAGGCAGGAGGATCTCAGTGAGTTCTAGACAACCTGGTCTACATATGAAGTCCTAAGCCATTCAGGGAAATTCAGTGAGACCCTGTTTTAAAAAATCGTACCTGTTTCTGTTTGTTTACTTATGTTTTGAGGCGGTCTCCTGTGGTCTAGTCTGGCCTTGAACTCTACCTTCTGCTTTAGCCTCTTGAGTACTGGAATTATAGTTACCTGCTACTGTACCTGGCTCCTTCTGGAAATTTCTAAATTTTACTTTAAAGCAGTTTGCTCCTTAATTTCTAGTGGACAGCACTATAATAGTTGAAACTGCTGGCTAGACATTTTTAGAGTTTTAATGATAACTTTTGCTTTTAAAGTAATAAACAATATGCACTGTGGGAATGGCTTGAACCCGTCTCCACGCCCAGACTCCTGTGCTAGTGGAGGTATGCCTCCAAAGATTACTGGATCATAGAGAGAAGCTGGGGGCTACATTTATCTTATCTGATGACAAACATGTGGAGTCACTGACCTGGGCAGGGCATGGGGCTAGGGGCTGGAGGAGGAGGTCAGGCCTATGACTGTCTCTTGATCTTTACCATAGACATGATTGTACTACAGAAAACTTTTGAGAGGTCTTGGATGTGTTAGCTCATGTGACCCAACCTCACTGGCTCCATAAGACCATCCCAGAATTTAGTGGGAACTTGGTCTTTGCCTTTGGTTGAGCTGTGAGCATTAGAGTTTAGCTGCTGACTATTCTAAGTGTTGTATTTAGGTCAGAAACAAAGATATAGACACTCAGCACAAATACAGGAGACAGCTGGGTGAGGGATGTGTTTGCATAGAGTCCAAAAAGACCAAGCCTTACTTAGCATTTTAAAAACCTGGCAAGGATCCTAGGGACCGCCGTTAGAGAAGGGTTAGCAGTGTTGGTAAATTCAGCAAACACCAATGGACGGACAATCGGGCTAATTTTGCCTCTCACCCATACCACCAAAAGCATCTCTTTGCATCCTGGCAACTGTGGAGGGCATCTAATTAGAGACTCAAAATTCAAAGAAAAATTCTTGAAAAAGATTCAGGGAATATGTCTTACATTAATATCCAAACAGATGAAAGAAAAGATTAGGAATCCTTTTTTGAGTATGATTTCACCAAGAAAAAAGTAACCATAGGATTCTTTGTCCCTGTTTTCTGTCTCTCTATGGTGTGTGTGTGTGTGTGTGTGTGTGTGTGTGTGTGTGTGTCTCCAGACTAGGGGGCAAGGGTGTGCTCCAGATGGTGGGTCATTAAATATTTGAATAAACCCAGTGGTCAGAGGAAAAGCCCCCTAGCATTTTTTTTTTTAATATATCAGTCACTGGTTGTGGTGGTACATGCCTGTAATCACTAGGGAGAAGTCTGAAGGTTTATGAGTTCCAGGACAGCCTGGACTAAACAGTGATTTCTAGACAAGCAACAGACACCCCAGCCCACCACAAACACACAAAACCAAACAAGCCAGAATTAACAACAACAACAAAAGCAATCTGTAAATGAGTGGCAGTTTTTTGTTCTAAATCGTCTTGGGCCCTGCATGCCGGAAGCAGTTCCTTGTTAGGATGGTTTATGGAGGAGGGCTACTGAGAGGAACTTGTCAAGCAGTGAAGGCAACTGGGGTTTAGGGTTATCCTTCCACGATGTCCTATCCACAGTTTGTGGGGGACCTCTCTATACCCATTTCAATCAGACATAGCTGAAGATAGTTTTCACTTCCTGTCATTGGCAAAGTTAATTGCTAGTGCCCAATCCTAGGAGAAGGGGATGCCTAGGAGCTGGTAGCTGCCTCCCTACATGTGCACTGGGGCTGTGCATTAGCCCAAGAAGAGGGTCTGGGTGCAGAGCCAACACTACCTTCCATATATATACTTTACAGAGATGTTTCTCCAGTCCAGTGTCAGAGACAGGATTACAGAGGCCAGACTCACCCACACTGAAAGAGAGAGCAGCACCGAGCATCAACAAAACAAAACAAAACAAAACAAAACAAAACAAAACATGTATGTATGTTCAGCTGACAGCCCAAGAAAAGCACCGCGGATTTGTGCTTACAGAACGTTCTTTTGGATTTGGGCTTTTTTACTTAGGGTTACTGCCTAAGAATGGCTGCCTGTTGACAGAAATGATTTGTTTTTGGGAAAGAGATCTGTGTGTTTAAGTGAAAAATACTGGCCAGGCTGAGGTCTGTGCTAGGTCTAAGTGGTGTGGCAGTGGATAGTTTGGAGACAGGAGGGGGGGTTTGATAGAGAAATTAAAAAACAAAACAACTGACCTACCTTCACACATACTGGACTTCGCACCACCCGAGTGTCCACACCCACACTACTCAGTAAGGTTTGAGCAACACCGTCAGCACCTGGGAGGTGGTAGGCGTGTACAATTGCACATTTTGATGCCCCAAAGGCGCCAGCCTCATAGTTGAGGCCTACCATTCATTGAAAGTATTTTGTTTTCCTGTTTGGTAAAATGAGTGCTCATGCTGTGCTGTGCTGTGGAAGATTTTGGATGGCATAAAAAATACAGCAAGTGTCAACCACCATGATGACTGATGAGGCCAAAAGGTTGGTTAGGCCTGGAAAGATGACTCTCAGCTCTGAAGGTGTGGTGGCTCATGCCCTTAATCCCAGCACAGAGGCCGAGGCAGGAGGATTATTGAAGTTCAAGGTCAGCCTGAGCCCTTGGTTTTCTTGGGTTCAGTTACCAGCACCCACATGGTCTCGTACCATCATCTGTTACTGCTGTAGGGGATTTGATGCCACCTTCTCACTTCTGCAGGCCCTGCGCTTACATGGTATACACACACACACACACGCACACACACACACACAGGCTCATACACATAAAATAAATATGTTTTGTGAGGGTTTTTGTTTGTTTGTCTGTTTGTTTCTGAGGCAGGATCTCACGGTGCAGCTCTGGCTGACCTAGAACTTGCTATGTAGGCCAGGCTAGCCTCAAACTGCCAAGTGCTGAGCTTGCCACCATGCCTGACTAGACATAAATACATCTTTAAAAAAGATGAAAAGGCTGGCTCAAATAGTAAGTACCTGTGGTTTGAGCCTAAGGACCCACGTTTGATCCCAAGAACCCATGGGAAAAACCAGATGTGGTTGACTCACCCACATGGCCTGGGGGTGTAGCCCAGTTGGTGAGTGGCTTGCCTAAACCATGCAAATGGATTAATTTAATCTCTATACCATATACAGGAGTGTGGAGGCCCACTCCCGTAGTTCCTTCGCTTGGGAAGTGGAAGCAGGATGTTCAAGGTTAGGCTCAGCTACACAGTGAGGTAGTTTGAGGCCAGCCTGGGCTACAGGAAAACATTAAAAAAACAACCTTATGCCTCTGGTTGAATGACGTAAAGAAGGCTCATGCCTTTCTTGTGGGCTGTGTTCCACAGAGAGACCCTGAGGAATTCCAATTTGAGGTGAGGGCTCAGGGAGGGGCTGCCCACAGGACAGGGGGCTTTCTTGCCTTATCTTCCATCAGGGGCTATATTGAGAGAGACCAGAAGGCAAACAAACCCCAGCCTGACTAAAGCGGAGAGGACAATGGTGTCTTTGTTTGGGGCCTGAGGAGAAAGATTGCCTGGATTGGGAAAAATGCAGATCAGAAGTTTAAGGCAGGGCTGCTAGCTGAGAAACTGTGGAATCCACTCCCCCCAGCTCACCTGTGGCATAGCCCCATCCGTGATTTCATTTAGATTTTAACAGATATATAATATATTATTTTTTTTTACCTAAAAAAGATAATATATTTGGAGGGGGGGGTGGGACGGTGGAAAATGAGATTTTAAAACAAAAAAACAAAACAACAAAAAAACAAAAAACCAAGTTTCTTTTACAGCCCCAGTTCTCTTCTGAAAGCGATTTGCCATTTGTTTTTTGTTTTTTGTTTTGTTTTTGTCCTGGATGCTTCTAAGACCTGCTGCTATCATGG
This sequence comes from Grammomys surdaster, assembly GCF_004785775.1. Taxonomy (NCBI): domain Eukaryota; kingdom Metazoa; phylum Chordata; class Mammalia; order Rodentia; family Muridae; genus Grammomys; species Grammomys surdaster. The sequence goes on from NW_021604587.1 coordinate 4,676,119, forward strand.
GAATGAGACCTTGGCTTGCTTGGTGTCTGCATCGTGGAAGGACCTTACTTTTCTTTTCTTTCTTTCTTTTATTTATTTATTTTATGTATATGAGCACACCATTGCTCTCATCAGACACACCAGAAGAGGATATCAGACCCCATTACAGATGGCTGTGAGCCACCATGTGGTTGCTGGGAATTGAACTCAGGACCTCTGGAAGAACAGTCAGTGCTCTTAACCACTAAGCCATCTCTCCAGCTCCCCCCTCCCCACTCCTTTTCATCATTGTCCTGTTTAATAGGAAATCATGACAATTTCCATCACAGAGGCAGAGTCCTTTCCTAGTTCCCAGAAATACTTGCTTTCATTTTCAGGTTTTTTTCTGTTTTATTTAATTTTGACAGTGCCACCATGAATTTTCTTGTATATCCTTTGCCCACATGTGTGAGTCTATCTATAAGGTAACCTCCCACAAGTGAACTTACTAGGCCACAGGGCAGGAACATTCTGAGTTTTACCAGCGTTGCCTGCTTGCCATCCTAGAGGCTGCCCTTAATGTCTTCTCCCGGCAGGAGGCCAGTGTCAAAGCTTCTTGTTGTGAGTTCACAATTGGATCAAAGTCAGGAAAGGAACATTTGACCTAGAGGAAGGAAAGGAAAAAAAAAAGAAAGAAAAAAAAAAGAAAATTCCAGAAGTGGGGAATTTACCTGGAGCTATGGGATATGAAACTCAGCTTAGTGTTATGAATAAACAAACAAACAGAATGAAAAGTTCAAAAGTCTTTGTTGACAACTCCCCAAAAGAACATATATGTGTGTGTATATATACATACATACATATATATACACACACACACGTATATATGAATGCATGTATATGTGTATATATGTATGCATGCATGCATGCATGAATGAACGGACGGGCGGACGGACGGACGGACGAACGAACTAGGTAATAAAGGCCTAGGATAGAGAATTCAAAAGAGCAGCCAGTGAGGGATGACTGCCAGCCACCTAGGGACCACATTTTTTTTTTTTTAATCCTTTTTTTAGTTGTGAAATACAGAATTCTTAACAAAAGGTGTAGTTGAAAGACTTAGGGATACGGCAGACAGCTGACTCCTGCATGGCCTGCTTCCATTGTGTTGCGCTAGATTCTAAATCCTGAGCCTATTCGCCCTGAGTACTTAGTGTTGTGCCTGCGATAGCTCAGTTAATCCTCAGAGCAGCCATCCTGGGTGTGAGAACTTTTGTGGGTGAGGCGATTGAGCCGTGGGGAGGGTTAACAGATCGACCACGGACTCCGTTAATGAGTGGCAGATGTACATTGCCTGGCTTCCCAGTGGCCTTGGACTTTGGAATACTGGTAGGTGTCAGTAGGTTAATTATGTCCCGTAGCAGATGGTGCTTTTGGTTCACAACCAACCTGTTCTTTTGACTAAGACAAGATTGGTTTTTACTAGAGAGGGAGATGATGGGCGTGGCCTCAGTGTTGTGGGTGGGGCTTAGATCCAAGAGCTCCTGGAGACCAGAGCTTAATCATTTTAGCCCAGGAAGGAGCTTTTTTGACAAAACCTCTGTCTGCCTGGAGTGAGATTATAGAGTCAGAAGAGGAAGCAGGAACAATGGGGCAGGGAGCAGCTTTATAAGTTAGAAATGTCATAACTAGAGCTTTTATGGTCTGTCTCCTTCTGTGTCTATTATCACAAAGTGCCCAGTCTCAAAACCAGACTTGGTGCCTATACTATGTCCTCTTATGAAAAAAACTCTTAGTCAGCCCCTTTCTTTACTGGCCAGGTGATGCAGGGCCCCTGAAATCTCCTAACCTTCGCAGACTATGCATTAAATACTACAGGGAAGGTGATAAGGTTCTTCAAAGGCTAGTCAGAATGTGGTCCTACCGGTCCCTGAGTCACCCCAGGAATAGGAAGCTCCATGTCAAGACCCAGAAGTGTTCATTGCTTGGAGATATATATATATGCAGTGGAGTATCATACAGCCATAAAGAATGAAATTATGTCACCTCATTTGAAGGGAGACAAGTGTAGAACCTAGTTTTTTGTTTTAAGTTGACCCAGAAGTGTTCATTGCTTGGAGATATATATATGCAGTGGAGTATCATACAGCCATAAAGAATGAAATTATGTCACCTCATTTGAAGGGAGACAAGTGTAGAACCTAGTTTTTTGTTTTAAGTAGAAAGTGGACCATTAGAGAAGGGGGGTGGGGCGAGACAGTGCAGGTGAGTGGGGCCTGAGGGAGTGAGTGCAGGAGACCTAACCCTGCTCCTCATTTGCCATGGGATCAGTGAGGGAGAAATGCCTTTCCCTTCTCACTCTTTGATGCCTGCAGAACCCAGGAGAGCAGGCCCTGCGCCTCACGTGGCAGCAGAGTAGAGTTGGCTGTAGAGGTAAAAGCAAAGATGAGCTGCCCCAAGGACATGAGAGAGGAAGAGCTGGCCCTACCCTTGCCAGCTTTGGCATGGGTGAGCTAGCGGGGGACAGTGCTGGAGAGTTTGGTGGTGCAGGTGTAGGAGAGTTAAAGAGCTGACCTTTACCTCCAAGGCCCAAATCCAGGGCTTTGAGCCCACCCCCAACACCTAGCTCATCTATGAACTGCTGGAGCACATGAAGGGTCTGATCCTACCGATCCAAAACTATAGGATCTCCACGACACGGGGCAACAACAGGATGTCCAAGAGGAGTCCCGGTGAGGATCCAGTACTGACCGTGTAACAGAAGCCGGAGGCCTCAAACCAGACCAATGACTCGTTGCAATAAACATTGAAAGTAGAGATGTGTGGATAGAACTGTGTACTGTGGGACACACTGTGACACACTACAGCCTCCGTGGCAAGATGTTTTGTTTTTCTATCTTTTCTTTTTTTGGGGGGTGGGTATGCAAGGGCCGTTGAGCAGATACAGAGGGACTGAGAGATGAATGGGATCAGAGTGAGCGATATAAAATTCACAAAGAACAGATTAAAAGGTTAAGGAAAAAGAAAAGTCCTGTAAGTTTCCAAAACTTTTTGGGAAAAAAAAGAAAAGAGTAGGTAATAGTGTTAGTGTGACTAGGATCATGTAAGTCTTATGTGTGTGTGGAAAAACCATTTATTTGTGTGCATGGGTGTTTTGTCCAAGTGTGTGTCTCTAGTACATAGAACAGGTCTGGTGTTCATGGAGGCCCAAAGAAGGCATCAGATCTCCTGTGTGTATGGATGGTGGATACAGAACCTACCTGGGTCCTCCAGATGAGCAGCCAGTTCTCTTAGCACTTGAAAAGGACACAGTGAAGGCCAAGCATGGTTCATGCCTTTAGTTTCAGCACTCGGGAGGCAGAGGCAGATAGCTGGATCTCTGAGTTCGAGGCAAGTTCCAAGCCATCCAGAATGATAAGGTTAAGCCCTATCTCAACAACAGAGTACGAATTCTCAGCTCTGCCCTAGATCCAGAACTGAGACTCTTGTTTCTTTTGGTTTTGAGACAGCATCTCACTGTGGCCCAGAGTGACTTCAGACTTGTGGCAGTCCTTCAAGTCAGTCTCCCAAATGCTAGTATCACAGGCTTGCATCACCTCGCTGGCTTAAAACATTCTTTCTGGTGACTGGTGAGGATTTTTGCTGCAGTGCCCTGAGTACCTTTCTTACCTCAGACTAAGCGCAGTCCCAGCTAGATCTAAGGAGAGTAAGCAGGAGTTTATAAACTTACTTGTTTAATCTTGGCTGCAGAGTAGAGTCTTCCAAGGAAACTTTGAGAAGTCCTTCTTCAGACCATGTCCAGAGCAACTAAATACATTCAAAAACATATTTAATAGTATGTACCTATACACATGTATTCATAACTTTGTATAAATTGTAAACAATCCCAAGAAACTCTTTGATGACTAGGGGAAGAGACATGTATGAAGTGAGAGAGGGGCCTTTTTAGAATTATTTATTTATTTATTTATTTATTTATTTATTTTGTTTTTTCAAGACAGGGTTTCTCTGTGTAGCCCTGGCTGTCCTGGAACTCACTCTGTAGACCAGGCTGGCCTCAAACTCAGAAATCCGCCTGCCTCTGCCTCCCAAGTGCTGGGATTAAAGGCGTGTGCCACCACCGCCGGGCCTTAGTTTTATTTTTTAATGTATTATTTATTGTTGAGATCTGTCTTATGTAGTCACATGACTCAGGTTGGCCTTGAACTCCTGATCCTTCTGCTTTCACCTCCTTCAAGTGCTGGGATAACAGACATGGGCTTCTGAACTTGGCTATCTGGGATTACAGAATACCACTGCCTAAAACATTTCATTTAAAAAACAAAATGACACAGTGAGTCAATCTGTGTGTGTGCGCATGTGTGATCGCAAGCATGTGGTAGGAAGAGGTAGGCCAGTGACATCAGGTGTCCTCTGTCACTCTGTGCTTCCCTTCCTCCCTCCTTCCCTCCCTCCCTCCCTCCCTCCTTCCCTCCCTCCCTCTGTATGTTCTTTCTCAACATTTATTTAGTGCACATAAGATATAAGGTATGTCTACCTATGCATGCCATGTCTGAGTTTGAAGGTCAGAGGACCAATGGGAGCCATTCTTTATGTCCTTCTACCATGTGAGTTCACAGCACCTTTTTCTGAGAAAGAGTTTCTCTCTTGGCCAGTGAGTGCCAGGGATACACCTGCCATTGATTTCCAGAAACTGGAGATGGAGACATGGTTTTATGGTGTAGCCCAGGCTAGCCTTGAATTCACAGAGATCTGTTTGCCTCTGCCTCCAAGTGCTGGGATTAAAGGCATGTGTTACTGTAAATGAATCACTTAGCATGCCTACAAGCATAGTTCTGAACAAATGAGAAACGTTTCAGATTTCTTTCCCTTTCCAGATGCTATTGTTGTATTAAGACTTGTGCCGGGTGGTGGTGGCGCACGCCTTTAATCCCAGCACTTGGGAGGCAGAGGCAGGTGGATTTCTGAGTTTGAGGCCAGCCTGGTCTACAGAGTGAGTTCCAGGACAGCCAGGGCTACACAGAGAAACCCTGTCTCGAAAAACCAAAAAAAAAAAAAAAAAAAAAAAGACTTATAAAGGTCACAGTTTTAACATTAATCAAGTGGAGTGTTTTGGTTTTTTGTTTGTTTGTTTATTTTGTTTTGTTTTGTTCGAACTCAGAAATCCGCCTGCTTCCACCTCCCAAGTGCTGGGATTAAAGGCGTGCGCCACCACCTCCCAGCAAGTGGAGTGTTTTGGGACCTGGCAGCCACCACATCCATGCCTGGCTTTGTAAATATAAGTTCTAGTGACTGAGCTCAGGTCTTGGGTATATAAAGCAAGCACTTATACCAGCTCAGCTGTCACCCCAGCCACCTACCTGATGGTCCTTCATTTCATCTCTTCAGTGCTTAGCACAGTGTGAGTGAGCTCTGCGCTGCCTCCCATGATGCCCAGCACAGAGGCTGGGGTAGTATCTCTGCCTTCCTCCCTTCCCTGTTCTGTCCTTCATTGCCTAACCTTGCTTCTTGAGATGGCCTCTCCAATAAACTTATTCTAGGATCTTTGTCTCAGAGTCTGTTTCCCGGGAAACGGACAGTACATAAATTGAAAATAGTGTTGACCTGGCCGCTAAAAGGTAAGACCATTAATTAAGTCAGATGAAAAATTGTTAATATCTCTCCCAGAGCCAAGTGGTGGGTTCTGGCTCACTGGCGCCCACGTGTGTTAGGTTTGTTCAGCTAGCTGCCAGGACCCTTGTAGATGGTTCTGGCTCCACTCTGCTCATATCATCAGAGATCTTAGTCAAGGGAGACTTTTATGGCTTCATCAGAGGGAAGCTTGGGCTTGGCTATGACCAGCTGGTGACTGTCTGCCCCTCATCCTTGCAGGCATTCGCCCCTACAAATGTGAGGTGTGTTACAAGGCCTTTACTCAGAGATGTTCCTTGGAGTCCCACCTGAAGAAGATCCATGGGGTACAGCAGCAGTATGCCTACAAGCAGCGTCGGGACAAACTCTATGTGTGTGAGGATTGCGGCTACACGGGCCCCACCCAGGAGGACCTGTATCTGCACGTGAACAGTGCCCATCCAGGTAGCACATTTCTCAAAAAGACTTCCAAAAAGTTGGCAGCCCTTATGCAGAACAAGCTGACATCCCCGCTGCAGGAGAATTCCACCCTGAGTGAAGAGGAGGAAAAAAAGTGAAGAGCGAGAAGAAAAGGCAGAGGAGAGATGCTGGTGCTGCATTTACTCGGACTTATGGTCTGAGGCGTGCCCCTCTGCTCCCCTGGATCTTTTTATAGTGACAAGTATTCAGTCCACCTCTCTTTTCTTTTGGGACATCAACAATAAGAAGCACCCCAAAGTTGTCAGTCATTGTGCCACAACAGGCTCTGTACCCTGTGTATCGTTTTCTTGGTGGCTGGGGTCACATACGTGTGTGTGTGTGTGTGTGTGTGTATCTGTGTGTGTGTGTATCTGTGTCTCTGTGTCTGTCTGTTATGTGTGTTTTTTTCCTAGTAGAATTTTCACATATGAATAGAGAGAGAGGTGTTCTTAAAGAGACTGTCATCTTACGGTGCCTTGAAATGTTTCCCAAGCAAGGAAAATGTATATTCTTTCTGAAAGAGTTTACAGAAATTATTTTAATAAATGAAATGTTCATGTGAAATTTCTTTTTAAGTTTTTACTTATTTCCCTTTATTTTATGTGCATTGGTGTTTTGTCACATGTATGTCTATGTGAGGCTGTCAGATCTTAAGAGTTACAGTTGTGAGCTGCCATGTGGGTCCTGGGATTTGAACCCTGGTCCTTTGGAAGAGTAGTCAGCCCCCCCCCAACCACTGAGCCATCTCTCCAGCTCCAAAACAAAATAGTGTTGAGTTTTAGCTCTCTTGTTGAGGGCTTGTGTGACATGTCACTAGACTCAGGTACTTGGAGAGAGGTTGATGGTTCTGTCTTGGTAGACAGGATTTGAGGAGGCAAATCTTGTCAAGTGGGTTGAGCAAATGGTTGGTTGGTGAGATAAACCCAACACTGAGGGGCTGGAGGCTAGATATGCCTTGGGGCACAACCTTGAGAACTCATTGCTTTCTTTCTTGGTGACCCTGGGGTTTCTGTGGTTTTTGGCTTCACAAGCTAGGACTTGCTGGATGAAGGGCTCTGCTTCCTCCCTGGAGGCTGGCCCTTGATGAAGCCTATGACAAACCCTGGAGCAAGAGAAGCTAGCCCAGGCATGACATACACCTGCTGAGGCAGCTCTGCTGGGAGGCTGGGCAGCAGACAGGTTTCCTTCAGGGCACTGGACTGGGAATGCAGCCACCTTGGGCAATAGCCCCCTCTCTCCTCACTGTGGAGCTCCATTCCTACATGTGGGAGAGATTAACAATGGAGTCTACCTTTGGACACGACAGGGAAAAGGGGAAGTCACAAGCTAAGTGGGTGAGAAGGTGGTTTCTGTGGTACTTCCATGACTGCTGGGCACGAGGAAGGGCCTAGACCCTCCCTTGGGAAGCCCCTTCATGAAAGCCTTGACACAAGCTGTGTGCTGCTGTCTAAGTTGACTGGAAAGTGGTGAGCTTGTCCTTGCGTTTCACTGCCTAGGCTTGTCTGTCCTTATTTCAAGGAGTCATGGCTAAGCTCCTTGGTCTGGGGGAAATTTTGAATGTCTGGCCATTGTCTTGTTTCCTCTTCGAATCCTTCCCCGTCTAGCCCCCTCTTTTCATTTCTCTTCTCTCAGTTCTGCCTTTCCCCTTCCCTCCTTACCCTGAACCAGGTCTTACGCCACAGGCTGGACACTTGAGATGCATTACCATTTCTCTTTCAACCATGGCTTTGCTTCTGAGAGAGAGGAAGAAAGGTCTGTGTACTAGCGATCTTCCAGGCTGGAACCTGGGCACCCCCTCACTGTGCAGGTGTCATTTGGAACACCTGTAAACACCCCAGGGGGCAGCAGCCCTGTCTCTGTGAGTCGGTGCAGAGACTTTCAAATCTGGTCAAAACACCTCTTTTCCTCATTCTTCCTTCAAAGCAGAGAAAAGGTTGCAGGTTCGACTGGGACCCTGCAGAGAAAGGCACAGAGTCAGAGTGCCTTTGACCAGTGTCACCCACCCCTCCTTATGCCTGAGGAAGCTCAGATCCTGGGCATCTGTAGAGCCCTTGGGTGTCTGTCCCATCTCTCCTGAAGCACCAGGTGAGTGGAATTTAACCTCAGAGCTACATTTAACCCTTTATGGTCAGGGCAGCAGTGGTGGCAAGGGCTGAACTTGGGACTCACAGGGTGCAGCCATTGTTAAGGGCTCTACCCTGACTTCAGAAGACAAACTGCTGACATGTGGTCATAGCTCTTGCCACAGAGTCTCCAAGTCTTGCTTCCCCCAGTTACACAGCTGGTGAAGACAAAAATGAGCTGCCCTGGCTAGAAGTGTATAGCTGGCTGCATCTGGTGTCACATAGGTACTGTGACTAAGGTAATGATCTATCTCCTTGGGCTAGTTTGTTATTAAACAACTTGTACAGTTGCAGATGACAGAAACCCAGCTTTAAATGGTATTAGCAATGGTTTGCATACTTCCTTCATGACGAAGAACTGTCAGGAAGCCTCCCTCAGAAAGACCTGTTGGGATCGGGGCTGAAAAGCTGAAGGTTCTGGACCTCTGAGATAGCTCAGGAGGCCAGAAGTGCTTGCTGCTGAGCCAGACACCGAAGCTTACCTTCAACGGCCCACGTGGTAGAGAACTGGCTCCTACAAGTTGTCCTTGAACATCCATATGTACTGTACGCCATGGCACTTACGCACCCCGCCCCCATTCACACAACATTTTTATAAGCTCCAGTTTCAAGATGGCCAGATACAATGCTCAAGAAATGGCACCGTCTCATTGTACTCTCCGTCTTTTCTGTATTTTTATAAATTGAGATGGGATCTTGCTGTGTGCTCGTGAATTTGTAATCCTGCTTGAGTCTCCCAAGCAGCTAGGTTTACAGCCATGAACCACTACGCATTGTCCTCTGCCATTGAGCATCTGAGCTTCTTGTCCTCCTGTCGTGGCCTTATAAGCAGGGTCAGGTGGAGTTCTGATGGCCACTACTAACTTGAGACCTGTGTGCCACCAGTGTAGTAGCGTAGATCATGGTAAATTTGGCTCTGGGACCTGTCTTTAGCCATCACTGTGCCTGGGACATGTGCTGCTTTTGGGTCTGAGGCACATGCTCTCATTGCCCCTGAATGAGTGGATTGGCTACAACATTCCTAAGAAAGTGGCTCCCCAGCAGAAAACTAGGGTGATGGGACCCAGAGGAAAAATAGATGTTGGGTAGGTGTAGTGGTTAAGACCAGAATGCTTGGAGCTGGAGAGATGGCTTGGCAGTTAAGCAACTACCTGCTCTTCTTGCAGAGGCCTAGAGTTCAGTCCCTGGCACCTACAATGCTAGCATCCACTAGTATCTTTCTCTCTCTCTCTCTCTCTCTCTCTCTCTCTCTCTCTCTCTCTCTCACACACACACACACACACACTCTTTTTAAAAAATAAAAAAAATTTTTTAGCCCTAGCTATCCTAGAACTCACTCTAGACTAGGCTGGGCTCGAACTCACAGAGATCCCTCTGCCTGTGCCTACCTAGCATTGGGATGAAAGGTGAGTGTCGTCACCACCATCCGGCTCAATTAAAAAAAAAAATAATCAGACAACACTGTAACAAAGATGCCCAGTTAATTATGTGGCTTCCCAGAGACCCAGGTTTCTCTCTTGTCACTCTGCCATGTCCTCAGATGTTGTAGATACATGCTAGCTGAAGCCGACACAACAGTGGGTAGCCATCCTGCATTTGGTTTTATAAGAAACCAAATCTGGCCAGGCGGTGGTAGTGCATACCTTTAATCCCAACACTTAGGTGGCCGAGGCAGGCGGATTTCTGAGTTCGAGAGTTCGAGGCTAGCCTGGTCTACAGAGTGAGTTCCAGGACAGCCAGGGCTACACAGAGAAACCCTGTCTCGAAAAACCAAACCAAAGGAGAAAAAAAAAAAAAAAAAAAAAAAAAAAAAAAAAAGAAAAAAGGAAAAAAAAAAGAAACCAAATCTGAAGCAAATGTTCAAATTCTAGGAGATTAGGAGGTAGTTCTAGGGTGCACCTGTAGGGACTGGGCTATATTCCTGGGTGACAGGAAGAAAAGAGACTTGGTAAAGGGAACAGAAGCTGGAAAGTTCCTGCTGAGGCAGGTGGAGATCTAGGAGGCAGGAAATGTGCCTGGCTGTCCTCTGGAGGGGTAGGGAGAGGAAACCCCATCTGTTACTGGTTAAAGATTTCTGCCATGGAAAGTGTCTGCTTCTGGACCCTTCCAACTTGTCCACGCTTGCACTGACCAGGAAGCCCCTTCTCTGCCACAGGCCTGTTGCAGTGGTCAGTCAGAAACAGTCCTCGGGGCATAGGCCCAGCTGATGAACTACAGGCAAGGGATATCTGTGTCTGCTCATGTCTGGAAAAGGTCTGTCTCGCCGTGTGAAGACGTTTGCCATGTGGGCTCTGACTTTTACACTCCTTTGTGAGCGATCCTTAAGGAAGGATGTAGCTACATCAACTGCGGGTGGAATGTGTAGCTTTCTCAGCAAAGCTTATATGTGACAGATAGAGGAATGAATTTGAATTATGACAGACAACTTGTAGTCTCTGTAAGATAGGCAAAATCTTTTCTTGACTTTTTGTTTGTTTGTTTGTTTGTTTGGACTAACACGATGGAGCATACTTTCAGTTCTAGCGCTTGGAAGGCCAAGGCAGGCAAGATTGCTGTGATTTTGAGGCCAGCCTGGTCTACATAATGAGTTCTAAGACAGTCAAGATAACAGAGAGAGAACTTGTCTCCAAAAAAAAAAAAAAAAAAAATTGGGGGAGCTGGAGAGATGGTTCAGTGGTTGAGAACACCAACTGCTCTTCCAGGGATCCTGAGTTCAAATCCCAGCAACCACATGGTGGCTCACAACCATCTATAATGGGATCTGATGCCCTCTTCTGGTATATATTGAAGACAGCTACAATGTATTCATATATATAAAACAAATAAATAAATCTTTAAAAGAAATTGGAGTATGGGGGTGCTGGAGAGATGGCTTAGTGGTTAAGAGCACTGGTGTCTCTTCTGGAGTGCCTGGGGTTCAATTCCCAGACCTACATGGCAGCACACAAGTGTCTGTAACTGAAGCTTCAGGGGGAGATCCAACACCTTCACACAGACACATGCAAGCAAAATACCAATGCACTTAAAATAAAGAGAAATAAATTGGGACTAGAGAGATGGTTCAACAGTCAAGAACACTGACTGCTCTTCCAGAGGTCCTGAGTTCAATTCCCAGCAACCACATGGTGGCTCATAACCATCTGTAATGGGATTGATGCTCTTTTCTGGTGTGTCTAAAGAGAGTGACAGTGTATTCACATACATAAAAGAATAAACAATTCTTAATAAATAATTTCAAAAATGTTTTCAAAAATCAGAGTTGAGCGTTTTGGAGGTATGTATGTCTAGGCCAGGGGTGAACCTTAGGCATTGTTCTTTAAGTGTCTTGTTTTTAAAGATAACTTCTCTCATTGGGACTTGGGGACTCTCCAGTTAGGCTGGCTGGCTGGCTGGCTGGCCAGTAAGCTCTGGTGATCTTCCTGGCTTTGTGCCCCCAGTGATAGGATTTTCACTACATATCACCATGTCCAGCATACTACATGGGAGCTGGGGATTGAACTCAGGTCTCCAGGCATGTTCAACAGACACTTAACTCACTGGATTATCTTCCCAGATTCCTGTCTTACTTACTTTTCTGTTGTCCTGAGAAGACACCATTTCCAAAGCAACTTATAAAATAATTATTGGGCCTTAAGAGTTTCAGAGGATGAGTCCATGACTGCCATAGTGGAGAGCATGGCGGTAGGTAGGCAAGCAGGCATGATGCTGGCACAGTAGCCGTGAGCTTCCATCTGAGAGGCAGAGACAGAGAGGCAGAGAGGGAGTGCTGACAGAGTATCATGGGCTTTTGAACCCTCAAAGCCCAGCCCCCAGTGATACACCTCTTCCAACAAGGCCAGACCTGCTAATCCTTTCCAAACTGTTCCACCAGCTGGGGACTAAGCATTCAAATATTTGAGTCCACGGGAGCTATTTTCTTTTAAATCATTCATCTCCTTTCAATGTTTATATATGTATAACATGTTACATGTATGGTGTTGTGCCTGAATGCATGTCTGTTGTACCACATGCATTCGTGGTACTAGCAGAAGCCAGAAGAAGGCATTGAATTCCCTGGAACTGAAGTTCTCGTGAGCTGCCATGTAGGTGCTGGGAATGGAACCCAGAGTCCTCTGTAACAGCAACAATTGCCCTGAATCACTGAGCCATCTCTCTAGCCCCTCCAACTTTATTTTAAGTAATTTTTTTTAATTTCATATGTATGAATATTATCCCAGGCCTCTGCAAGAGGAACTCGTTTTCTTAACTGCTGAACACAATAATTTTGAGGCAGGGTCTATGTAGCCCAGAGTGATCTTGAATTCCTATTCCTCTAGCCTCAGGCTCCTAATTGCTGGAGTTACAGACATGTACCCACTACATTCAGTTTTGATGTCCATTCTTGACTTTCAGAGTCCTACCTCATCCTTACCCTGTTAGCCAGGCCTGGTCTGCTCAGTCAGTTGCCAGGCAATTCAGCCAATGTTTCTAGGCTTGATTTGAGACCTACTTCTGATGCTGGTGGCTCTGCAGCCTTGAGTCTGTCAGTGGTGGGGTCAGTGGTTGGGCCTGTGAGCTTCTGATCTGCTTTGAGTCTATTGAGCAGCAGACTTTGGGTTAGTGTTCAGTTAACACATGGAGTGCTGGCTGATGCTGATGTTGGGCCAGCAGTCTTTCTGGGTGTTCATTTTGGAGAAAGGAATCTCTGATCAGCAGTGTGGCTCATTTTATGGATGTCATAGGTTGGGTCCTAGAAGCATAGGATGGAACAGGGCTTCTTAAATAAGTGATTTACTGAAGGGGGTTTTGGGGGAAACCAATAAGGAAGTGAGACTAACAAGGCCTAGAGGCAGAACCAAGATGAAGATCTGGTCTCTTCAGAAATCAAAGGGCCCTGGAGTGTGAATGGCACTTAGAAGTGCCACCTGGGGCAAGGGGTCAGTCATCACATGTGACCGACACAGAAGGCATGAATTCTGGGCATTTTCAGTAACAGCAGCTGTGAGCTCGTATAACCAAAGCACAAAGCACATAGGGGCTGGTTCACTCAGAGGTCTCCAAGGTGGGGCAACAGGACCAGACTGAAGGATCTCAGAGGTTATTAAAAAAAAAAAAGGCTAAAGTTCACTGACCCTCCTCAGAATGCGTATGTTTTGAGAAAGGACCTACTTTTAGAACTAAAGGAGTGTACCAGTTATTGCAAATTGTGTGGTCTTCCAAGAAATTTTATAAGCATTTATAATAATATATGTAGAGAAATGTGGTGCCTCTAAGTTGGTGTCACATCTGCCCAGGCTCTCCTCCATAGTTAGCCAATGCTGTTAGTTTCTTCCTCACAAGATTAGAGGATTTTATTTCACAAGACAGAGGGAACTCCAATAGGGTACAAGTATTATTGGCTTTTTGTATAACTTTTATGGTTTTTTTTGGTAAATATTAATGTGTGTATTCTTTGAAAAAACTGTGTGTGTGTGTGTCACACGTGTGTGTGCAGGTGCCTGGAGAGGCCAGAAAAGAGTCTTGTATCCCCTGGAGCGGAGTCATAGATACGAGCCATTTTACATGTGTGCTGGGAATCAGCCTGGGGTTCTGAACAAGAGCAGTACACATTCTTAGCTGCTGAACCACCTGAATTTATCTTCTAACATTACAGATCTGGGCCAGCAAGATGGCATAGCCCATGAATCACTTCATACCAAATCTGACTAGCTGAGCTCAGTTCCTGGAAGTCATGTGGTAAAAGAGAACTGGCTCCCACAAGTTGTTCTCTGACCTCCACATGGCATGGTGTGGCTTGTATACTTGGCACGTGTGCACACACACATACACACACACACTTGAATGAGTGGATGGATAAAATACAATTTTAAAACCCTATCTAGTGTTGTGAGGATGCATCGTATTTTAGGTTATCAGTCTTCCAGTAATAGACATTTAAGTAGCTTCCAATGGTTTGCTACTATAGAGAATGCTACAGTGAGTAACTTTATGTGTCATTTCACATAAATGCAATCCTGTCTTCAGGAAAAATTCCCAGAAATGCGATTGTCAGTGCTGACAGTTTCACATGTTAAGGGCAATTTGTAGTTCCCTTTTCTGTGAACTGCCTAAATGCCCGTCTTCCCACAGGTTATTAGTCTGATTAGTCTGTTTTTCTGCATAACTACTTCCTCCTCCTCCTCTTCCTCTTCCTCCTCCTCCTCCTCCTCCTCCTCCTCCTCCTCCTCCTCCTCCTCCTCCATTTCGTGTGCTGGGGATAGAACCCAGGGCCTTTCATAACATAGGCAAACACTATCATTGTGCTACACCCTTAGCCTCTCTGCTGAACTTCTAAGAATTGTACAGATCTCATAAACACATACACACACACACACACACACACACACACACACACCATGAAGGCTGGCCCCTGGTCATGTAAGTTGTTGGGTGTTGTAAAGTCGGTGGATAGGGCTTGATTACCCTACAAGGAGATGGTGCCAATTTGTACTTTGAGTGTACCTATGTCCTCGCCACTGAGCCAACATTGTATTGCTGTGGTTTTGGCTCTCTGCCCATCTGATAGGAGAGAAATAGTTTTTCAGTGTCATTTGACATTTGTCTCACTGTGTGTGAGAGGAAGGCTGGACGTCTTGTCTTATCAAGCCATTTGTATGTGGTTGCTTCAGGGAGCAGTCTGACATTCAGGTCCTGCCTAATTTCTTGGTCTTTTTTTTCTGTCTGATTTCTTAGGGTATTTCTTTACTTGCATGCTTGATGTACCAGGAAGTTCAACCCTTTGTAATTTAAGTTGCTGGTTTTCCTCCTGGGTTGTCATTTAGCTTCGACTTTCATTCATGCTGAATGTGGTTCCCCCCTCCCCCATGCAGAAGTCTTACATAGTGTGAGATGACCCATCTTTTTCTTCTCTGGCTGCTGCAGAAGGTCATGTCACAGGTAGAAAGGCCCTTTGACTCTGAAGTTACATCGGGATTCGGCCATGCATTTTTCTAGGACTGTAATGGCTTCATTTTATCGCATCTAAATCTTTGATCTGTTTGGACTATTTCCTGGGGTATAGTGGGAGGTATGGATCCAACTTTATCATTTTCCAGATGGCTGACAAGAGATATTTTTTAACAGGGAGCTAGTCCAAAACATACCAGAGAACACTTTCTTCAGGAAAAGGTCACATGCCTCAGCAGAAGGTGCGCGAATTATAGTACGGAGCAGTCTTCTTTAATTAGCAAGGATTCGTTTGTTCAACAAATACTTTTCAAGTGCCCATGCTATGCTAGGGACTTTTCTAGATACTAAGGCTTGGAAAAAAATAGATCAGTGTTCTTTCATTTTGTTTTGTTTACTTGGTTGGAGGTATAGTCTCGGTTCCCCCACCCCCCAACCCCCACCCCCATGCTAGCCTGGAAGTCACTACGTAGCTGAGGTAGCCTTAACTTGTGTCAATAATCCTCCTGTCTCAGCCTCCCAGTCACTGGAACTGTAGACACAGGCTACCATGCTAGGCTAGTCCCTGCTTCTGTAGGGTGGAGACAGACTACAGCTAAACAAGTAAATCAATATAGCTCACACTGGATGCTATAGAGGAAGCTGAATGAGGTGGTCAGTTCCTATGATTGGGTAACTAGCTGAGCCAAACATAGACTCTGTGGGGCTGAGTTTGGACAAGGCATAGTACATGTATGTGTATAGAGGATGGCTTTTCTCTATCCTTCATATGTCTGGGGTCTCAGCTGGAAGACCCTGGAGCTGTCTGAAGACTCTTATTAGTCACCTACCTGGTGGTCAGTGCTGCCTGTCAGATGGGGATAGGGATGAGGATGGCATCTCCCATTCTTTTTTTTTTAATTTGTTTATTATCTATGCAGTGTTCTGCATACATATATAAGTGCCTACACATTCTGCACGTATAAAAATGCACATATGCCTGCACATCAGAAGGTGGCGCCA
The DNA here is from genome assembly GCF_004785775.1 of Grammomys surdaster. Taxonomy (NCBI): domain Eukaryota; kingdom Metazoa; phylum Chordata; class Mammalia; order Rodentia; family Muridae; genus Grammomys; species Grammomys surdaster. The sequence continues at coordinate 4,692,216 of NW_021604587.1, forward strand.
GATCCCATTATAGATGGTTGTGAGCCACCATGTGGTTGCTGGGAATTGAACTCAGGACCTCTGGAAGAGCAGTCAGTGCTCTCAACCTTTGAGCCATCTCACCAGGCCTCTCCCATTCCATTCTTTAGGCCCCACCCCTCGTGGTGGTCTGTGTGATCTGTGAGGGCATCAGTGACATGGCAAACCTTTCTGTCTCTTGACAGGGTCTTACTAGTCAGCCCAGATTGGCCTTGAGTTCATATTCCTGCCTTAGCCTAGTGCTGGGATTACAAATGTGTGCCACCTCGCCCAGCTTGACAGGGTAAGTTTTGAAGGAGATGCAGAGGTTGAGTTACAGATTGCTGTAGTGGTAAGCGCTGGGGATAAAGGTATGTGCTACCAAGCCTGGCAATCCTGCTACATTCTGTAAGAGATATGATACCATGTCCAGCCCATACTCTAGGAAAGGAAGCTCACACCTTCTGAATTGGGGAATGGTTCTTGATGAGCTTATGAGACTGTGTATTGCTTTGTCCATTTTTATAAAACATAATTTGTTCTTCCTAGGGAGAAGAGGGGTTGGCATAAAGTGGAGGTAGTGATAGGGGACCAGGGACGTTTGGCCTGAAGGAAATGAAGAAGCCATGGGGCTATCTGAGGAACTGCTGTTCCAGTCAGCAGGAATAGCAAAGACACAGGCCAGGAAGACTGATCGTAGCGTGTGTGGAATGAGAAGAAATGGGAGCCATGTAGACAGATAGGAGCAGATTACTGCTATAGGCAGACTTCAGCCTTCCTTCTGAATGAATCAGGAAACTATTAACAACCTTCACGTTACCATAAGGAAATCCCCGAGATACTTAATTTACAAAGTAGACAGGCTTTGCCAGACTTGGTGGTTCATTCCTGCAACCTTACCACTTGGCAGACTGAGGAAGACAAGGCTTGCCTGGGCTATATAGACAATTTCAGGGTTGGGGGCAGGTGAGGGTGGAGGTACACAAGGTATGGCGACTTAGGTCATACTCCAAGATCAGGTGGACCCATTTATCGGGGGCTTGGGTAGAGTACTGGAGGAAGTATGAACAGCACATTGGCAGAGCAAATAGTTCACCTCAGCCAGAAGCTGAAAGAGAAAGAAGACCAGCAGGGTCCTACGAGCCCCCTCAGGGCACAGCTTCAAGGACCTAAGGACCTTCCACAGTGCTCCACCCCATAAAGGTTACACGCCCATGTTGAGGACCAAGGCTTTTTCCTTTATGAGCCTTCAGGCAACACAAATGCAAACCAGAGCCCAAACCATGGAAAGCTCTGAGCAGAGGGCTAACATATTCTTGTTTGTGTTTTAGGGGACTTACTCTGGATGCTGAGAGAACAGATTTGGGGGTGGGAGGCAAGGGTGGAAGTGGGGAGACCAATTAAAGATAAAACAGGGCACAATGGATGCTTGGGCTGGAAGGATAGTGGAGGAGGTGGTGAGAAATGGCCGGATGCTGGCTGTGTTTTAAAAATAGAACTAACTGGGTTTGCTGATGGGTTGAATATGGGTTAATGGATAGACCATACATTCTTATTTGTCTGAGGGTAGTTCTGGTTTATGTAATTGTGTGGTTACCCTGGTTATGAGAAAAAGAACTCCAAAGCTTTGGCCTTCCACTAGAAGCTATCCTAGGAACTGAGGCAGCATGAGTTGAGTGATCATGAGAGGAGGCAGGTTAACTGAGGTCAGGAGGATTTCTCAGTTTGAAGCCAGCCTGCTCTATAGCATGAGTTCTAGGATAGACAGAGAAACCCTGTCTCGGAAAACAAAACAAACAAACAAACAAACAAAAAAAAAAGAACAAAAAAATCCCTAAACTTACATAACGTCATGTTCTTAGATGCTCCTCTTCCTAGGTAACTCTAGTTTGTGTCAAGTTAACCAGAAAAAAACAACCAGGACAAGAACATCCTATGTCCAATGATATCTTCTGCAACAAAGTGCATACCTGTTCACAGAGCTACTCTCTTTGTTTTGAATATTTTTTTTTCTTAAATGTGTGAGAACCCTGAATATAATTTGCTCTTTTAAATGTGTAATGGAAGCTGGAGAGATGGCTCAGCTGCTAAAAACACTTGCTGCTCTTGAAGAAGAACCCTCTTGAAAGGTTCAGTTCCCAGCGTTCACGTCAGGTGGCTCACAAAGCTGCCTGTGATTCCAGTTTCACAGGCTCTGACACCCTCTTCTGGCCTCCAGGAGCATCAGGCACACAGACGGTGCACCTGCATACGTGCAGGCACGTCCACACGCACATAAAAAAAATTTTAGATGTATTATTTTATGTGTGATTGTGATTAATGGAACGAATCCAGGTGGTGGCTCACACCTCAAGTGTGATAGAGGCTGAGGCAGGAAGATTGTTGAGTTTGAGGCCAGACTGGGTTACCTAATGAGATCCAGTCTAACAAACCAACCAACCATGTGGTGACTGATAGAGATGCTAGCTGTTGATACTCAGTTTGCAGGCACGACCTCAGGAGTGCCCCTGAGGTTCCCAGCTTGCTTGCCTTATGGTGTGGCCCTAGATCAATTGGCTTGGAAACAGCACCTCCTGTTCCCATTTTTGTTTTCTGCTTTCCATTTGCAGACAGCTGCTGTCCTCCATCTTGTCCTGGCCCCTCCTCCTTCAACAAGGGCTTTCCAGGTTATGCTGGCTGCCCTGTCCTCTGTTCCTTGCCAGCTTATCAAGTGTACTCAAATCGGGTGCATGAGGGTTTGTCCTGTGACCTTTAGACACTGTTTGGATTGCTTTCAAGGCCTTCTTTTTCTTTCTTTTTCCTTTGCTCTGCATAATTGCTTACTGGACGGTGTCTTCTGTACAAGCTGAGCGAAGTATAAAAGCCACCCTTTTGCTGCTGAGCTAACTCAAGAGTGATTCAGGATTAGCTGAGGCAGGCTGACTGGTCAGTTCAACAGTTCATCATTTGTTGTGGGCCCACAGGTAAAGCAGACAAAGGTCTGCCCACTTGGGCATTCTAGAGGGGAAAGGCAGACAGTCAACAAGACAGACCCTCAGAATATGTAGTATGTCTCCTGTGCCACGGAGAAGGCTTCAAGCAGAGGTGTATGGAAAATTCCAAGAGTAGGCTGCAGGGTGGTCTCGGGAGGTCTTCATGAGAGGTCCAAGGGAGGCTCTAACCCAAACCCAACCCAGCATTGAGGGTGATGACAGTAGGTTAAGCTTCCCATGCTTCCTGCCACACTCACAGTAACACCCCTTTCCATGACTTGTAGGATCAAGGTAGTGTGACAGTAGTCACATCTGCTCATCTGCTTCCTGCCACACTGACAGTAACTCTAGCATCCTTTTCCATGGCTTATAAAGCCAAAGTGGTTCAGCTCCTGGCTGCCTGTGACCTCATTGCCAGCTTTTCTAGCCCTTGTTCACTCAGCTGGTACCTCACTCTCTCCCCAACACATCCTAATCTCCGGCCCTCTTCACGCTGTCTTACTGGCTTTTTTCTTTATTCTGACCTCTGTACACACAGTGAAGCTTTCTGGATGGCTTGTCCAGAGTGAGTCATGGCTTCTAGTGTTTCCTGCCCTGTATGGTTGTCCCCATACAAACTGTAAAGTAGCCCTTTAACTCAATTCAGCCAACAGACTACTGCAGACAGCAATTCCAGGCTGTCTTAGTCAGGGTTTCTATTCCTGCACAAAACATCATGACTAAGAAGCAAGTTGGGGAGGAAAGGGTTTATTCAACTTACATTTCACATTGCTGTTTATCACCAAAGGAAGTCAGGACAGGAACTCATACAGGGTAGGAACTTGGAGGCAGGAGCTGATGCAGAGGCCATGGAGGGTGCTGCTTACTGACTTGCTTCCCCCTGGTTTGCTCAGCTTGCTTTCTTATAGAATCCAAGACTACCAGCCCAAGGATGGCACGACCCACAGTGGGCCTGCCCACCTTGATCACTAATTGAGAAACTGTCTTACAGCTGGATCTCATGGAGGCATTTCCTCCAGGGAGGCTCCTTTCTCAAGTGATAACTCCAGCTTGTGACAAGTTGACACACAAAACTAGCCAGTATGCAGGCTAAGTCTTCAGATGTCTTGGGAGCTTTGACTTGGGAACTCTGAGCTGCTAGGTAAGAAGTCTAGCCACTGCCAGATGTGGCTATGCATACTTACAATCCCAGCACTTGGGAGGCTGAGGCAGGAAGATTGTGTGAGTCCAGCCAGCCTGATCTCGTGAAATTCTGCCTGCATGCACCTGCATGTGCGTGCAAGACACACACACACACACACACACACACACTCACACTCACAAGGAAGTCTGCCTATCCTGATAGAAAGTCCCTATGGACTGGCCCTGCAAACATGGGAAGGCAGCAGGCAACAGAGGGGTCCCCAGTCCCAAGCTGAGCTACTTTCCAGCCATTGCTGCCAATATATCACAGGTGAGTGAGCTACCAATTAAGATCCAGGTGACACCAGCCCTCAAGGAGCCAAGGAGCCACCTGAGCCCAGTTACTCTGTGGACTCCGGAGATGAAAAACAACTGCTTTACTCAGGTTCTCAGATGGTTTATCATGCAGCACACCAGGGAGTCGGCCCTCTCTGACCACCCCAGCTCAGACGAGGCTTCATCTCCACTCCTTTTTCTCTTCTCCTTCCTTCCTACCTCCCCTTCCTTCCTTTTCTTCTAAAACAAGACACGGTCTCATGTTGCTGGTCTCAAACTTGCTGTGTAGCTAAAGATGCTTGAGTTTAGGTCATGCTGGGGGTTGAACTCAGGGCTGTATGCAGATTAGTCAAACACTACCAACTGAGCCGCATGCCCAGGCTTTCTTTCTTTCTTTCTTTTTCCTCTTTTCCTTCCTTCCTTCCTTCCTTCCTTCCTTCCTTCCTTCCTTCCTTCCTTTCTTTCTTTTTCTAGACAGGGTTTCTCTGTTTAGCCCGGGCTGTCCTGGCACTCACTCTGTAGACCAGGCTGGTCTCGAACTCAGAAATCCACCTGCCTCTGCCTGGGCAGAGTGCTGGGACTAAAGGCGTGCGCCACCACTGCCCGGTGCGATAAGGTCTTGATATGTAATACAATCTCGTTTTGAGTTCACCATCCTCCTGCCTCTGCCTCCTGGGTGTTGGGATTATAGGTCTGTCAATATCAATCTTATTTTTTATTTTTTGGTTTGGTTTTTCGAGACAGGGTTTCTCTGTGTAGCCCTGGCTGTCCTGGAACTCACTCTGTAGACCAGGCTAGCCTTGAACTCTCGAAGTCAGAAATCTGCCTGCCTCTGCCTCCCAAGTGCTGGGATTAAAGGCATGCGCCACCACCGCCCGGCAATATCAATCTTAAAAAGAACAAAAACAAAAACAAAACAAAAAACTGCTCTTGCAGAGGGGCGGGAAGCAGTAGCTGATGTAAATGGCTGGTTTCCGGAAAGGGTCAAGAGTTACCAGGTGCCCTAGAGGAGATGCTAGGTGCACCCAGGTGCTGGCCGGAAAGGCCCTGAGCCAGCAGCTAGGTTCCCAAAGCTCCCTCCAAGTTCTCTCCACACAGCCCAGGAGGGGCCTCCTGTGCTCCCTCCACCCTATCCAGAAGGGTAGATCTGTGTTACCAGCACTGTCCACACAATTGCTATTTTGGTTTTCTTCTCTGTTCTGCCGGCCTGACATTTCCTTAGCCAGTTCCAAGCCCAGCGTACCATTTTAGCTGACGTGGGTGAGTGTTTCTCAGGGACAGCAGATGGATGGAATGACAAATAGCAGGATGGTGGGGACAGCTGAGAAATGCTTTTTCCTGTGCTAGAACTGTCGGCTGTGCACGTGCTCCTACGTCGTCTAGACACGCCGTGCGAGCAGGCGTGTGTGGTAGGGGACAGCCGGTGGGTTGGCTTGTTTCTTTACTGTGAAGCACACTCATCAACACACTGATGCAATAACCAACCTACTGTATTATTTTGAGGTTCCCCAGAGCTGACCTGATATAGTCATTTGTTTGGTCCCAGGCACTATCAAGGGAAGACAAGGTCATAACAGGTGGCCAATGAGCAGATCATTGCTGTTGGCACCCTTGGGTGACTATAGAAAAAAAAAAACAGCCCAAAGCTGGGTCACTGGCTCCCAGATTTCATTGATTAAAATTTGTCTACCTAGGCAGGAGAGATGGCTCAGCAGTTCAGAACATTGATTGAGCCGGGTGTGGTGCCCCATGCCTTTAATCTCGGTGCTCCGGAGGCAGATGGATCTCTGTGAGTTTGAGGCCAACCTGGTCTGCAAAGTGAGTTCCAGGATAGACAAAAATCATTGATCGACCTTCCAGAGGACCTGAGTTTGATTCCCAGTGCCCACATAGTGGCTCATAACTGTAACTTCAGTTCCAGAGGACCCAACTCCTGGTCTCCTCAGACATTACACGCATACGTATAGTGCATGCATACATACAGGCAAAACACTCATACTTGTAAACCAATGAAATAAAAATAAAAAGACAGGGGAAATGGGAATGGAGAGATGGCTCAGTGGTTCAGAGAACATACTACTCTTCAGAGGACCCAGGTTCGATTCCCAGCACCCAATGACAGTTCACAGCTGTCTGTAACTTTAATGCCAAAGGATCCAATATCCTCTTCTGGCCTTCGAGGGCACTAGGCACATATGTGGTGTACAAACGTGTAAGCAGGCAAAACTCCTGTACCAATAAATAGAAAAAATAAAAAACAAACAAGCAAAAACCCTGGGTGTTATTGCACACCCGGCACTTCAGAGGCTGAGGCAGGCAGATCTCTGTGAATTCAAGATCAGCCCTGTTTACCTAACATGCGTTAGAACAGCCAGGATGATGTAGTGAGCCCTGTATCAAAATAAGCAGACAACATAATGATATGTCTAGGGGTACTAATTCCCCAAGGGGAACCTTGGCCTTATTTGTACCCAATAGAAGCCTTTGAGTGGAAATTCTTGGGTTCTTGGTAAGAGGCTGACATTTGGACTGGTGACTGTTTGTAACACATTGTTTTGTGTTGGGATGGATGTGGGGTGTGGCATTTGAATCAGTGGACTAAGGATAATCCACCTTTGTCTGTGTGTGTGTGTGTGGGGGGGGTGTATGTGTATAGAGAGGTATAGAATGTGTGGTATGGTGGGGTGGGGTGTGGTGGGGCTGATGGATGTAGGGGAGCACTGTCCAGTTGACTGGATGGCAAGCACAGAACAAAAGGCTGAGGAAAGGTAAACTCTCTGTCTATCCTGGAGCTGGGATCTCTGTCCTGTATCATCGCTCTAGGCTCTCTGGCCTTGGGACTGTAGGATGAATTCCTGTGGCTCCTGGGTTTCAGACTCTCGGCCTCAGACTGAGTTTCCCTGGCTCTGAGGACTTGGAACTTAAGACTAAGCCAGAATTCTGCTTTGGTTCTCTAGCTCACAGATGGCATACTGTGAGATTTCTTAACCTCCAGCGTCATGGGAGTGAGTTCCCCTAAACAATCCTCTCTCATCTGTCTACAGAGCCCAGTGCTCTGTCACTCGGGCCAATCATGACTAATTTCCCATGTAACTCACAAGATTGTGATGTCCAGTATCATGTCCTTATTCACCATCTGATATCTCTAGTGCTGCTCATACCTTCTAAGTCATTGTATTCACAAGTGAATTCATCCACAGCCTCTCCTAAGCACTGACCAGTGCTAATGACTTTACCTCTGGTGAACCATTCTGGCCTACAGATCTTTCTCTGTTGTCCAGTGGTACAGTAGTTTCCTGTGCCATTTGTTCATTCTCTCTCTCTTCCCCCCCTCTCTCTTCCTCCCTCTCTCCCTCCCTTCCTTTCCTTCCTCCCTTCCTCCCTTCCTCTCTTCCTCTCTCTCCTTTTATTTATAACTGCATTCATGTCTGTGCACCACCCACATCTCAGGGCCCTCAGAAGCCAGAAGAGGGCATTTGATCATCTGGAACTGGAGTTACAGGGATGCCACAGGGATGAAAGGAATTGATGCTGAGTCCTCTGGAAGAGAAGCCAATGCCCGAAACTCCTGAGCCTCCTCCAGACGCTTTCGTCTTTCTCTTAAGATACTGTTCCATGTAGCTTTTGGCTATGCCTATCATTTTCTTGACTCTGAACTCAAAATGCACCCAAGCCTTTCATTTATGAGCACCTGTAGCCTGCGATACATCCTGTAGTTATTCAACCTATATTTTATTTTTAGTTTCTTTTTTTTAAAGATTTATTTATTTATTTAATGTATATGAGTGCACTGTAGCTGTCTTCAGACACACCAGAAGAGGGCATTGGATCCCATTACAGATGGTTGTGAGCCACCATGTGGTTGCTGGGAATTGAACTCAGGACCTCTGGAAGAGCACCCAGTGCTCTTAACCGCCGAGCCACCTCTCCAGCCCTTTTAGTTTCATTCTATTTTTTACACTTATTTCCTTTTTTATTTAGTGTAGGGGATGCACCATGCCACAGTTCATGTGTGGAGATCAGAGGGTACTTTTGTGGAGTCAGTATTCTCTCACCTTGTGAATGGTTCTGGAGGTTGAACCCTTCACACACTGAGTCATGTCACTTGCCCATTATTCAAGTTTTAGATCATGAGCATGCACACACACACACACACACACACACACACACACACTGATTATACAATGGAAAAACAAAGCATGTGTGTTGGGTACCGAATATGGCAAGCAGTGTATGTGCTAAAGCTGTGCATTCATCCAGCCCTGGAGACATTTCTCATGCTCTGGGAGGCCTCATCCACACCTGCAACAGTGAAGCAGAGGGCAGAACACAGAAACAGGGTAAAAGCACCGGCACCACTAGAGTTCAGTGAAGGGTTGAGCCAGTTCCAAGAAGAAAGGAACAGATACTTTCCCAGTGCCATTCATCATTCTGCTGAAGTGTTAAACTTCAGCAACGCTGAGGTCAGCATCTTCCTAACTCACCAATGGGAAACCAGGTACCGAGAGATGAAGTAACAGCATCACGGGGCTGGGATTGCAGCCCCTGCTTCTGCAGCTCCTGCCTTCTGTTCTCCACCATTTTGTTTCCAGTGAAGCAGGTAAGATTTGGGCTGGACGTAGCAGGTTAAGACTGGAATTTAGTCTCACTTACATCTTACATGGTCAAGAGGTGGCTGAACAAAGGGAGGAAGGGAAGTTATTCTAGGTAAAGGCACCAGCACAGGGGTTGGAAGGCCAGCTCAGTGGTTAAGAACACTGGCTGATCTTGCAGAAGATCCGTGCTTGCTTGCTTCCTAGAACCCACACGGCAGCTAACAACCACCTAATTACAAATGGCCCTACACTGCTGTTTATTTTTCTTTCCTTTACCCAGACTTTTAATACCACATTAATTTAGTCACATAACTTGAAGCTATGTTACATGAATTTGGTCATATCACTTTTGACACCTTACTTTTGATCAATATTTTTTGTACAAATCTTTAAAACTATCTATGGGCCAGCAAGACATCTCAGTGGGGAAAAGTGCCTGCTGGCAAGCCTAAAAGCTTGAGTTCCATCTCCAGGACTCACGTAGTGGAAGAAGACAACTGACTCCTGAAAGCTGTCCCCCGACCTCCATGGGTGCCATGACACGAAGGTACACACATACACCGAACACATAAATAAACGTCAAATGTGTCTGTGCCTCTGACTGGCATCTACCATTTAAGCAGTCCCGGAGTCTTTCAGACTGAAGTCTTCGCAGCAGATAGGCTTAGGCCAGTTTGGAAGGCTGTGAGCCAGGATTCTCTGAGAACACAACCCTGGCCTCTCAGCTGTTCTCTTGGCCAGCACTGCATTGTGCCCTACTGGTAATCTCCCATTTGCAGGTTAGTAGTGCTCAGTGACAGCCCACTCTGGTAGGAGCCGCAGACTCCTGCCGGTTTGGTAAACAGCCTCATTCCTAATTTATTCCTGGTCTGAGGTGTGACCCAGATGCATTCATTTGAAAGAGGTCTCACTGGGTTTGCAGACAAAACTTCCCTCATCTGGGACCTAGAGGAAAGGCTTCACATCACCACGGTAGAAAAATGAGAAGTACAGCTGTTTTTAAAACAGAGAAGAGATGACAGAAACTCATTTAGTCCCTCTTATTCCAGAAAACTAGTCCTTGTGGTGGACTCAGATGTTTGACGCAGGAAGATTAGTAGTTTGAGACTAACCTGAAATACTCTAAGAAACAAAACAAAAAGGTAAATAAAACCAACCAGGGGCGTGGGGGGAGGCGGAGAGATGGCTCAGTGGTTAAGAGCACTGACTGCTC
>NW_021604587.1:4702850-4784221 GCF_004785775.1 Grammomys surdaster
ACAGGCTGGGTAAATGCTCTACTATTGAGCTATCTCACCAACCCTGAATTACACTGGAAAAGGGAATAGAGTGAGCTTTGTCTCAAAAGCTGGGAACCACAAAAGCAGCATTCTTATATTGTAAGGAAGCTGAGATGGCTCAGTGAGCAGAGACACCAGCTTTCAAGCCAGACAACCTGAGTTAAGAGTCCCAGAACTGGGGTTGGAGAGATGGCTCAGTGGTTAAGAGCACTTACTGTGGGCTGGAGAGATGGCTCAGTGGTTAAGAGCACTGACTGCACTTCCAGAGGTCCTGAGTTCAAATCCCAGCAACCACATGGTGGCTCACAACCATCTGTAATGAGATCTGATGCCCTCTTCTGGTGTGTCTGAAGACAGCTACAGTGTATTCATAATAAATAAATAAATAAATAAATCTTTAAAAAAAAAAGCACTTACTGTTAGGATCCAGGTTCAGTAACCTACACTGGGTTTACAACCACCTACAACTTCAGATTCAAGGTATCCTCTTCTAGACTCAGTATACTCCTGTGCACAACCTCTCTCTCTCTCTTTCTCTTTCTCTCTCTCTCTCTCTTACACACACACACACACACACACACACACACACACACACACACGATTAAACATAAAATCTTTAAAAGTCTTTTTATTAGATTTTTTTTAAAAATGTGTTTGGCCTGCTTGTTTGTATGTACACCACATGTGTGCTTGATGTCTATGGTGGTCAGAAGAGGGCATCAGATCTCCCAGAACTGGTGTTACAGCTGATTGTGAAATACATGTGGGTTACAGGAAACCAAACTCGGGTCTCCCGAAGAGCAGCAAGTGCCCTAACCACTGTGCCATCTCTTCAGCCCCTAAAATGTTGTAGATACTAAAGTTTTATTTTATTTTGAGACGGGGTCTGGCCTCACTGTATTGCCAGCCCAGCCTTGCTTTGAATATTCTATATAGCTGTACCTAGTTGAGCCGTGGCAATCCTCCTGCTTCAGCTTCTTGAGGGCTAGGATTGCAGGTGTGTACCATCAAAGCACACTTGGTTAAAGTTTAAAGAAAAACGTGTTCTCTTTTAAAACACTGTGTTGTGTATGTGTGTGGCTGCACAGAAGAAATGGTATACACAGAAAGACCACTCTGTAGAGTTGGTTCTCCTTTTACCATGTGGGTCCTGGGAATTGTTTACCTTTTAAAAATTGCAGTAAGCTGCCAGTATCTAAATGATAGCTTACAACTATCTATAACTCCAGTTCCAGGGGATCGGACACCCTCACACACATACAAGCAGGCAGAACACCAATGTACATAAAATAAAAATGAATGAATAACTAAGAATTTAAAAAATTTTATACTCAGAAAACCATTTCATTGGATGTTAATATATACTATTCTTAGAGCAGTGGTTCTCAACCTGTGGGTTGCTACCCCCTTGGGGGTCACCTATCAGATATCCTGCATCTCAGATACTTACATTACGATTCATAACAGTAGTAAAATTAGTCATGAAGTAGCCACAAAATAATTTTGTTTTGGGCTCACCACACACGAGGAACTGTATTAAGAGTCGCAGCCCTAGGAGGCTTGAGAACCACTGATTTATAGGGAAAGGAGGCATCAAAAAATTAGTAATAGTAGTTATTCAAGTTTGGCTTTATTGTTCTATGCCTTTAACAGTAATTGTTTCTTCTTCTTGAGCATCTCACTATTTTCCCAGGCTGACCCCCATCTTTGGGGTTCAAGAGGTCTTCCAGCCTCAGCCTTCAGAGCAGCAGGGACTGAATACATGTGGCAGCATGCCGTACGGTTTTTGTTTGTTTTTCACGACAGGGTTTTTCTATATAACAGAGCCCTGGCTGTCCTGGAACTCCCTCTGTAGACCAGGCTGGCCTCGAATGCATGGTCATGTGCCTGCCTCCTCTAAGTGCTGGGATTAAAGACTTGCACCATCATCACCCAGAAGATTAAAAAATTTAAAAAACCCCTATGCTTCTCTGTGTGAGTATATGCATGTGAGTACGGGTGCCCTAAGAGGCCAGAAGAGTGCCTCAGACCCCCAAACTGGAGTCACACTATTGTGAGCTGCAATGCGGGTGCTGGGAAGCAACCCTGGGTCCTCCCGAAGAGCAGCCACTGCTCTTAACATCAAGCACCTCTCCTCGCCTTTTAAAAATGTGTATTTGGGGGCTGGAGAGATGATTCGGTAGGTAAATGCTTCCTGGTTTCAGAAGACCAGAGTTTAGCTCCCAGTACACGTCTGGTAACTCACGCTGCCTGTAACTGCAGGTCCAGGGGATCTGATGTCCTTTCTTGGCCTCTGCAAACCTATGGCATATACTCTCAGAGACATATATTCACCAGACAAATAAAAATTAAAGAAAAAAGTCTTTAAAATGTTTATTTCCCTCTCCTCAGATTGAGACGGTAACTGATGTGGTAGACGTTATTGATACTGTGGACAAGCTGGGGCCTGTGCGGAAGGAAGCCTGCCTGGAGTTGTGCTTCACAGTACTTATTACCAGCATTAGCATCTTCCAAGTCAGCCTTCAAACAGGGACTCAACACCAGACACTCTCCAGGGAGCACGGAGACTGTCAGCTCTGACAGGAACTGCAGAGGCATCAGCTTTCTGGAGTGAGCACCTACTGTGTTCTCCTGCCCTCTGGCATGGATCACTGTTGGACTACTCAACCTATAGTTTAAGTCAATCCAGTAAATCCTTTTTTTTTTTTCTCCAGTAAATCCTTTTATAATCTGTTTTCTTGGCTCACTTCCTCTAGAGGACCCTGTAGATAGATCTCTCTATCTACATCCTGCTGACTTTGTCAGGAAACTATGGTTCAGTTTACTTAGGACACCTTCTTTGATGAATTTATATAGAACTCAGTAAACTACTGAGCCAGTGGTAAAATTTTGGATTTAAAATCAAAGTGCAATAATTAGACTCAGAGCATGTGCCAAGGGGTTGACCTCCATCACTTCATAATATATAAACAAATGAAAATAAAGTCCAAACAATTTCCAGGCCCATGAAATTATCCTGTAAAACACATTTAAATAAAAACAAATAAAACACTTTATTATCTATCTTTTTCTTAAATAAAACAAAACAACTCATTATTGCTCAGAGAATACTGTAGAAGAGGGGGAGAGAATATTGTAGGAGCCAGAGGGGTCATGAACACCACAAAACAGCCCAGAGAGTCAACTAACCAGGGCTCATAGGAGCTCACAGAGACAGAACCGACAATCAGGGAGCCTGTACAGGTTTGACCTAGGTCCCCTGCATATGTGTTATGATTGTGTAACTTGGGGCTCTTGTGGGACCCCTAACAGTGGGAGCAGGGGCCGTCTCTGACTCTTTTGCCTGCTTTTGGGACCCTTTTCCAGCCTTAGTATGAGGGAGGTGCCTAGTCTCATTGCAACTTGATATACCATGTTTGGTTGATATCCCTGGGAGGCCTGCCCTTTTCTGAAGGGAAACTGAGGAGAAGCAAATCTGGGGGAGGGGGGGAAGGGGAGGAACTGAAAGGGGAGGAGGGATGGGAAACAGTGGTTGGGGAGTAATATGTGAGAAAATAAATAAAGATGAGAGAAGTCAGAGAAAAAAAAAAGCTTGTTATTCATGTGTATGTCTGTGCATATAAGTACAGGTGTCCTCAGAGTCCAGAAGAAGGCCCTGGATCTCCTGGAACTGGTGTTACAGGCAGTTGTGAGCTGCCAGACATGGATACTAGGAACAAATTCTGGTCCACTGAAAGACTGGGAAGCATTTAACTGTTGAATCAGTTTAATATCTTTTATTTTTTTATGACTAATGAAAACTAAATATGACTGTAGAACTTACAATTTTAAGTCAGTAGCTGTAACTTAAATGCTACTAGATTTACTTTACAAAATAGAAAACCCTCTCCCAATTACCTATCAAACACAGAAAAGTTCTATCATTGCTCCTCCTACTTAAAAAGTTCCCCAACAGTATCTGTTGTAGTCTACGGCCTGCTAACTGACACCAGAAACAGATACCCAAACCCTAATGATGGTGACTTCCACACTCACGTTCCTACTGTTGAGGCTTCTCTGGTAAGGAAAAGTGCCCCAGCTCTCTAGGCAGCCAGGTTTCCTCAGGCCAAATACTCAATATGAATGAATTTAAGAAGTTTCCCCTAATGACACAAGAGTCCCAGGGAATAAAACACCTTCTAGGAAACTGTGCAGTGGTGATGCCAGATGTGCTTGTTCTCCTTCTGTACACCCTGGGGGTGCAGGGACCCTCCCATCCCTGAGAACCCTAGGGACATGTGTGGCACATGATGCTTTATTAGGCCTTCTGATCTCAGTTCAAAGACTGGGCATCCTGCCAGGGACACAAGGTTTGCAAGGAAGTCCAGAAGTCCCCAGGGCAGCTGCCAATCCGAGTGTCTTCCTCTCAGGTGAGAAACAGTGAGGTCGTGCAGCTGGTGAGTCAAGGGCTGACCTCCACACTCTCTGGCTTCGCAGCAGATACATCCCGACCCACTATACCTTCAGCTTGTGTTAACGTAGCCCTCAGATTCTCAGCACTCCTCTTTAATACCCTGGCCCCTACTTTGGAATGTTCTGGTTCTTTTGCTTTTCTGTATATTCTTCTAGTCGAAGAAGCCACTTAGCCCAGTACTTAGAACAGAGCTCTTCATCCATGAAGTGAGGGTGGGCAGGGGACCCATCCTTATAGGCCACCACAATTAATCCACACTGCACCTAGAGAGAAACACAGTACAGCTCCAGTATTTCCTCTTGTTCAGGGCAAATTAGCCAGTGCTAAGCATGCTACAGGAGTATCTCCAAATCCATTTCTAAGATGGGCTGGTTAAAGACTGCACCAGGACACAGGAGAGCACAAAGATGGCTGATAAACACTGAAGGATGGACCGTGCTCACTAAGCAACAAAGCAAAGCAGAAACAAAACAAACAAACAAACAGCAGCAGCAGCCCAGGAGGGGAGGAGAGTGCTCTGGAGTGAGAGAACACTAAAGAGCAGTAAGCAGTGCTTTTTTTTTTTTTTTTTTTTTTTTCCCAAGACAGGGTTTCTCTGTATAGCCTTGGCTGTCCTGGAACTCACTCTGTAGACCAGGCTGGCCTCAAACTCAGAAATCCACCTGCCTCTGCCTTCCAAGTGCTGGGATTAAAGGCATGAGCCACCACTGCCCAGCTAGCAGTGCTTTAAATAAGAATAAAACCCAAAACACCAAACCAAGCTTCTCATGCAGGAACTCAGTTTCTTACCTGAAAACTGTAGTGGGCATCGTGGTTTACAGCACCCATGTACGCCACGACTTGTAGTGGATTGTCGTATGTATTTTGAATAAAAGGTTTTGGTTTTTCTGATGTTTTCCAATCAATGACACACAACTTGCCCCTAAGGAGAATCCAGAGGAATTATTTGTAAGAAACAGTTCAAATTGAAAAATTCAGGCCAGCAAGACGGCTCAATGGGTAAAGGCGGCCAAGCCTGAAAACCCTAGCACAGTACCTGGAACTCACATGGTAGGAGAGCAAACTCCCAAGGTTGTGCTCCAATCCCTACTTGCAAACCATGGTGTGAGAACCTACACATACACACACACACACACACACACACCAATATAAATAAATATATAGATAGAATCCTGTGAAACAGAAAAACTACTAAGTTAACACTTCTCTTATGTCCTTTAATTTTGGATCCTCAATGACTTGCTTTTTTTTTTTGGTTTTTCGAGACAGGGTTTCTCTGTATAGCCCGGGCTGTCCTGGAACTCACTCTGTAGACCAGGCTGGCCTCGAACTCAGAAATCCGCCTGCCTCTGCCTCCCGAGTGCTGGGATTAAAGGCGTGCGCCACCACCGCCCGGCCAATGACTTGCTTTTACCCTCCATTTTCCAAAACAGGCTTTACTTCTTAGGATTAGAAAAGCATGACAGGTGTGGTCTTCATGCCTATAATTCTAGCAGCTATGATGTGCAGGCAGGAGAATAACCATGAGCTCAAAGCCAGTCTGGGATACAGAGTGAGTTCCTGCCTTAGGAGAAAAGCCAGGATAGATGGGACTCGGTGTAGCTTAGCAACAGAGAATCCTATTACACACAAAGCTATTCAGGAGGAGTAGGAAGCACATTTTTGGTTCAAACAATAATTCTCTTTATTTCTTATGACTTCTTTAACAGCTAACAGTAACTGAAATTACACCTCGCATGGTTTTGGTAAATATAATATCAGTTTTTGGAAGTATAATATCAGTTTGTAAAGAACTCATTATGGATTGATACATATTATAGTACTTCAACATAAAAGCTGAATTCAATCAGTAGGAAGCTGTGATATTCAGACATACAAGTAAGGACATCCTGGACCCTTGCCTCAAGGTTTCTATGTAGACAGACACTTCCTTACTCCATCCATTCTGGTATGGTACTATACCCACCCACAAACTATAGTTAGATCAGAGTGTAGGGCCAGGCTTGGTGGTGCAAGCCTTTAATCCAGACACTTGGGAGGCAGAAGCTGGTGTATCTCCATAATTTGAGGTCAGCCTGATATATAGTGAGTTCTAGGCTAGTCAAGGCTATGTGGTAAGACCCTGTCTTAAAAAAACTAAACAATAGCCAGGCAGTGGTGGCGCACACCTTTAATCCCAGCGCTTGGGAGGCAGAGGCAGGCAGATTTCTAACTTTGAGGACAGCCAGGGCTACACACACAGAGAAACCCTGTCTTGAAAAACCAAAAAACCTCAACCCCCCCAAAACCTAAACAATAAACAAACAAACAAACAAACAGAAACAAAGAGGGCAGTCCTGTCACTTGGGACAACATCGATAAATAAAAGAGTATGCCAAGTGAACTAAGTCAGGTTCAGAAATGACGTCAGTTACATGGGCATTCACAGAAGCTAAGTTCAGAAGCTGGGCAGTGGTGGCACACACCTTTAATCCCAACACTTGGGAGGCAGAGGCAGGTGGGATCTCAGCCTGGTCTATGTTGTGAGTTCTAGGACAGCCAGAACTACATAGTGACACTGTTGTCTCTAAAAACTTACTACCTAACCAGAGGTTCAAATGTCACCGATTCCACACTCTTCCCCTCACATCCTGTTATTGGTCACATGCTTTATTTGGAATGGAGTATCTGCAGATGATAGCAACTCTTGGAATCTGGAATGATTAGGAAAAACAATAACAGCAGCAACTTAGAAGCCACAGGAAGTTTTAGCTGGTTCAGAGTCCTTATCATATCAGCCACTGCCTGGAAGCCAGGAAGAGAGTGGATGTTCAGAGCCAACAGATCACTATACAATCTTTGGGAAAACAGAAAAAAAAGCAGGGGGGAGGGGGAGAAGAAAGCAAAAAGAAAACAACAGTGATTCAAGAGGAAATAGAGAAGCACATTCAGGAACAACATAGGGTCTTGGAGAGACAAGAAAATGGACAGGCTGGAGGATAAGCCACAGCCCTGGCCACATTGATTTTCATATTGGCACAGAGTAGATGGCTTTCCTTGGTATGTCTCTCCTACCTCCTGCCCTGTTCTCTTTTTTAACCTTAAAAAGAGAACAAAAATTTTTACCACAATTCCTTAGGCACATCTTGAAGCAGGAGACACCTGCCCTATAGACAGACATCCCTGCAGCCCCCACTGGGATGGAGGAAGCACCTGTACTTACTGGTACTCAGCCACGCAGTCCAGTAGCCCTACGTACTTCAAGGCCTCATGTTGGACAGCACTCTCCAGAGCTTGCACACCACTGATTTCTTTCAGAATATGCTGGATGCTTTTGATGTAGCCACACTGGGGGTGCTCTTCTCCCCCTTTTAAGGTCTCCTGGGGTGAAAGTATGCTTTCCAAGGCTTCATGGAACTGTTTGCCTTGTAAAAACACATCTAAAAGAAAAATGGAGGAAAAATAAAAACGGAACCAACCAAAACCAAACCAAAGCAGGACTTAAAACTAAGTCCTTAAAACTTACTACATATTATATATAATTTAAATTATATAAAAATTATCTTAAAATGGAAACCCTTAAGACAAAAGTTTTATCCTTTTTTTGTATTTGTAAGCAGGGTTTTGTTTGTATTATAGGCTGGCTTTGAAATGAGATCCTCTTATTTACGATTCATGTGCTGGTATGTACAACTATGCCCAGCAATATTCAGTTTCCTGTGAAACCCAATAATGCAATTTTTTTTTTTGAGACAGCTCTCATTATGTAGTTCTGGCTGTCCTAGTACTATGTAGACCAGGGTTTTTGAACTCACAACTCTGCTTCCTGAGTGCTGGGATTGATTAAAGGCATAAGTGACCAAACCCTGGCTTATCTTTAAATTTTTTTTTTTTTTTGGTTTTTTCGAGACAAGGTTTCTCTGTATAGCCCTGGCTGTCCTGGAACTCACTTGGTAGACCAGGCTGGCCTCGAACTCAGAAATCCACCTGCCTCTGCCTCCCAAGTGCTGGGATTAAAGGTGTGCGCCACCACCGCCTGGCTTAAAAAAAATTTTCTTTTGAAAGAGTTTAGAAGAAAAAGTATAGGACAAGAAATTTTTTTTTAAATGTGTAAGAGTATTTTGTTTAAATATATATCTGTGTATCACATGTGTATGCCTGTTGCCCAAATAGACCAGAAAAGGATATCAGAACTCCTGGGACTGGAGTTAAAGGTGTTTGTGAGCCACATGGGTGCTGGGAACCCAACCTGGGTCCTCTGGAAGAGCAACAAATGCTCTAAACACTGAGCATCTCTCCAGCACCCAAGCTGTAAATCTTGGCAGCTGTCCAGAGGAGGGAGATGAAGAAGAGACATTCCTTTCTCAGACAGTCATGGATGTTGGGCAAGCAGACATGTGGAAAGAGTGAAAAAGCCAAAAGTACCAGAAAAAAGCTTACATAGGCTATGGTCAGAGTCCAAAACTGACAACAACAACAAGAAGAAGGAAATTTATGCCTTTAGTCAGGTCTTGGAAAGGTGTCAGATCTAACAGAGAAGGAAAAGTACATTATTTCATTAAGGGAATAATTATTTCTTTCATCTCTTAGTGTAGTTAGGTGAATATACCTTCCTGGAGAGTGGTGTCTTAGGCAGGTTGACTGACTAGTTCAGCTGGATCAACTTTAGTGTTTTTGGGTAGGTTGTAATATTAGGTCTCCACCCAAGCTGGGGTTTGGGGGTACAGGGGGAGAAATTTAACCCTGCTGGAATAAAATGTAAAGAGATGTGTGTTAGCCTACAGGCTACTTAATGAATCAGAAGACAAACTTGTTAAAAATAGGAGAGGAGAGCTCAGTAGCAGAGTACTTGCCTAGCATACATAAGGCTGAGTTTAACCACTAACACTTTCAAATAATAAAAAATTACTTCACCCACTGCCATGCAATTAAATTCCCAGCTACAGACCTATCCTGGCTAGACTCTTCACATGCATATAACTATGACCATCTAGATTTGAGGACCCCGTGTATTTGGGAGCAGAGGCAGGCAGATGTCTGTGTTAGAGGCCATCCTAGTTTACAGAGTACTAGGACAGCCAGGGCAACAAAGAGAAACCCTGTCTCAACGAAACAAACAAAAAAACCCAAAAAGGAAAGCAGAGATTAGTTTAGTGGCTGTCACTACCCATCTTACAAAGGCGCCCTGGAATGTAACCCTTGCCCCTTGCATCTGAAGGATGATGTAAAGCGGTGCTTCTCCACCTTCCTAACGGTGCAGCCCCTTAATACAACTTAATACACCTTATGTTGTAGTGACTCCAACCACAAAATTCTTTTCATTACTACTTCATAACTGTAACTTTGCTGTTATGAATCGTAATGTAAATATCGGTGTTCTCCAATGGTCTTAGGAGACCCTATAAAAGGGTTGTTGGACCCTTAAATGGGTTGTGACCCACAGGCTGAAAACCGCTGGTATAAAACAAAGCCTGAGTCACTTTTGCCATATTCAAGGTGCACCTACATAATTAAATGCTTATACTATTTTGGTGGTTTTTTCCCTAAGATACCTGGAAAGAAGGACAATAATTTTAAAGTAAACATGCTCATATGCCACTGGAGGTACATATAATATTCTTGGGGAAACAAAGGCTAAGGAATATCTATATAAGTTCCAGTTTTAACCAAAGACACTTATATAATCCTTATGAGACCAGCGCATTCTCTCACGCCAACGGTTTGCTTCCCCCTCCCCCTCCAGGAGGGTCTTCTTATGTAGCTCTGACTGGCCTGAACATGTGATCTTACCTGAGCCTCCTGAGTGCTGGGACTATAGGCATGCACCACCGTGTCTATTATTTTTTTAAATCTACCCCTTTTTGTTTGATTTATCCCGAGACAGGGTCTCACTATGTAACTCTGGCTGTCCTGGAACTTTCTATGTAGACCAGGCTGACTCAACAGAGATCTATCTGCTTGAGTGCTGGAACTGAGGGTGTGTGCCACTAAATCTGGCTTAAAAGAACCTGCTTTAAGGAAGCTATCCTCTTCACTTGTCTAATAAATAAGTCAGGAGTTGAAGGCTGCCAATACGATCAAAACATATTGTACCAGATTCTCTTAAGAACTGGTAAAATTTTTAAAAAATAAGAGGGTTGAAGGCTAAAGGTTATTTTACCAGTTTCTAGTCAAGAACATTTGATCAGTTCAATTTACCAAACTATAAGCGGGGATCGTGTGTCCTGGACTGTGGCTAGTCAATTGATACTGATTAGTAGAACAATGGGTAATCATTAAATTCTGAGAAAAAAAAACCTATTTAAAAACTAGACTTTTGTCAAGAGATGGAAAGGAATTAATAGGTTGTTTATAAATTATGCAAGTTTGTCAAATAATTTGATCTCTGTATTTCTATTTCTACAGTTAATAGTATCTATGAGGAAGATTAAACCAGTTAGCAGACATGAAATGCTATTTAATGCTATTTGAAAGTACTTCCTCAGTAAGACTTTTTTTTTAAGCCCCATTCTTTTGACAGGAATGCTCTATCTCCTAAAAATCAGTGACCACACATAACCAGAAGAGAATTACTTGAAGTATATTCTGCAAATCCATCTTCTCCCAGCTCCAGAACCATCCGCTGTTTCCATCTTTCCAAAAAGAAACTCTGTTCAGGTGGCATGGTCTGCTGAAGGATTCGGGTTACACTGGGTATCACGTTTCTTTGCAAAGGGATCTTCAAAGGATTTGAAGAACTGTCTGTGTGTGGTTTCATGGTTCTCTCTTCATTGAAGATAGGAAACCAGTGTTGTGGAACTCTTGCCTGTGGCTCTTGCTCTGGAACCTTACACTTACTCACAGGACCATAGAGTACATCATCTTCTTTGAACAATGAATCTGGAGTCTGGACCGGGCCTCTGGACAAGACAGAGCGTACTAAACGAGAGTACTTCGCTTGGTCTACTGTTTCGTACGAGTTTTTTTTCTTCTGGCTACACAAATAAGAGGAAGTGGAGAAACTCACAGGAGGGCTTGGTTTTACAGAAAATCTGTTTAAACGTCTAAGCAGCCAGCAGATGGTCAGAAGTGGTTTCATTTTTTTAGACTTTGTCCCTCTTTTCTCTAGTCTGTAAAGTTTAAAAGTGTGCTCTGTTCTTATCTAAAGAAAAAAAAAGTTTAGGTTTAAGAGGTTTTACATATTAAAACCATCAAATTGAAAATCACACAAGAACAAACATTAAAAGTGCATACACACGCCGGTCGGTGGTGGCGCACACCTTTAATCCCAGCACTTGGGAGGCAGAGGCAGGTGGATTTCTGAGTTCGAGGCCAGCCTGGTCTACAGAATAAGTTCCAGGACAGCCAAGGCTACACAGAGAAACCCTGTCTCGAAAAGTGCATACACTACACACTTAACGTTTCAAAAAATACTATTCCCAAGAAAAGTTCATCAAAATCGTAGGCAGCAGCATTTGTTAAATGTTACTGTGTTACCCGTTTTGGACGTGATACCATAACTCTGAATAAACGTGACAAGGCCTGGAGGCATTGACCAGGAAACTTAGTTCTTGGAAGGCCGAGGCCGTATTTTTTCGAATCTTAAGGTTAGCTTGGTTTGTCTCTAGAAACAAAACAACTGCAACCCCACTCCCATCCCCAAACCAAATTCACAAGCCTTAACAATTAAACATCTACATCTATATACCAAACTCTTTACTAAATATTCTGTATGAGCATCTCTCATCTCTTCCTCACATCCTTTAAAGTGGGTGCTACTGTGATCCCGCGGTCCAGACTCGGGACTTGTCGTAGGTGGGTCTGCACAGCCCACCAGCGTTAATTCCGGAAAGGGATCTTTGCAGGTGTCTCCCATGGTTGGGACAGGACAACCGTGGCCCTTCGTGCCTGAGTTTGGACAGGGAAGAGACTATTTAAATAGACATTCGGCCTGCTGCAGGGTTTTATCAGTACCTGAGATGGCACCACGCTTTTACACCCAGACTGCAAACAACCTCTCGGGACCCGTACTTTTATCAGTCCCGCGCTTTCCCAAAGCGAGGCGGCCCCAGCATGCACTGCGCTGTTCCCCCGAAGCAGAAGCGTGGGCACCGTCAAGCCGCGCATCTGCGCTCTCACGAGATCTTGCGTACGTCACCGCCGGTCGCCATCTTGGACTCTGGCTGAGCAATAAATTCCCCCTGCCGCTGTGCGCGCTCTTTCTCGAGGCGTACCTCACTGGGAGAGGGTTCGGACCCTGAGTCCCCGTCCCGGCCCTACGGTGCTGGTGTCCGCGTGGCGCAGAGCGAGGGTAGGCCCCGCGTTGCTTCTTTGCCCGGCTCCAAGATGGACGGCAGCGGGGACGGGGGAGGCCGCTCAGGGGGAGCACGTGGCGTGCCGCTGGCCTGCGCCCGGGGCTGCTGGGATGGTGGCGGAGTTCAGCGGCCTCCAGCCGTCGTCCGGCAGGGAGGCCGGCGGAGGCGGGGCCGCGGCCGCCCCTGAAAGGCGCCCCGGCGGCGGCCCAGCCTCTTCTTTCCTCGCACAGCCAGACGGCCCCTGCTCGAGGCCCGCGTCGCCATGGCCGCGGTTCCCGAGTTGCTGGAGCAGCAGGAGGAGGACCGCAGCAAGGTGAGATTCCTCCCTCGCTAACTAAGCTGGAGGTCCTGCCGGCCTCCCTGGGCTGGGTCTACGTTTTCTGGGGTTCGGGCTGTTGGCCGTCCACAGCAAGGGAAGGATTTGCAAGACCCGGAGGTTTTCCCCCACCCACACCTTTACAGATGCTATCCAGCGGGGGTCTCAGTTCACCCTCATTCTCAGGAGAATCATACAAGCGGGACCCCACTTTTTGAGCTCTTGGTGCGAAGCGGACAGAGGTTCTGCCATTCGACCGAGGCTAATGCTCTGAAACCCTTAGGAGCGTGTTTTTTAAAGGCTCATAAAACTTACATCGACTTCTTGGTATTGGAAAGTGGATCGGAGTTTTGTTTGCGGTTCCTATCTCTTTTTAAGAAAATGGCCTTTTCGTTTAAAATAGTGGGGAAATTTCAGTCGAGAATCTGTAGCATGTTTTTTTGCAACTTAGAAAAGCTAAATGTGTCCTCGTGGGAGTTGTAATTTTTAGTAAATCCTGTGTTGATGTAACCCTTGGGCTGCAAATATCTGGAGGACTAGTTCAGCAGATAGAGATTGCTATATGTAGGCAATTAAGGATTCTACTTTTATTGGCCCTCTAAATTTGAATTTTTCCATCGCACAAGTCAGTTTTGTGGACAAAATCTTCAGTAATACGGGAACTCTTAGGTTAAAGTATCTTTGAATGGACAAACTTATCTAGTAAGTAAATACCGGTCTGGAGCACCAGTTGGATTATTCCAACAAGGGTATTTGAAATAGAGCTTTGTGCGAGGTGTTTTATTTCTCTTACACTATAAGAATTAGTTTTCTCTCTGGCATGGTACTGCGGGCAGGAGAGGCCCTGATGGTTGGTTTTTCCTCCTTTTTTGTTACTCGTGTTGGAGCAGAATCAGCTATGTAAAATGACTTGGTCATCCTGTTAACTGATAAAATTAGTTAGTTCACCATCACTCTGATCAGCAAAATTGGAGATGATTACAGTGTAGAGAATTATAACTTTAAAGAAATATTGAGATAAATTACTGGTTTTAGCACATGGTTTCAATTTTGTTTTCTGGTCTGTACTAGACTGGCAGATCACATCTAGATGGCAGAAGTTTGAAGGAAATTTGGCAAGTGTCAAAAGGGAACTGGAGTCCATCTTGGGCAAATTTGTTAACTAATATTTTGCAATTATATTTAAATGCTCAGATTATTTAGCTTGGAATTTCTATGAAGATGGGGTTCTTGAAGTTGCTCTAGTGACTATTAGAATCAAGTCCCTGAAGTTAATGATTCTTCAGACTTGGGGTGGTGGTGAGAAAGAAACTCTGGGACTCCTCTAGCCCTGAGCTAGAGAGTTTGAATGCTAGGAAAGTGCTTTGGCAAGGTAGGGAGGCCTGAGAGGAGCAGAGAATGAGCTTGACATCTAGACATTTACTGTAAAGTCTTTTACCCCAAAGTGTTCTCTCCTTAAGCTGACTTTAGAGGTAGAATTGCATGGCATGTGTCGTTTACATAGAAAGCCTGTGCCCTGTCAGATCTTTAATTTGGTTCTTAGTTTCCCTTTAGTGTAGTATATAGTAGAGATTTGCCAAGTCTAGCTGGGGTATGTGTGTAGTAGGGTCTTCCTGCATACACTAGGCTGAGCATTATCTGACATTGTCTTGGGGGTTTTTGAGATTGGTCTGAGTCTAATTTAGGGTAAATCGAGTATAACAGCATTGGTTTGTGTTGGTGTTCTGATTGTCCCTGGATTTTCTTTTTGTAGTTTGAAAAGCTTGACATTTTTTGACTAGGAATCAAGTGGTGTTAACTGCTTTAATCCTAGCATCTGGAAGGCAGATAGCGGTGCATTTCTGGAGACCTGCATGGTAGTATGTTCCCAGGACAGCCAGTGAGAGACTGTCTCAAAAAGAAAACTCTGAACTCTTTGTATTCTACAGCCATTTTTTTTTTTTTTAAACTGGGGATTCTTCTTTTCTTGTTAGAAGGCTAGGGATGTAGGAGTGGTAGCTTCTTTGTCTAAGGTGAGCCAGACTCTGAATTTCAGTCCTCAGTAATTTGACTTTAACTTTCACTAGGTGGTTACATGGACTTAATGCAGGATATTTATTCAGACATTTATAAATGTAACTGTTGCTGCTGTTTCTCTATAGATACTTCCATTAAGAGTATAGACAACAGTCTTGAACTTTGATCAGTACTTAGCAAGTCTAAATTTATCTTTTTTGTGTGCAGTGAAGTTTTGCACTGTAGTCATATGACTCAGGAAGTGTGGCTTCTCAAAGCTGCCCACGCCTTAGTTCTGGATCAGCAACTTGCACATGGTGTCTTAGTGTCCCATTTGTGAATACTTTAGCAGGTTATGATGTATGCAGTTTTTGGCTGCAGAAAGTAGCCTGCCCACTTAAGAGGATTTTCTGGGTTTAGTTTACTATGATCTAAGTGTTTATTTGGTGAGATTTGGTAAGTTACAAAGTCAGGCTTTCTGACAAACCTGAGCGCTGGTGTTTTGGGAGCCTGTCCCCTTTCCATACCAGACTGCCAACAATTTTACTGGAGGTGACATTAGTAGCCACCTCTCCTATTTGTAAACATTGCTTTGCACTAAACAGATTTATCCTTAGTTGAGACTCATGGGGTTTAACTGGCTTTCTAAAGTGGTATGATGGGTGGGGTGAAGTTTGTTTGCAAGGGTTTAAATTTGTGATTAACAGTTTGTGAAAGGAAGTAACATGCTACATTAAGCTTGGACTGTTGAGCATCTTTGTCTTTATTATCCAGATATTATGAGGAACTTAAAAGATATAAAGGGTATGTTTCAAGTTCTGTGAATTTAATGTAGCTGTTAAAACAGTACAGCTAGCTGTCTTTGGTAGGTTTGGACTTTGGAAACCTGAGGTTCTTTTGTTACAGCACTCACAAAGCATTGTGAGTCAGAATCGCAACTCACCTAGAAATGGATTAATGATTGGATTTAAAGTCTGGTGAATTAAAGTTGGTGAGTGTGGCTGCCTTGCAACCCTAGTATACAAAGGATATACTACTACTCATGGGCTGCCTAGTGGAAGTAGTACAGCCACCCCCCTTTTAAAGTTAAACTGTTTGAACATTGTGTTATCAACCTGTTGCTTGAGCAATTGAGAACAGTTTTGTGTGTAGAAACCTGAATGTCTTCAAATAGTTAAGTGTTTAGTTAGATAGTGTAATTACAATCTTGGGATGATCTCAATTTTTTAAGAAAACAGTTTTCATTCTTTGGGATCAGAAGGGAACTACAGGGCAGTTGTAAGCTTAAGTAATTATCTAAATTGGAAACATTTTCTGTGTGACTTTCCAAAAATGACTTCTTTGTTGCCAACACATTACCCCCTTGGTTTTTGTTTTCATTTTTAAGTTTGTGGTGACACTTGTTGGAGCTTGTCTTCTCCCATGTGGGTCCTGGGGATCTAATCAGGCCAGGCCACAAGTGCCTTCTTGCTGGCCAAACACCTATTTTCTTTAAAAGATTGTGTATGAGTGCTCTATCTGCATGTACACCTGCATGCCAGAAGAGGGCATCAGAACTTATTATAGATGGTTGAACTCAGGACCTCTGGAGGAATCCCCCATCCCCCAACACTTTTTTTTTGGGGGGGTAACCCATTGAAGGCCCTTCTAAAGAGGGGAAATGGAATCTTTTGCAATTAATTTGAAGATAGACCAGATAGCTTAAGATCTCTTGATTACTTAAGGCAGCAATTCAGCATAGTACTTGGGCTTGCAGCCTTGTGAAATGATGATTCTGTTTATCCATTCGCTGAGTACGCTGCACTGCCCTTCTTCCCAGTCTCAGTTCCTGTTCTAGGAGCTTGGGGCTGAGTAGCCTCCGACCCTGCTCTCTGCAGTGTTCTATTGTGGATTGCTTGTGTGTTGGCAGACTACTGCTGGTAAGAATGGGTAGTGTCAGCAGGGATGGCTCCCTCTCTGGGTTCCATCTCACCAAGATGAGTGGTGCAAATCTGATCACTTCTTGCAGCCCTTCTAGTTCCTTGTTCATAAGTTGTTTTTTACATTTATTGTGAGTTTGCACCTCCCACTTGTTGAGGTAAGAGCATAATGGCCTGACTGAGCCATTTAAAGGGTGAGTTGGTATAGTGCTTATGGGTGCCTTAGTTGCTTGTTACGTCCTAGTAACACAGAAGTTGGCCAAGAATACATACAGATGAATTTAAGTTTGGTTATCTTGGGATAGGAGTAAACAGGACTGATAAGTTTGATTTATTTACTACTAACATTTGAATTCTTATATAAAGGGCAGAGGGAAAGTTATAGTAGAATTTCTCATAGGACTATTCCCAAGTATTTGTATTTTATAACTGTCATGTAGGTCTTTCATATCTGAATATCTGTGACAAGGTGCTTTTATTTAGATTTTACTTCTTTACTAATGAGTACTTCCTTTGGAGAAAAAAAATCTGACTCAAGAGGTGTCTGCTCCTTGCTAAGAAGGACCATTCATAGATGAGTTGGCTTCTTAACTCTCCCTGGCAAAGATGTTGGTTTTTTTGGGCAGTGAAGGATTCCTTGGAGTGAACAGAATAAATGAAGGGAAGGTTCTTTGTTAATATGTGCCAGGTAAGCATTTTTTTCTACATTAGGAATAAGAAATGAAAAAAGATCATTGAAATAGAAACAACTACTTTTTCTTTTAAGGTAATTTGTTTGTAGTGACCAAATTGAAATAATAGGGACTGACATACGTGTTCCCCCACTCCCACCTGGGTTTCTCTGGCACTTGTCCTAGAACTTGCTTTGGAGACCAGGCTGGCCTCAGATTTGAAATCTGCCTGTCTGCCTTCCTGGGTGCTGCAATGAAAGGAATGTCACCACTGCCCGGCTCTGTATGGCTTCTTAACACTATAAAATTGGACTAGAGATGACCAGTGCACTTTGACTATATGGCACTAGTCTAAAGCAGAACTTGTAATTACTGAGACAGTGTAAGCAGTTACCATGTCTTAGTTTTGATTTTCATGTGTTACGAGGTTTTACTTGGTGCTGGCTGGCCTTATCCCTGGTCTTCTGCCACAGCCTTCTAAGTGTTGAGATTATAGACATGGGGTGTGTGTGTGTGTGTGTGTATTGCATAAAAAGCTTTTTAAAGAAGCAATAATAAAAAGCCAGCCAGATCTGTGTAGCCTTCCTCAAAACATAATTAGCAATTCTAAACCCCTCATTGTGAGGTAATAGCCAGTAACCTTCTTTTCCTGTGCTTCATGATTCAAGGAAAGGGGCTGACTCAGCCTGGAATAATAGTGCTTGCTGCTTTTTGAGAATCTAGCAGTTAAGTTTCCAGCACCCATATCAACAGCTCATGCCTTTGACATCAGCTCCAGGGATTTGATCTGGATATTCTCACAATAAAATTAATTATTCTTTAAAAAATTTATGGCTATCTGAGCTGACAATACTCTCTAGAGTCAGTAACAATTTAAAAACAAAAACCTTAATACCAGACACGAGAAGCCTGGTTCTAAAGTATGTTTACCATCTTTGAGGGATTAATTGGGGGTGATTTAAAACTAAAAACAATATAGACCACTGGTACTGCCCTTGGTTGCTCTTGAGGTGGAAGGTAAACCTGTACTACTGCTGAAGGCACCATCCACTTCAGACACAGGGCCCAGAGGTACCCTTAGCTGGAAATGACCAGAGAGAAAGAAGGTGAGTCCTCTTTGAGGACTAGCTTTCACGGTACCATGCAAGTTTCCAGAGGGAAGCAATCAACATTCCTACCTAATGATGCCTGTGAACAACTATGACCAGCATGGCACTATAAGCCTAAGAGTGCAGTATATTGGCTTGCATGTATTACTAACAGTTCTTTAGTTAAACTTAGAATTCCTTGGAGAAGGAAACAGTGCTTGATATTGGAAACCTAGCAACCTACACAGGGCTAGACAAGTCAGGAATTTTGGGGGAAAAGCCTACAATTGATACATAACTACATTCTAAATATTTGTCCTTTTAAACCGCAGTATGTGTAGCTCTCACCCCTCGGGCAATAGAAAGATGTGTTATAGAAAAATAACTAGTCAAAATGCAGAGTTAAACAAAATTGCAACTACATCTGCAATACAACTAAGGCTCGGGTTATTGTAGAAAGTGGGGCAGCAAGATTGTAAGAGCCAGTGGAATAGGGGGTATGTTGTGGTATTGTGTCTCCTAGGAATGTGAAAAGCTACACACCTATAAAGTCTCAACTAGCATATCTGCCTAAACATGATCTGAACAATAGGCATGCTAACCGGATGAAGGAATTTCAGGAGGTCTCAACCCTACATAAAGAAGTTCAGACAACTAAGGAATGCTGAGAGTGAATAGTCTACCCTGGAGAGGAAAACACCAACTGGTTTTCCAATACCAAATGGTCAGCCATGAAAACATACAAGTAACATGGATAGACTGAGCAAGTTGTGCTTGTATTTAGGAGTGCATGTGTCCAAGTATAGCAATAATGACAAGGGTGGTCATGAATTTGAAGAATAAGAAGGCATATATAGGAGTGTGTGGAGGAAGGGAGGGCTGAGGGGTATAATTGTATCATAATTTTAAGACGTGAGAGAGACTAGGTGGCAGGAAGGCTGCCTGGTTTATTTAGCAAATTCTATGGATTTGGGCTACTGGGTGTTGGTTTTGCTGGCTAAGCATAAACAGGAATGCTGAAGTTTTAATCCTACGTGGTGATTCCAGGATTAGGACACAAGTGCTGATTTAGAAATTCTAACATTATACAACTTTTTACTGCTGGATGTAGATAAAAGTGGTTGTCAGTATGAGAAGGTTAAAACCAGATGATAGTTATTCAGTGGTGGGGACTCCATTTTTTACCTGTAGTACTTAAGAGAAACTTGGCCCCCACCCCTTTGGGTCCTTCTGCCATAGTTCCAAAAGTGAGTTTCCATAGGCTACTGAATTTGCTTGGCTAATATGAGCAAAAGTGAAGGAATTATCAGCATATAACACTGTGGTTCTCAGAGTTATATTACAGTTTATAACAGCAAAGCTACAGTTATGAAGTAACAATAGATAATGCTATGGTTGGGGGGTCACGACCACACAAGGAACTGTATTAAAGAGTTGCAGTGTTAGGTCGAGAGCCACTGATAAAGCATATTAACTGCAAAGGCTAGAAACTAGGGTTTGTGACTTCTTTAAGGATAAGGAAATAAAAAGCTAGGCTTGAGTGGTGCATGCCTTTAATCCCAGCACTCAGTTGGCAGAGGCAGGTGGATCTCTGAGTTCAAGGACAGCCAGGATTGTTACATGAGAAGCCCTGTCTCAAAAAAAAAAACCAAAAAATAAGGAAATGGGTATTCAGAAGTATAAGTATTATTGCTGAATTCCAGGAAATTACACTAACATTTCTAAAGCCTGAGTTTTGGCTTTATTCCTATCCTAAGGGTCCATCTGACTATAACAGTTAGGAAAGATGAAGTGGCCATTTTACCTTTGCAGTTTGTATGTTAGCTTTTAGAGGCTGTGTCTATTTAACAATCACTTACAGAAGGAGGGGTGCTTACCATAAATGTCAGAACTAAGCAAAATTGTGATTCAAGAATTCATTGGCCGGGCAGTGGTGGCGCACACCTTTAATCCCAGCACTTGGGAGGCAGAAGCAAGTGGATTTCTGAGTTCGAGGCCAGCCAGGACTACACAGAGAAACCCTGTCTCAAAAAAACCAAAAAAGAATTCATTGGCATTTCGGCATTCAAATATGGCCAGCCTCTTGACACTTGATTATTGGAGAAAACTCATGTTTTATAGGTAAGCATATGGCTCTATTGGGTCATATAAGTGTAGCTATTTTGGTGTTCATACTTAGCCACAAGTTGTCTCCAGGGATTTTATGTGTTTGGTTTTTGAAGACAGGTTTTCTCTAGCCTTGGCTGACCTTGAACTCTCAGAGATCTTTGAGTGCTGGGATTAAAGGCATGTACCACAGTGCTTGTTAGACCTTTTAGATCTTTGGTTTGGCCTGTGGCCAGCCTGCCATGGGTCACATCATTGAAGAACACTTGCTGGCTCACCCTCTCCCGGTGAGAAATGATTTCTGAACCTGTAACTAATACTAAAATGTATTTCAGTTGAGATCTGTGTCAGTGGACCTGAATGTTGACCCATCACTTCAGATCGACATACCTGATGCACTCAGTGAGAGAGATAAGGTCAAGTTTACAGTGCACACCAAGGTGAGTGACAGTAATGACTACGAGTGCTGGGTGTGAAAAGATTTCTTGAGCTGAAATGGTCACTTTTTAGGGGCAATATGGTAAACTGCTGAGAACTATCTCTTGGGACCTCCATGTGTGTTGTGCTTCAGTTCTCTTCTGCTGGGATGGAGCCCTCAACAGGCAAATGTGCAGCCACAGTCACTTCTGTAGTTTTGGTTTTCATTTGCACATGAGGTAAATCACTGTCATGAAAAAGAAGCCAAGGACAGTTTCCAGAACCATAGGAAACTGTAGCAAAGACTGGGAAACATTGTACTTGCTGTTCTTTGTTTTTATAACCTGGGGGAGGTTCAGTCTCAAACTTGTCTATTACTAGCATAATCTTTCATATACAGCAGGCTTCAAAAGGCCTGTAAAAAGAATTGCCTAGAGATGAGAATGTTTAGGCTACCTGGGCTAGTGGCTTTTAGATCATATATTGCTGTACTCTTTGGGTCTTAAATGTGTTGATTGTGTAATGCTCCCATAGTGTAGTCTAGGAACTCTAAAGCCATTTTGTATATCTCTCTTCACAGACCACGCTGCCCACATTTCAGAGCCCAGAGTTTTCTGTTACAAGGCAACACGAAGACTTTGTGTGGCTGCATGACACTCTTACTGAAACAACGGATTATGCTGGGCTTATTGTGAGTTCATTTTAGAAAATTAATAAGCTGTTTTCTTGGATCTTAAAGAGACCATGTATTTTGCAGTGGTTTGAATTGTGTCTATGTGGCAGGTAAATGTGGGTGCCCACAGATCAGATCCCCTGGAGTTCATTCAGTGACTGTAAGCACAATGGTACTATGAATTGAGCTTAACTGTCTCCTTCACACTCACCCCAGGCACCAGTAGAATTGATTTCTAGGAAATTTCAGTATTAGAGCATACAGTAAAATTCCTCAGTGGTATTTAAGAGTGAAGGAGACAGTTGGCAGAGCACTTGGCTAGTTTTAAAATTCAAATTCTGTCCTACTGGGCAGAATTAAGAAATCTGCCCAGTAGTGATTTTGTTCTGATTCTTTGACATGAGATCTCATGGCCCAAGATGACCTGAATTAGAGTTGTACTTAAAAGTTTTCTCAGAATGTTAATTCAAAAATAAATTTGTTTTTGTGATACGGAGAACCAGACTCAGGACCTCAAACACACTAGATTTGAAAACTCTGCCTCTGATTTGGATTTTCAGCACCAAATCTTTGGAATTGAGGGAAATTCCTTTGGATGTGTGAAGGCCTTGTTCTGATTCACTCAATGAGTCACTCATTGTTAACATTAATTGCACCTGTTTTAAGCTGAGAGAAAAAAAAATGTATGCACACTATGGTCTTCTGCCAATTGTTTAAAACTGAAGAGATAGCAGTCAGTGCTCTAACATGGGAGGTGGGTTTTGGTTTTTCAAGACAAGATTTCTCTGTTTATGGCTGTCCTGGAATTCACTCTATAAACCAGGATGGCTTTGAACTCAGATCTGCTAACCTCTGCTAGAGTATGCCACCATGCTCAGCTGAGGATAGTTCCTTTTTAGAAGATCAGAAAGAATAAAATTTGAATGAAATAGAGCTGCCTTAGCTCCATTGGGCTGGCCATCTGAATTGGCAGATGAAGTGCAGCCACCCTCTGCACTGGGATAAGGTCCTTACAGATTACTTGCCTCTGCTACAGATCCCTCCTGCTCCCACAAAGCCAGACTTTGATGGCCCTCGAGAGAAGATGCAGAAACTGGGAGAAGGGGAAGGATCTATGACAAAAGAAGAGTTTGCCAAGATGAAGCAAGAACTGGAAGCGTAAGTGAATTTTCATGAGCTCTACCTTATGAGAAGTATAATCAGAAGAAATGAGTGGAAAAACCTGATAGTGAGAAAGTAACCATTTGTTCCTGGTGCTGGTCTCTAAAACTACAGTTTGTAGAGGGTTTGACATGTCATGTGATGTGCTTCTGGAACCTTGTTGCTGGGTTGTAGCAAATGCTGTTTACAGAGTGTTCTGAATGACTGCATGGATGACTTAAGGGGGGGGCACATTCACAAGTTCCAACATATTTTAAACTTTGTTTATAGATGAAAAAGTGTATGTGTTCAGAAGTACTCACCCCTTTCCACTATTAGCCTGTTACTAACAGTATGCCCCTGAGAATGAAAGATATCCCCCCACCTCTTTTGATTTTTCGAGACAGGGTTTCTCTGTGTAGCTCTGGCTGTCCTGGAACTCACTCTGTAGACCAAATCTGCCTGCCTCTGCCTCCCAAGTGCTGGGATTAAAGGGATGCGCCACCACCACCAAGCCTTTTTTTTTTTTTTTTAACTTTTAAAAAAAGTAGCTGTCTTCAAACACCAAAAGAGGGCATTGGATCCTGTTACAGATAGTTATGAGCCACCATGCTAGGAATTGAACTCAGGACCTCTCAAAGTACAGTACTGTTGAGCCATCTCCAGCCCCAAGGTTTCATTCCTTTAAAGAGAGGAATCTTGCTCTTGCTGATTGAAGCAGTAATCGCATGTAGATAGACTTGGGCTCTCTCAGACTTGAAGCAAATTCGATTATAGTGGCACTTTTTTCCCCTCATTGATTCATTTTACAATTAACATTATTTAATCACCAAGTTGAATTATAGTGTTTAGGTATAGTCTAGTTGCATTGTTTTTCCTGGTGACCGTTAGCAGAAGCGTGTATAAGGTAGTGAGCTGTATTGGGCAGGAATTGAGCAATGCAAGCTGAATTCTTTGTGCACATGTCTTTTCAGTGAATATCTTGCTGTCTTTAAGAAGACTGTGTCCTCGCATGAAGTCTTTCTTCAGCGGCTTTCTTCTCATCCTGTTCTCAGTAAAGACCGCAACTTTCATGTTTTCTTGGAATATGATCAGGATGTAAGGCAATTTTTCTATTTTCATGGTGTCTTTGTGTTTGCATCCACCTTTACAGAAAAAAGGGTGGAGAAAAAAAACACTTTCTCTTCCTCTTTAGATCTGTTAGAGCTCATTTTCTAAACCACTGAAAGACTGTTGACACCTCCACCCCAAACTAATTTTCTTCCTTCTGTTTAATTTGTTGGAAGGAATTGAAATATATGAACGTTTATTTCAGGGTTACTGGGTTTTTTGAACATGCCTTTTCATATATAAAGCAAGCCCTGACTTCTGCCCACCTTTAACTTCAGCATATTTCTGTGATTTGGAGGCCAATCAGTCTACATAGTGAGTTCTCGGACAGCTAGGGCTACTTGGTGAGGCACTGTCTATCTAGAAAATATTTTAAAATTCTTGAGGCCTGGCATCAGTAGAATCAAGCAGTAGCTCTTTAGAGAATTGAAAAACCTCTGGGATTTGGTGCTACTATGTTGGGCTAGCCATTGGGAATATGATCTGTTTATCTGTAGCTACTTAATTTTAGACACTTGGTTTGAGGCCAGGTTAAAGTGGCTGGTGTATTCCTGATAACATGTTACTTGTATGATTACTCAAGTAAAGGATGCTGACAGAAACCGATGCTGTGTTATAAAATGTTTTGAAATTTCCTTCCTTTAGCTAAGTGTTAGGCGGAAAAATACCAAGGAAATGTTTGGAGGCTTTTTTAAAAGTGTGGTGAAGAGCGCCGATGAGGTCCTTTTTTCTGGAGTTAAGGTAAGGCGTGGGCAGTTTCAGGAAATGTTTGATTTCATGGGGATGGGTAGGTTTCCTTTGGAGGGGAGTGTCTATACACATGTGTGACAGCTCTTGGGAAGTGGCTGCTTTGTTTACTGCATTTTCAAGACAGAGGTTCTCTTGTAGCTCCTGGAACTCTTTTTTAGATCAGAGTGGCCTTGTACTCAGCTCCACCTGCCTCTGCCTAGTAGGTACTGGGATCAGAGGTGTGCAGTGACATGCACAGCAACTTAACTTCCATTTCCTTCCTCAGAATACTCTCTCTAACATGGAATAGTTTTTGGTAAGGGGATCCTTGAGTCTTGTTTTTTTAGGATGTAGGCTGCTCATTTTTTGTTTTCGTTTTTTGGTCTTTCAAGACAGGGTTTCTCTGTGTAGCCCTGGCTGTCCTGGAACTCACTCTGTAAACCAGGCTGGCCTCGAAATCAGAAATCCACCTGCTTCTGCCTCCCAAGTGCTAGGATTAAAGGCGTGCGCCACCACCGCCCGGCCTAGGCTGCTCATTTTTTTAGGAAAGAAAATGAGCATAGTGTCACAGGGCTGTGAGCCTAGTATTGGGGTGGAGGCCAGCCTGTATCTAGTAAAAAAAAAAAACCATATATATAAAAGGATTGGGGGTGTACCTCTGTCTAGTATGCCTGGGAGCCAGTGTTCAAATCTCAGAACCACAGAAAGTGTTGATTGCCAGCCGGGTGATGTTAGCTGACATGTATAAGAGCTGATCCTTTCTGAGAGGAGGACTCAACTAGGCGGCCTTGGCTGGCCTGGGTCCACCTGCCTTTTCCTCACAAGCACCAAGATTAAAGGTGTGAGCCATCAGACCTTGTGGGATAAGTCTTATTTACATGTTATGAAATTGGTACAAGAGGAAGGAGTGTTTACTAATACTATTGAAGTGTAGTGGTTTTTAGGGTGTGTTCAATTGAAGTTAATATGTCTGCTTGACTTTTTGTTGAGGAATGGGCAGAGCTGTTCTAGAGGATCATGAGAAAAAAGAGGCCCTTGTTTACCCAGTGCCTTCCTGGTTCTTTGTAAACAATGGTTTTGGCAATTATCTAGTATCTGGCTTTGCCTCTCCAGGATTTGATTAAGGAAGCCCAGAACACAGGTGCTAAGTGGAAGGGAAAATTGGAAATGGTGTTTCTTAGGCAATACTGTATGGGTTTTGTGTGTATGCATTGTGGGTCTGTTACTATTGGCAAAGGCTTACCAGGAGTGCCCAAATTATTACTGAAATTACCCAATTTTTTTTTTTGTTGTTGTTTTTTTTTTTTTGTTTTTTTTTGGTTTTTCGAGACAGGGTTTCTCTGTGTAGCCCGGGCTGTCCTGGAACTCACTCTGTAGACCAGGCTGGCCTCGAACTCAGAAATCCTCCTGCCTCTGCCTCCCAAGTGCTGGGATTAAAGGCGTGCGCCACCACCGCCCGGCTACCCAATTTTTTTTAAAGCCCATGGACACACATAGTATCTAGGCTAGGTCAAGGTGGCAGTGTCCCACCTGACAGATGGACTAGAAGAACTTAATGGGTTGTGGAGGATGTCAGTATTTACTTCCCTTCACAAACTTAAATGATTCTGTGCCAATTTAGTCTGTTAGTACCTGATTGTTTTTGTTAGTCTTGAAGTACAAATATTAAGTGTCATGATAATCTAGTCTATACAGGTTAAACTTAGGTGAACATTTTCTTTGGTTTGGAGGCAGATTCTCATTGTTCAGCCAAGATAGACTCAATTCTTTAGTCAACCCCTCAGCCACGAATGTGCCAGATTGCCCATGTTTTCATTAATACTATACATATTCCTATTCTTGATATTTTGGTTTAAGTTCTTTTTCTTCCTTTTTAGGAGGTGGATGACTTCTTTGAGCAAGAAAAGAACTTCCTTATTAACTATTACAACAGGATCAAGGATTCCTGTGCTAAAGCAGACAAGATGACTAGATCTCACAAAAGTAAATATCTTTACCCACTTGGTTACACTTAATACAGTTCTGTGTGCCTGTTCTGCTCAGATGACAGTATCTGTGCTTGTTTCTTCAGATGTTGCTGATGACTACATCCACACTGCAGCCTGCTTGCATAGCCTGGCCTTAGAAGAACCCACAGTCATCAAAAAGTAAGTCTTGGGTGGCTGAGGTGGAAGCTAAACAGAGTGCTTCCCCAGCTTATGCAAGGAAGGCCCTTAGTTCAACCCATTGATCTTTTAATGAGAAGATCAGATCGGGGGAGAGGAAGATCTTCCCCTGTCTTCTCATTAATTACACTGAGGGCTTGCCTAGCATTCGAAAAGCCCTGGTGGTGGTACCACATGCCTGTACTTCCACCACCCAGGAGTCAGGAGAATCACATATTCAAGGTGATCCTTGGTTATGGCAAGTCTGAATTGTATGAGACCCTGTCCCTTTTTTGTTTTTTTTTTTTTTTATTTTTTTTGAGGCAGGGTTTCTCTGTAGACTGACTTCAAACTCAGATCCATCAGCTTCCAGGGTGCTTGAGTTAAGTTAAAGGTGTACACCATGGGTAGCTTGTTTGAATATTCTATCCTGGAACATAAGGTTAGTTCCAAATCTAGTTCCTATCACCCAAGTCTCAAGCAACTTTCCCTTGTTCATGGGGGTATTCTGTGGTTGGTTATCTTTGCTGTTCTTTGGCCTCTTTGCTTGGTTCTTTTTGCTGGACTTCTTCAGATTAGATCACACTTGCTCTTTATAACACACTACCTCAGACTTGGAAGTTTGGGAAAACTGAGTGATGGTAGCTCATTGTACTGGTTTTGGCTAATTTGGATCATCTCTAGACAGGACGACTGAGGCTGATGAATATTGTGGTCTTTGCTGTTTGAAATAAAGAGCTACGTTAGTAAATTCACCTATTTAGTTTTATTGTTTGTTTTTTGTTTATTTGTGTTTTGTTGTTGTTATTTTTGGAGACAGTTTCTGTGTAGCCCTGACTGTCCCTGGAACTCATTCTGTGCAAACCTTATGACTCTTGATAGTGGTCATCCATTCATGTCTTAAGAGTTTTGATAAGTTTACATATCATAGAGAGCTAAGACCTTCTTGTATGCTTTCAGGTACCTGTTGAAAGTTGCAGAGCTCTTTGAAAAACTTAGGGTAAGGAGTTTTGTGTTAGTCTTGGTAACATTTAGTTAAGGCACATAGATTTCTGCCTGGATGGTGACTGATGACCCTTATTTGTTTAAAATAGAAAGTGGAAGGTCGAGTCTCATCAGATGAAGATTTAAAACTGACAGAGCTCCTCCGATACTACATGCTCAACATAGAGGCTGCAAAGGTAAGGTAGGAATTTAGCCCTTAGCGGCACTAGTTCATCTTGCTGTAACCAGAAATTTAATGCTTAAGATAATCCCTTTGGGTTAGAAAGGAATGTTCCTTTGTATTGAGATACACTTCTTTGCAGTGTTTTGTGTGTGGCATGTGAAGACCTGAGACCAACCAACCTTGTAGATTGTTCCTACTGTGCCATGCATTTTACTCCCTTGTAAAAACAGGGCCTCACTAGCCTAGATCAGGTTTCATGTTATATTAGACATTTCAAGTTAGATGGTTTCCGTACTAATTTCCAAAAGTGGGATTCATGGGGCAGGCTCTTGTGTTCCTCTAGGTCATGACTCAGTGGCATTCTCCTTAACTCATTCTGCAGTAAATAAACATGTTTGATATGCTGTTTCATTTTCTGAAATATCTGCGATTACTGGTTTCAACTAGAAGGAAGTTTTTGTGTGAGATATTTTATAATAAGGATTATGGAAATTATCTTCAAAAAGTCAGAAACTGAATAGCATCATTAGCTTCCCCCTCTGCTCCTGCTGCTTGGGATCAGACTTAGAGCATGCTAGGCAAGTACTATATTATTAAGCTATATCAGTCTCTTGTGAAAGTTATGCTGGATAAAGGGATAGAGACGTGGCGCAGCAGTTAGTTCTATATCCTGTACCCCACATCAGGTGGCTTAGAAACAACTGCCTGTACCTCTAGTTCTAGGGATCTGGTGCCTCCAGACTCAAGTGTGCAATTATGTCCACATAGTTACAAAAATAAAATCTTTATGCAAGATAGAGAAATGGGCTAGAGTCACGCCATTTCAAAATGTTGACACTGGATCCTTTCTAGACATTGCATGTATGCATCTATTACATGCATATGTCTAGACATTTTCAGTATGTGATATTTTCTTTGGTTCTTTAGAGATTTTTACATCATGACTGTTAATTTTCTTCAGGATCTTCTATACAGACGTACAAAAGCCCTAATTGACTATGAGAATTCAAACAAAGCTTTGGACAAGGCCCGGTTAAAAAGCAAAGATGTCAAGTTGGCAGAGACTCATCAACAGGAATGCTGCCAGAAGTTTGAACAGCTTTCTGAATCTGCAAAGGAAGGTTGAGCATTTCTTCTGTACTTAGCTTTCATTTGGAAACAAATAATGCAAAAAGTCAGCCCCCTCCTCGTGGGGCTGGGGTTAGAGCTATAATAAACAGCTTCCCTAGTGTTTATTTGTGAGACTGTGGGCTTGTCCCCAGCAACACAAGGAAAATGAATTGTAACACTACAGAAAACTCAACTGGGGAGGGGCTGGAGAGTTGGCTCATCCAGGTACCTGGCTTCAGTTGATGCTTCCTCATGATCTTAGCACAGAGCAGAAATGTGAGTGCATGAACGCATAAGGACAATGCGTGTACACAATGATTAAGTAATTATAAAAGGACACTGGTTATTGGAAAGAATTAATTGCTATAGGAGTGAGTATATTAGAGTTACCACCATTAAATGAGGAAAGGCAATGTTGGGGGGGGTGGAAGAGAGTTCATGCTTCAACATCAGAGACAATAGTTGGTTATCTGAAAGGATTCCGTCTGTGAGTCAGAAGTGGGATTTTTGGTTAACATGCTTCCCAGATGAGGTCCTGGTCAGAAGATGTGAGTTAGGAGTTCACCAGCAGTGTTAAAAAATGACTGGAATGTGAGGTAGGGTCTTTTCTTGGGAGGATCTCTTGTATCTTGCCTGGGTGGCATGAAACAAAGTCAGTGTAGACATTAGAGTATCTCCTCATATAAATGTAACTATGATAGGTCAGTGGACTTGATTCTTACCCTCAAGTATTTATAAGAAAGCATGGCCTTTCATCTAATCCTGCCAGCTATAATAGTACCCCCAACTTTGGGCAATCTCAAGCTACCAGTTCTCTAACTGTGGTGTGCTTGAGTGGTGTGGCCCACATATATATAGATAATGTGTATGACCGTATTTTAGTGGATCTTGACTGCTATAAGGTCTAGAGGTCATGTGTGAAAGAGGAATTTGAGTGGGAAAATTGAAATTTCTTGTAGTTTGGTAAGTTCTAACTCTTTATTCCCATAGAACTGATAAACTTCAAACGGAAGAGAGTGGCAGCATTTCGAAAGAACCTAATCGAAATGTCTGAACTGGAAATAAAGCATGCCAGAGTAAGTTGCCTCCCTCTCACAGGCCTGACAGGCCACTTTCTCAAGATCTTGCTCTGGTTTTTGTTAGTAATCTCTCATGAACCATGAGTGGTAGTGCAAACCATACAGTGCTCAAAAGGCTGATGCAAAAGAAGTTTGGATACAGTCACATGCTAAAGGGGGCATTGTAGTGTAGTGGGTTCTTTGTTTTTGAGACAGCTCATCTATAGCTCTGGCTGTTCTAGAACTTGCTTTGTAGCCTTAGCTGGTGTGGAATGCAGAGACCCACTTCTGCCTGTTGAGTGTTAGGACTAAGTAAAAATTAAAAGTTTC
This sequence comes from Grammomys surdaster, assembly GCF_004785775.1. Taxonomy (NCBI): domain Eukaryota; kingdom Metazoa; phylum Chordata; class Mammalia; order Rodentia; family Muridae; genus Grammomys; species Grammomys surdaster. The sequence goes on from NW_021604587.1 coordinate 4,733,572, forward strand.
ATTCACTGTCCTTTGGTGCATACTTAGTGGTGACTCAGCAAAGAAATGGTGCATGCTGGGTTCTTAGTTGAACTGTGGGTTAAGAATTTTGATACCTGCACTTAAGGGTTCTCAGTGCAGGGAATAGGTTTGACTTCCAGTAACAGCAATCTATGGATGGGTCTTTGGGAGTTACTGGCATTTTCAGAATGTTGTTTAGTCTGTGACAACCTGGCCAGGCCTTCATCAAATCTTCCTCAGTTTTCAACATTATGGAACAAAGTGTTTGTGATTGGGGTGCTGTAGAAGCCGACCACTGGCTTTTTGGCCTGGAGCCCTCTGACTAGCAGGCTGTGGCAGCGCTGGGTAGCTGTCCCTTGGGAGGAGATGGAGGAGAGTGTCGAGTGTCGCCGTGCTTTGGTTACTTTTCAGATTCAGAGTTCATGAGGAAAGCTACATCTGGGCTTATTTTATTCATTTCTTTCCCCTCCCCCTTTTTTCCTAGAACAACGTCTCCCTGTTGCAGAGTTGCATTGACTTATTCAAGAACAACTGACCTGTCTTTACTCTGAAGGACACCAATGTGAAAGCCAGCATCACTTGCACTTAAATCATTACTGCAAAAGAAAAAGCTTTGACTAGTTTAAAATCATGTGAATAAATATTTTGATTTCTAAAAATCTTAACACTTAACCATGTTGGTTTAAAAATATTTTCATTGCATGTTACTTGGACATAACTAATTCTTTTCTTATGCATTTAATACCTCAAAGTAGGTAGAATCTAACAGATTCTCCTATAGATTGTCAGGAATTACTAGAATGGTATGGAGATGTGTGCCTTCTTCTGGAAATGAGAAGCAATAGCTTGGCCCATGTCTGTCTCAACATTTCCTGTGCCTGCGCTCCTATAGACATGTCAGCTGTGAAGTACAACAAACAGTAACTGTGGGCAGGTGGCACTCTGTTCTTGAATTAGGTAGATTTTGCTCCCTCTTGTCAAGGTCACTTCAGATGCTTGTGCAGTAACAAGCAAGAAGATCTCATGTCTGTACATCTTTACAGCTCCATTTTTGTAACTGGGCTATAAATACTTGAGAGAAAAGGAGAATCTAGGGTTCTGACACTCCCTGAGGGTGGGGCATGTGTGTTTGTGCTTTGGATGTTTTTATAAAGTATATAATAAAAATTATCCATGTTAACCATATGGAGTGTTTTTGTAGAAAACTAGACGGTCTCAAGAATGTTCTTGGTATTTCCACAGGTAGAACCATTGAGCAGTATTCAGTATTTCTTTGAAATGGGGTTTAGCCTTGAACCCATAACTCCACTACCTCAGCTTTATATAGCCTCTCAAAGTTCTGCAATTATGATATACCAGCATGCCTAGCTCAGTCTCAGTTTTGAAGACTTAAGGCTTGGCTGTTTGCTATATAACTCAAACTGTTACTTGGGGGCGGTTTTTGATTCCAGTGTCCCCTGGTTGGTCTCAGCAGGCACAGATTGACTGAGGACCTTAAATATATCCAAGACATGAATACTACTACCAGACTGTCATTGGGTTGGTTCTCGCAGTGCGAGGATGTCACATAGTTCAGCTGTCTTCAGAGTAAGGTGGTCTGCTCCTGTGTCCTGAGTGCTTGGGATTCTAGATATTAAGTCTGAAACTCCTCCCAGAGTGATGTAGAAGCAGGGAAGTAGCTCTTGGGTGGTGGGTGCTTGGGGTACGATTCCAAGTGGGATTCCTGGGAAAGTTGCAACTTTGTACACTAGCCTACAATGTTCTACGTTTTTCCTAACTGCAAGCAAGAGAATACTGCAGACCCCTAAAGAACATTGAGCTGAAGTGTGCAGCACCCACAAGGCAGCCTCTATCCCAGTTTGATATCAGACTGATCAGATTTTCACAACTAAATGCTAAGTCTTTTTTTCCACCCAGTGAGTTCTGTTAGTCTCCCCTGTCTCACTGCATTGAAGTCTGAGATAACCTGGTCTTCTATAGCATGAGATCCATTGAAAGTTATTTTTTGGAAGAGGAAAAATTGTGAGTTTTGCACATGTTTAATTTTCTGCCTGTTAACAGCAGGCAAAGCCTAGTTCAGAACTGTGTGGTCTTGGCCTGGGAAGATCTCAGCTCATTTAGCTAAAATGTCAATCATAACAGGAGGGAAGATGCCTAATCATCTCTATCTAGTACCAGAGTAGTAAGCCTTGAGGTTCTACTCCTTCCTGGTTGAGGCCCTTGGTCTGTAACTCATCCAGCAGCTGTGAGGTAATGTATAACTCAAAGCCAGGCCTTGTGACCTGGGAGAAGCATTGCAGAAAATGAGGTCCAGGGACATTCTCACCCCGACCCAGTCTACCTCAATACATGGCCCTTGTCTGGCTGGGTTGCCCAATGTTGCTTGCAGGTTTGGTTAACCGAGAAATACATATTTGTATTGCATATTTGATTGGAGCAGTATAAAAATGAACTAAATGCAGTGTGCATTTTGGTATACTGAATGGAGGTCACAGGGCTTTTCCAAAAGCACTTTAGACCAGCTGATTTTCTGCCTACTCTCAAACCTTTACATTTTGTTGAGTACTTTTTAAACTTTCAGTTTTCATGAAAAGGTCTGGTGGTTGTTTATCAATTCTTGCCCGTGTGTAGTAATTTGATTAATGGATCAGGGCATCTTTTTGAGAGGTTTATAGTATCAAGTGTCGGGGGTGGTGTAGAGTTTGAGCTTCCACATAACATGTTTTGATGATGTGGATGGATGGCCACTTGTTAGAACTGTTGACTGCAATTTGTCTCCGGTTCTTTCCTATCACTTGGATGGGATTAGAAATGGCCTGAGGCTTCATTTTTGCTGTTTGTCCTGGTTCCTTCATGTTGCAAAACCACAGGAGGGAACAATTTGTACTCCTGGTGTATAGCCCCAAAACAAGGCAAAGTCCAAAGCACCAAATACAAACTTCTGCCTGGTTAGACTGAGCGTCAGTGACCAAGGCCCAAAGCTGCTGGTAATCCTTGGCATAGTTTTTCTAAGTCTGCCTTTCTATGCTTATTAGTTCAGGGAGGTTTCTGCAGAGCAGTTTAGAGCTTTACTGGAGAATAGTTACTTCAAGCTAGAGCCAGTTTTTATTGAGTCCAGCTGAATCCAGCTGCAGTCACCACAGGACCTCTGGGCTCCTTGGATTTGTTGATTGTATAAGGATCTTGACTGGTTTATGAGAGACCAGGCAGAAAATCTGGCAAGTATAGATGTCTGAAAAGTATTCCGAAGAGACAGGAAAGGAGCCAGTGAGGGTGTGTACATAGGCTGCATGCAGAGTCAGGTGAAGTCGATTTTGACCTGTTCCTTGAGTACTGGAGAAGAGGCTTGCAGTGAATCCCAGAAGGCTTCTGTTTGTCTGAAGTTGGCTGGCTGGCTATCTGCAAGGCTTTGTTTGTGACTCTCTTCACATAGTCCCACCAGGAGGCAGCAGGAAGAATGAGTCTGCCTGCCACTTGTCTCAGGGACGAGAGCTGAGGGCACTTGTTGGGCTGGGCTAAAAGTGAAGTGAAAACTAGATCATCTCCGTCACCAGCAACTTGGCTGGAGTCTGATTTCAGCTTAGCCTAGGGCTCCGTTCAATCTGAGTAGCCTTCTAGCCCCCTCTCTAGAATCTGGGTCTGCTCTAGGGACATGAGTGTAAACCATGAAGAGGTAGGTGGTGCTGAGTAACAACTCACGTACAGAGCAGAGGAAACTGTTTTAGGGTTACTTCCTCTTGGAACCCAGCTGCAATTCAGTGAGGAGCCAAACACAGATGTGTAAGGCCTGTCCCCTGCTAAGTCAGGTCATCTTGAGTGAGTGATAAGGTCTCCATAGCAGAGTCCCTTACTGTGAGAGGGAATGCTGGGGTTTGGGTAAAATACAAAACACCCTGTCAATTTTGACCTTTAGGTAATAGCCAGAGTATTTCTTTAGTATTTCCCATGTGGTATTTGAGTTTTTGCTGGGAATTGTGTATGTTTTATTTGATGAGTCTGGCAGTTCTGTGATGAAAGGTAGCTAGTACAATTGAACAGAAGTTTAAAGTTCATTTTTTAAACAATTTACATCTTAATTTGGAGCACATGTGCACTGTGTGTGCATGCATATGTGCACATAAGCATGTAAACATATGTTCATTAGGACTATGCTTGCCCATCCATTGAGCTATGTTCCCAACCCCAGATCTAGGCACACTTACATTCTGGGCTGTTTGTATTTTTCTAACTGAAGCCCCAGCATTGAGTGACATAGACAGCCCATTCCACTCAGCCCTGTCTGGCCTCTGTCCAGATGGGCTTGATATAATGAAGAAACGGTGCTGGTTTCATTCACCTGGTGCCCAGTGGCTTATACTCAACAAGTGGAACTGGAAGTCCTCAACCCTCTCCCTTCTGTCTGACCTACCCATACTGTTTTCTCCACAGTCTCAGGTTCCTAAGATCCCTCATGCTTCAGAGCCTCCACACCAATCCTTCCCCACCTAAGGATGTAGATTTCAGTGAGAGTGGAGACAGTCTGGGTATGTCTGAGGCTCCTGATTCTGGGGGAGAGATCTGTGTCTCCTGTATTGGGGACATGGCAGGCCTCGATGCAGATCTTGAGATGAAAAACCTCAGACTGAACTCTCCTCCCTGGGGAGCTGGGAAGGCACTGTAAGTAAGATGCTCTGTAAAATGCCTGTCTATAGATTGGGAAGAGAGAATAGGAAGTAGGGTTGAACCCTCCAAGAGCCCTAACTGATGTAAACCTTTGCTCTCTTGAAGGTAATGAGAGGCAGAGACCTTGCCTGTATCTTGCCGTCAGGTCTTCCATATTCTGGGAGGCATATTACAGCTTCTTTCATTTGCTGCGTTGTACTGGGACGTTCTGGTAGCTGAGCTCATGCCGTTACAACTTCAGGTCTTCTCCGTGTACTCAAATTCCAGCAGGCTAGGATTGGCTGGTGCCTGCCCTCGAATATGGCCAGGGCTCTGAGAGCAAGGGAGAGCTGCAGGAGCCTTCTGGTGGGTTCTAAGCAGGCACATAATCTATTTACTGCATTCTGTTAACAAAAGCTTAGAAGGTCGGTCCAGGCTCAAGGAGAGGAAAACCAAACTCCATATTTTGATGGGAGAAACAGCAAAGGAAGGATGTTAAACTGCCACAAGTGATGGCATCTCCCACAGTCTGGATAAGGAGCCAGGGCTCAGCATTACAGGCAAAGCCAATCTGTGACTACCTTGCTTAAACCTTTTCTGTTTGACTGTGTGTGCCTCTTCCAACATAGTCTGCCTGCTGTCCAGGTATTGTCCTTTGGTTTGACCTTTTGAGACAGTCTCACTATGTAATCCTGTCTGTCCTGGAACTCACTTGTAGACAAAGCTGGTCTCTAACTTAAAGAGATCCCTGCCTCTGCTTCCTGAGTGCTGGGATTAAAGGGGTGCACCAACACGAACCGTTTGCCTTTTGTTTTTTGTTATTTTGGAGCTGTGTTGCTTTGATTATTGGCTCAAGTAATTCTCCTGCCTAAATTCCCAAGTAGGATTTGAGGTATGTGTCACTGAGTCCAACTTAGTTTTCTTTCTTTAATTTCTCTTAAATTTTATTATCTAATGTGTATGGATATTTTGCCTGCTTGTAAGTCTGTGTACAAATATGCATGCAGGGCCCACTGCATTGGATCTCTTGGAACTGGAGTTAGAGACAGTTGTGAGCTGCTGTGTGGGTGCTGGGAATTGAACCTGTGTCCTCTGGAAGAGCAGCAAGTACTCTTAATCACTAAATAATCTCTCCAGCTCCCCTAGCTAGTTTTCTTAAATGGTTCTAGTTTTTCAAAATTTACAATATAAGGTAGAAAATACAGAAAGCCGTAAGGTCACCACAGTATCAGGACTTTGTGGTAATAATGACAGATATCCTTCTAACCATGTATCCTATCCCTATATGAATCTGCACGTCCCAGCCCAAACACACGTGCGCGCACACACACACATACACAGTTTTTCAAGTGTTATATTCTTTATTCTGTGTGGCAATAAAAGAGAGTTGAGGGGCTGGAAAGCTGGAGAGACACCTGGTGCTTAAGAGCATTTGTTGTTCTTACAGAAGACCTGAGTTTAATTCCCAGCACCAACATGGCAACTCACAACTTTAACTTCAGTTACAGAGGATCCAAACCCTTTTTCTAGCCTCCACAGGCACCAGGCAAGCATGTGATATACAAATACACAAGCAGGCAAAATGCCCATATGAATTAAGTAAAATAATAATAATAATGACAGAGGCTGGGGCTGGTCTGGTGGCGCACAGCTTTAACCCAGCATTCAAGGCAGAGGCAGGTAGGTCTCTTTGATTTTGAGGCCTACATAGTGTTTCTGGTCTACATAGTGTTTCAGGACAGGGAAGGCTATACAGAGAGACCTTATTTCAAAATACATACATACATACATACATACATACATACATACATACATACATACAACAAAGAAGGAGGCTTGGAGGCTCAGCAGTTAAGAGCACTGGCTGTTCTTCCAGAGGGGCCCAGGTGGATTCCCAGTGCCACCATGGTTCACTGCTGTAACAGAGGTGAGAAGGGTTTGAGGTAGTCTCAACTCCAGTCCTGGGGATTAGATGACCTCTTTTGACTTCATCAGGCCCCAGGCACATGTGTATCAGACATACATGTAGGCAAAACACTCATACACATAAAGTAAAATAGATAACACTAAAGTGAGAGGCTTTAGGTGAGGAACATTTGATCCCTGGACACAATTCTCTCCTTTTTGCTTTCCTGCTATGAGGTGATCAACATCCCTCTGCTATGTCCTTCACCATAATGGTGTTGTTACCTTGCCATAGGCCCAAGAGCACTGGAGTCAACCAGCCATGCACCAAAGCAGCCCAACTTGTGAGCTGAAGTAAACCCATTTTCCTATATTTTGTTTCACTCCTGCAGTGCTAATAGTTCAACTCTATAATATAATATGTTTTGTTTGTTTGTTGCTAGAGTCTCTTCTTGTAGCCCTGGGTGTCTTGAATCTTTCTATGTAGACCAGGCTGGCTTAGAACTCACAAATGTCCATGTCTGCCTTCTGAGTGCTGGGATTAAAGGCATGCACCACCATGCCCAGCCTACAGTTTTGAATGGGATAGTGGGGATGTGTTTTGGGGATTGAGTAGAGGTTGTTCACTGTGTGGGGGAGGGCGGTTGTCAAGCAGCTGGCATGGGGGAGGAGTTTCTGTGGAATCCATAATATAAATATAGCATATATGAAGAAATGAGAGTGCAGGGCCAGTTGTGCACAGCTGGACGTGGTTGGGGTTGGACGTAGCTGATAGGAGTCATGAGCAGCCAGCAAACCCTCAGAGCTATCTGTGAACCACGAGGCAGGATTACAGTGTGGGAGACAGGAGAGAGACAGACAGGAGTGCTGACTGGGTTCCAGAGAGCTTTCTGGTTATGAGAGTGGCCATCTTGTGTTGTAGGCAGAGCTATGAGGCCTGAAGTGGGCCAAGGCTGGGCTGGCTGACCCAGGTGTTGTCCTGCTTGAAGGGATAACCCCAATTCTCCCACAGGGTACCTCACCTTTATTCCCAGTCCCTACCCTTCTGGTGGTACTGATTTCACCCTCCGCACTCAGGTGAGGTCAGAGCACTTGGCCTGGCCCAAAGCATTCTTCCCTAGACAGGTGTGTCATCCATCAGGCCACGATGAGGCGGCCAGTGCTGGGCCTGTGGCCATAGCGTGTGCTCCTATGTCACAGTTGTAGAGCGGGGTGGGTTGGTGTGGTGCTGCACAAGCCAGAGTGACAAAGACAGGGCTGACATCCTGAAGAGATTCCTGGGGGCCTCCTTCAGTCTTCTGTGTCCTCGGTGGCCACTGTATGCTGGCCACTGCGCTGGGGTTGGGGGTGGGACAGGCTTGGTGGATAGGTACATTTAGGTGAGCAGACCCCATTTTTTGCTCTGGAAAAAGACTTTGCAGAAGTGAATGGGGTACCCAAGCAGAGAGCAGCTGGGACACCAGCCCTGGGCCAGCCCACTACCCCTTACAGTTTGGGGAACTACAGAAAGTTCTGGCCCCCTCTCTGTACCCTGATGCCTTCTCCTAGGCCCTCTGTTAATGGGCCTAGAAGCCTTCTAGTCAAGAAGGCATTTGGGAAACTGCTTCTTCTGGGATGCATCCTGAAGCACATTGAGTCAGGTGGGGACACTCAGGAATATATCTTCTGACTCAGCAGCCTGGGGACTCTGATGAGAGTCCTGAGTCCTTCTGAGGCAGGGTCAGTGGGTGGAGGGGCCCACTCACCGCTGTAGCAGGACAGGCTTATCTGGGAACCTTCTCACCACAGCAATCCCTAGAGATTCTGGGTGCTCCACACCTTTGCCCAGCACGAGCAGCTCAGTACCTGGAGGCCTGACTCCAAATCCTCAGGGGACTATAGTGTTATCCAAAGGCACTGAAGGTGCCAGGAAGAGAGAGGTTCCTGCGGGGTGCTGCCCAGACATCAAGTTCTTCTGGGCTCTCCTGGGACACACTTTAAAAGGATCCAGTCCCTTCCAGCCAGCTATTTCTCCTTTTGTCAATATTTATTTCTCTCTGGCCTCAAACAGCTTGATGATTGTGTAGAGGGCAGGGACAGACATGGCTGCCCTTCTTGTCTTGGAACTGCTTTCTGTTGGATATTTTGGGGAGCTATCTGTTCTCTGCGGGATCGGGGTGGGGGGGCTTCAAAGCAGGCCTGTCTTTCCAGACTGGATGCCTTGAGAGAGCTTTCATTTACCTGTCTGTCTGTCTGTCTGTCTGTCTGTCTATCTATCTATTTTGATGTAGGTTCTCACCATGTAGCCAGATATCTACTTGCTTCTGCCTCCCAAGTGCTGGGATTAAAGTTGAGTACCCCCAAGCCTGGCTTGGATTGTTTTTTTAAAATAAAATTAAATGAAGTAAAATTATTTTAAGAATAGTAGTTTTATTTTATGTGTGTGCCCAAGTCTATGTCTCTATCCTATGTACATGCAGGAGTTCTGGAGGGGATGGAAAGCATCTTAACTGTTGAACCAGCTATCCAGCTCCGCACCCCCATACCCAACCCCTGACTTTTGGATTTTACAATATAAATCATGCTGGCTTTGAACTCCCAGACCACTTGCTTCTGTCCCCTCAGAGTTAAGATGAAAGGTGTGTATCACTATGCCTGACCTAAATTAAATTTGTTTATGATTTAATAATGTTTGATTTGCATGCCTATTTTAAAGATTTTTTTTTAAAGATTTATTTATTATATATGAATACACTGTAGCTGTCTTCAGACACACCAGAAGAGGGCATCAGATCTCATTACAGATGGCTGTGAGCCACCATGTGGTTGCTGGGATTTGAACTCAGGACCTCTGGAAGTACAGTCAGTGCTCTTAACCACTGAGCCATCTCTCCAGCCCAGATTTTTATTTTTTAAATGTTATATATATGCACGTGTTGGTATATGGGTTTGTGTACATGAACACAGTATAGGTGTGACCCAGAAAAGGATGTCAGTCAGGCTCTCTGGAGTCTTGATGTGAGTTCTTAGAACTAAGCTTGAGTCCTCTGGAAAAGCAGTATTCCATCTAAACCTTGAGCTATCTCTCTAGCCACCGCTTACATCTGTTTTATATACTTATATACCAAGGGTCATATAAAAATTTCTCAGAACAAAAAAAATGCTTTTTCCCAAGCTAAAGGAATTGTGAGTGGAAAAAGCCAGAGAAGCCCAGCTCCAGCCATATGGCCTAGAATAGAGGTTCTCAGAATATGCATAACAGCCCCAGAGACACTGCTGGCTGCAGGACAGGCTCTGGACCCAAATCTGAACAAGCTTCGAAGTGGCTGCAACCATGGATGTGCAGTTACAACAGATGTGCGCATCACTGTCTGCAAACCAGAGCCTGGTGTTGTGTGGCCTGACCCAGGACCCTGGAGACACCCATACTGTTGAGTAAGTGAATGACAGGCCCCAGGCCAGTCCTCACATCTTTGCTGCTCCTCTATTCAGCTGGGATTTTATGAGTTTGCCTCTTCCAAAGCTCAGGGAGAGATCTTAAAGAGAAAACACTTCAGCTCTGACCTCTTCTCTCCCACATTCAAAATATTTTGAGCTCTGTTCCCCTGGTGTCAAGCACTGTTCAACACAAACACTGAGACGCTGCTGGAAAACTGGGACATGGCTGTTGGCTTGGCTCTCTCTTTTCATGTCTATTAAATTTGTACTTTGGAAAAAAAATAGTAGTAAAAGAAGTCAGGGGAAGGTTGGAGATGTAGCTCAGTTGTAGAACCTTTGCCTAACATGGGCAAGACCCTGGATTCTGTCCCTGGGGCTGGAGAGATGGCTCAGAGGTTGAGTGCTTGCTGTTTTGCAGGAACCTGTGTTTATCCCCAGCACCTGCGTGGTGGTTTATGAAGAGCTGAAACTTTAGCACCAAGGGGTCAGAAGCCCTCTTTTGGCCTCCAGGGGTACTTGAACACAGATTGTACACATACGCATAGATAAACCTTTTAAAGAAAGTAAATAGCTGGGTGGTGGCACACAGCTTTAATCCCATTGCTGGGGAGGCAGAGGCAGATGGATCCTTCAGATTGAGGCTAGCCTGGTTTACAGAGTGAGTTTCAGGACAACCAGGGCTATACAGAGAAACTCTGTCTCCAAAAACTAAAAGCAAAAAAAAAAAACAAACAAAACAACCCCCCCCAAAAAAAAAGGAAGAAGAGAAGTAGGAGGAAGAGGATAAAGAGGAGAAGGAGGAAGAAGAGGAGGAGAAGGAGAAGGAGGAGAAGTAGCAGCAGCAGCAGTGGACAGTGGTGGCGCACGCCTTTAATCCTAGCACTTGGTGGGAGGCAGAGGCAGGCAGATTTTTGAGTTCAAGGTCAGCCTGGTCTACAGAGTGAGTTCCAGGACAGCCAGGGCTATCAGAGAAACCCTGTCTCGAAAAACAAAAACAAAAAAAAAAAAGAAAGAAAGAAAAAAGAAGCAATAACAGTACAACATTTTACCATATTCCTCCTTTAGCCTCGTAATCATACAAAACGACAGGACTATGGTGAGATCCAGGAAATGACCCTTGTTGTGGTACCCTCAGTCAGACCTTGGACCTTTTCTCACTACTATCCTTTTCTTTCACCAGAGTCCATGCCAGAGTCTACCTTTGCAATGTAGTTGTTTCTGTCTCTGGTCTCCTGGTACTTGAAGCCTTTCCTTTGTCATTTTGGTACCTTTAGGACCCAGATACCTCTAGACAGAAGAGATTGGTTCTGCACATCCTCCTCTGCTTGGGTCTCCCTCATTAGGTACCTGCTGCATCCTGGTCATGCATTTCGGATGTGCAGCGTGTCAGGAGGCATTGGTGTCACACTTCTGTGTTGATAGGCTCGCTTCCTGGTCAGGTGGTCTCGTCGAGGCTTCTTCTGTGTCGTGTTTCTACCTGCCCTTTGCCCTGGCCACTGCTGCTGGCAACACCATCCAGGAGAGAAAACCTGGGGCTTTGCACATCACTTTTCTCGTCAAACCTTCCTGCTTCTAGTCACTGTGATTTGCTTAATGTCAACTTCCCCTCCCCTACTCCCTCCCACATTGGCTGATTGAATTTCTGTCCCAAAGAAGAGCTGTTACTTCTCTAGTAGTTTATCTAACCAAATATTAATGGTTCTCAGGATGAACTCATGGCCATGTATTTTATTCTGTGGGTTACGGTGTGATGCTGTCATTTATTTTCTTGTTCCTATCTCTCTAGCCCCAACCCCTGGGAGCCTCCCCTGGGGCTTTGCATTCTTTAAACAAACAAACTCCATCTTTTCTTGATTCCACGTGATGCCCCAGGATTTGTTACAAATGTGACTGAGTTCATTTTTAGATAATTCTCTCCAGGTTACGGATCATATCACTCACTTGACAGAGAATGTGGCACTCAGCCTCAAAGCCACTCAGCACATCGGTTAGCTGTTTGGTGTACTGGGCAGGCGTCTTTGAAAGCCAGAGGATGGAAGTTATGGGTCTGTTGGGAGCCATTAAACTAGGCGGGAGCCAGGGCTCCACCTCTGAGTTACATACCTAGTCTCCATGTTTTATTGTGTAAGTCCTTTTTGCTTTAAAGTCTGTACATAAGCATCACAAATGGGAAAGCCCCTGAATACCCACTCAAGTAGACCTGTGGCTCCTTCTGCTTGCATACAGAATAGTGCCAAGATTTCAACCACACTGTGAGAACATAGTCTCTTGTCCCAGACGTTAACCCGGTGACAAGAGTTCAGGTGCAAGCACTTTATGCTTATTATATGCTCCCACCTCTAATGTGGAAGGGATACAGAGGGGCTCATGGGGAATTAAAACAGCAGAGGTGCAGCAGAGGAGACCGCGTGATCAAATGCATCATCACTATGAGCGACGGGAACTCAGGTTCACTGGCGAACTGGGGGAGACCATGCAGACCGCTTTCCTGACCCCACCTGACCTTAAGAGTCTAAGAATCCGTTTAACAGCTCCTCTCGGTCCTTACTTGGTGCTGCTCTGGAACGTGCTGCATCTCTCCTTCCTGTGAGCATGAAGGAAAAGTTGTGGATGGGCCGAGAGGGTCTGCAGCATACCGGGGAGGCACTGACGATATCCGATACAGACAGACTCCCATTTTACAACCTGAGGTGTTGGGAAGCTAAAGGACTTCTTCCGGGGTCTAGGAATAGGACGGAGCTGTCCTCAAACCTGTGGATGTGGGTGAAGTGTGGGTTAGATGACTGTGTTTCTGCCAAGTTCTTAAGAACTACCCATCGCAGCCGGGCGGTGGTGGCGCACGCCTTTAATCCCAGCACTTGAGAGGCAGAGGCCGGTGGATTTCTGAGTTCGAGGCCAGCCTGGTCTACAGAGTGAGTTCCAGGACAGCCAGGGCTTCACAGAGAAACCCTGTCACGAAACAAACAAACAGACAAACAGAATTCCCCATCGCCCCCTTTATTTCTCCTGGCATGTGTGCCTCTCTTGTGTCCAAGGTCAGCCAATGAATGTCTTGACTTACACATAGATGTGAATGTATCCCTTCTCCAGTTACCTGAATTGATGAAGATGACCTCTTTACCCATTCCACTTATAAATGCCAATCACTTAGGGAAACACCAAGGAGTTACATTTTGCCAGCAGCTGTCTGGGCAGCTCACAGCTCAGTGAGACTGACATCTGAAAAGATCTAACTCCTTCAGGAAGCCAGACCACTCAGGCTAATGCTGGATCTTGCTTATATTTTCTTTCTGGTCAGTTTAAAGATAGTTTTGGCTGAAGTTTTACTTTAAAAAGTTAATTTTATTAGTAACTTTAAAAACAGACATATTTTATTTTTAATTATGTGTGCAGGTTAAGTATGGTGTGCGTGGGGGCCAGAGACATCAGATCTCCCTGAAGGCAGGAGTTACAAGCAACGGTGAGCTGCCCCAAGTGGGTGCTAGAAAACAAACTCAGGACCTCTGCAAGAGCAGGACATGTGCTTCATCACGGAGCCAGCTGCAGTCCCACGGAGTTCTACTTTTTTAAAAATACTGTCTTTAGTTTCGTATGCTTCCATTTGATTTTTTTCAACTGACATTTTTATTTTGACATAAATAAACTGGATTTACATATAGTTCTGAGAAACAACACACAGTGGTCCTATGTATTCCTCCTTGCAGTGGTAACACTTTCTTTTTCTTTTTAAAGAAAATGTTGAGCTGGAGAATCTGATGGCTCGGTAGTTAAGAGTGCTGACTGCTCTTCCAGAGGTCCTGAGTTCAGTTCCCAGAAACCACATGATGGCTCAGAACCATCTGTAATGGGATCCGATGCCCTCTTCTCTCATGCAGACCTACATGCAAATAGAGTACTCAGATGTATAAACAAATAAATCTTAAAATTTATTTTTTTAAAAAAGGAAGAAAATGTTGCTGGGCAGTTGGTGGCACATGCCTTTAACCCCAGCACTCAGGAGGCAGATGTAGCTCTGAGTTCAAGGCCAGCCTGGTTTATAGAGTAAATCCCAGGACAGCCTGGTCTATACAAAGAAGCCCTGGCTTTCCTTAGTAGAGTCTTTAAGGGACTCTCAAATTTCCTTAGAAACTTCCCAAGCCAGGCTTCCACCATCTGAATTGCTCCCAACATTCTCATCTTCCAAGTTTCCACAGAAAAGCTCACCATGCTTTGAATATTCAACGGCCTTACTTTTTTTTTTTTTTTTGGTTTTTTGAGACAGGGTTTTTCTGTGTAAGCCTGGCTGTCCTGGAACTCACTCTGTAGACCAGGCTGGTCTTGAACTCAGAAATCCACCTGCCTCTGCAGTGCAAGTGCTGGGATTAAAGGCATGCACCACCATTGCTCTGCTTTCAATGGCCTTTCTAGCCCAAAGTAAAAAGATCTTCCACAGCACACCCCAGATAATATGGTCAAGTCTGTCACAGCAATGCCCCACTCCTGGTACCAATTTCTATCTTGGGTTCTATTGCTGTGATAAATCACCAAGAGCTCTTAACCACAGATTTATCTCTTTAACCCCTGATTTTTTTCCCACTTAGTGTAATTCTCTGGAGAGTCTTTCTTCCAGGCTGTCAAGAATCCCTTCCTTCTCACTGCAGAGTAGAGTTTCCTGACACAGATGGACCGCAGCTCCCTTCACAACTTGCCTCTTAAGGGAGGAAGTCTCCTTTTTAAGTCCAAATAAGGCCTTTTGAATTAACATTACTGCATAGTTTATACCTGCATATAAGTTTTTATTTTCTCAAATAATTAACAAAAGTACAGTTGCAACTCTCCTGCCTCTGCCTCCAAAGTGCTGGGGTTAGAGGGTGTATGTTATGCCTGGCAATTGCTTTATGTAAGCAGTGTTCTGCTTGCACGTATGCCTGCAGACCAGAAGAGGGCACCAGATCTCATTATAGATGGGTATGAGCTATCATGTGATTGCTGGGAACTGAATTGAGGACCTTTGGAAGAACCAGTGCTCTTAACCTCTGAGCTCTTCGTCTCTCTAGCCCATATGTATTGTGGTGGTTTGAGTATGCTTGGCCCAGAGAGTGGCACTATTAGGAGGTGTGGCCTTGGAGAAAGTGTGTCACTCCAGGGCTGGGCTTGGAGACCCCCTCCTAGCTGCCTGAACACAGTCTTCTGAACAAGACATAGAACTCTCAGCTCCTTCTCCAGTGCCATGCCTGTCTGGATGCTGCCATGCTTCCTGCCTTGATGATAATGGACTCAACCTCTGAACTTGTAAGCCAGCCCTAATTAAATGTCCTTTATAAGCATTTCCTTGGTCATGATGTCTCTTCATAGCAATGGAAACCCTAAGAGAGAAGCTGGTTGCTGTGATTGGCCTGTCCATGTTTTTATTTGGATAAAAGTTTCCTTGGTCATGGTGTCTCTTCACAGCACTAAAACCCTAACTAAGACATGTACATATTTATGTTTGTTTGTTTATTTGTTTGTTTGAGACAAGGTTTCTACACAGTCCTGGCTGTCCTAGAACTCACTATATAGAACAGGTTGGCTTTGATCACAGAGATTCACCTGCCTCTGCCTCCTGAGTGCTGAGATTAAAGGTTTGTATATGTATATGTGTGTGTGTGTGTGTGTGTGTGTGTGTGTGTGTGTATGTGTATGCATGTATAAAGACATGAATACCACCTGCTCAGTCTGTATAATGTTTCTCTCCCCTCCCCCAGCACCCAAAGACAAGGTTTTTCTATGTAGCCCTGGCTGTCCTGGAACTCACTCTGAAGACCAGGCTGGCCTTGAACTCATAGAGATCCACCTGCCTCTGCCTGCCAAGTACTGGGATTAAAGGTGTGCACCACCACTGCCAGGCAATGTTACTCTTGTGAATGTATTTAGGACTGACCATTTGGTGTTGGATAACTGATTGGAGTGCTCTTTTCTGGAGAAGACTTTTTCTCCTGGTCTCAACATTCCAGAGTTGACTGTAGTTCTTTGTGTAGGGTTGAGGCCCCATGGACTTTCCACCACTCATGTGAACGTGTCTACAGTTGTCTCCCTTGTTCAGGTCATGTCTAGGCAGCTGTGTTAGTGAAGTTTCAGGGGTATAGCTTCTGACATTTCTAGGAAACTCAGTCTGACAGCAAAGTCCCCTTCCTCTGGCTTTTACAATATTTCTGTCTCCCTTCTGCAGTGTTCCCTGAGCCTTAGGGGCAGGAATGTTTTGTGGATGAATCCACCAGGACGGAGCTCCATAACTCGGCATTTTTATTGGTTGTGGTTTTCTGTAATGATTTCTGCCTGTTGCAAAGAGAAGTTTCCTTGATGAGGGGTGAAGACCACACCTATCTGTGTGTTTAAGGACGACTATTTAGAATGTAGTTATTTAGGGATTATGCTGGCTTAGTGAAGTGTCAGCTGTAGGTTTTCCTCCAAGATCCGTGACTTCACTAGCCCTGGTTAGTTTGGTAGGTCTCCAGTACTAGGCATGGTTTTTCTCTTGTTGAGTAGGGGCATTCAAATGCTTTAGGGATTGCCACCTGTTGTCCGGGGGTGGCTGTTCACTTTACAGTCATACAGAGGAGCAGCTTTCACTGGTGTCTCAGGGGTTTCAATTTGCATTTCCCTGGTGGCTGATGGCGCAGAACCTGTTTTGATGGTGTACCTGCTTTCTGTCTGGATAGCCTCTTCAGAGAAATGGCTGGGTTTTTCGGTTTTGTGTCTAATTGAACTGCTTGTTTTGTCCTGTGGCGCTTTGTAAGTTCTTTCTTTGTTGGGTAGGTGGTTTGAAACATTGTCTCACAGCCCTGGGTTGTCCTCCCCTCCCCTCCCCTCACTTTAACAAGGTCTTTCTTTCACAGAGAAAAAGTTGTTAATTTCAGCGAGGTCGTGGATGGGAAGCTTCATGTTAAGTTTGAGTGCTGACTCCTAGAGATGTTCTGCACTAGCTTTGAAGTATTATGGTTTACATTTTGCACATAAGTTAATAGCCCGTTTTTAATTTCTTATACAGGGTCTCATGGTGTAGGCCAGGGTGTTCTTGAATGTCACGGTTCTCCTCCATAGCCTCCCAAATGTGGCTGCTGGTGTGTCGTGACACCGCGTCTCTACAGTCCGTGTTGGGTTTTGCATCTTTGCCCTGTGGGTATCCGTTTGCTCCCATTTCTCTGTGGCTTCTGTCCCACACTGAGCAGGCAGCTGGCTGGATCTCTGTGCTCCAGCCCTCTGTCCACCATTTCTCTGATACTGCTGTAGGTCTTCACTCTGATTTTGTCAGTTTCTCCAACTTTGTTTTTCCTGGAATTGTTTATTATGCTTCCTGTATAAAATATAAAATAATTTTGTTCATATCAATAAGATCCTGGCTGGAGTTCTAATAGCAGCAGCCTGAAGCCTGTCAGTTTGTGATGAACCAACTGACTACTGTTTGGGGTAATCTAATTCACAAAGACTCTGACTCGCCATTTCTTTAAAAATATCTCTGAAAAAAAATTTGTTACATTATTTGTGTGTGTGTGTGTACACATGTGTGTGTGCGTGTATACGTGTGTGTACATGTGTGAGGGCAGAGGACAACCTGTAGAGTTAGTTCTTTCCTTGTATCCTAGGGCTCACGCTTAGGTCTTTACTTACTAGTTTTAGTGTTCGTTTTCTTTTCTTTCAGATTCCTTGGGATTTTCTACATAGGCAATCACACCATCTACAAATAGGGACTCACTCACTGTGGATGGAACCCAGGGTCTTATAAATATTATTACACAAGCAACTCATCACAGAGCTATCCCCACAGCCCAGGGCAGCTCGTGCCCCTCTCTCTCTGTCTCTCTCTCTGTCTCTGTCTCTCTGTCTCTCTGTCTCTCTGTCTCTCTCTGTCTCTCTGTCTCTCTCTCTGTCTCTCTCTCTCTCTCTCTGTCTCTGTCTCTCTCTCTGTCTCTGTCTCTCTCTCTCTCTCTTTCTCTCTCTTTCTCTCTCCATAGCCCTGGATATCCTGGAACTCACTCTGTAGACCAGGCTGGCCTCAAACTCACAGATCTGCCTGCCTCTGCCTTCCAAGTGCTGGGATTAAATGTGTGCACCACCACATCCAGCTACATTCTGTATCGTTCATCTCTCATGTCCCTTTATTTGGCTTTTGCCTTATTTCACTAGGTAAAGCTTTTAGCACAATATTGAATAAGACCGTGGGGCGGGTGTGTGTGTGTGTCTGCCTTTCTCATGATTTTATGTGGAAAAACATGTCATAGGTAGCCATTTCATATAATGTTTAAAAAGACCCATTTATTTATTTATTTATTTGGTTTTTAGAGACAGGGTTTCTCTGTGTAGCCCTGGCTGTCCTTGAACTCACTCTATAGACCAGGCTAGCCTCGAACTCAGAAATCCGCCTGCCTCTGCCTCCCAAGTGCTGGGATTGAAGGCATGTGCCATCACCGCCCGGCTAAGACCCATTTATTTATATGTGGGTGTGGGCATGTGTCCTGGGCATGTGCTGACCCCAGAAGAGGATGTTAGGTGTCTCCTTCTGTTGCTTTCTACCTGTTCTGTTGAGGAGGAGTCTCCCCACGAACTCGGGCCTTGAGTTTCTCTGACTGTAAGCCTACGAGCCCTACCAATCTTCCTGCCCTCAAACCCTTGGAACTAGGGTTACAGGTGTGAGCAGGGCACCCAGCTTGTTATGTAGGTACTGGGATCCATAGTGGTCCCCATGATTTCACAGTAACACTCCAGCCATCTGGCCATCTCAAGTCCCTTTATCTTAATTATGAAGATTCATAATCAGAAACAGAATATGATATTTTATGCTTTTTGAGGACCCCATCTACGATAGGCATTTTTAAAAATTTAATTATAAATTAAAAGCCAAGCTTACTGGCTAGCAACTATAATCCTAGCACTCAGAAGATTGAAGCAAGGGGATCATGAGTTTGAGGCTAACCTGATCTACTCATGGGACCCTGTCTCAAAAGAAAAAGAAATTTAACAGGTTCTCACTATGTAGCCTTGACTGTGTGGACCAGGCTGGCCTCAAATCACAGAGCTCCACCTGCCTCTGCCTGGAGAGAGCTGGGATTAAAGGTGTGCACCACCACTGCCCACTACAATTCTTTTTATTAAATTTTATTTTATTTTGAGACTTGACTTCATATGTAGATCAGACTAGCCTTGGATTTCCAATTCTCTCGCCTCTGTCCCCAAATGCTGGCATTTGTGCCCTACTGCCCCACCCGCCTTTCGGTAATAGCTGATCTTGATTGGTAGCTTGATCAGATGGAGAGAAACCTAGGAGATCAACAAAACACATCCTTGGGAATGTCTGTGAGACCATTTCCCCAGACAATTAACCACCTGTATAGGCAGCACATCCAATAACCTGGAGGCTCTGATAGAATAAAAGAGAGGGAGGAGCCAGTGAGCACAGGAGGTTTGCTTCCTGTTTCCTGGCTGCTGTGAAGTGAGCGTTTTTTCTGCCCCATCATCCCATTGCTGTGATCTCCAGCCTAGCTTCAGGCTCAAAGCAATGAATCCAGCTGACCATGACTGGAGCCTCAGAAGTGCTTAGGAAAAGCTGTTACAGGGAGGGAAGGCTGAGTAACACACCACACATCTTGCCTAAGTCATCAGATTCATACATGTACAACCATGTATCACACATGTGTAATGTATACTGTTTCCTTGTTGTTATTTGTTTACTTAAGGAGATCTAGCTTCTGGTCTTGAATGAATCCTTTTTCCATGGTTGCTGTGGATGTGCCAGAAATGTAAGTTATTAAAGGCTAATTAGTTCCCTTATTCCTCCTCTGTGACATGGTTGTAATAAATGTCAGGTCCCTCCCAGCCCTCATGACAATTTCAGCTCTGCTCATGCTACACTCTGACCCTATAAGTAAACACTCAGCATTCCTCAGAGACCTTGTAAAATGGGTTTCTGTTTGTCAGGAAGAGCCATTGCTTTCTTATCTACTCCTGCAGTCCCCAACCTCCGGAGAGGGCCTCTAGTTCTCTGTCAACTCCAATAGACCAGAATCCCATGCCAGTTCCCGGGCTGTTCCTGCTAACCTGCCATCTTCACAGATACATGTTCTCTTCATAACCCTCAAGATTTTCTCCTGTCCCGCCTCTTTCTACTTTTCCTTTGAGAGATATCCTTGGCAGTTTGGAATAAACTTTTCTATTCCACCCATGGAGCCGCCATTTCAGCTGTTTCTTTACTGTGCCTTGGCATGCTCCATTTACACCACAGGAGCTGGAGCTGGGGTTATTTCTGTCAAATTATTTAAAAGCAGCTGTGTGCAGGAATGAGAGTGGAGTGGTAAGGTTGGGGGGAGGGGGACAGTGCTCTCCCTTACTTCCTGCACTCTCGGGAGGCAGAGGCAGGCTGATCTTTGAGTTTGAGGCCAGCCTGGTCTACAGAGTGAGTTCCAGGATGGCCAAGGCTACACAGAGTAACCTTGACTCAAAAAAACCACATAATTAAGTTACTTAATTAATTATATAAAAGCAGCTGTAAAGAGACAGAAGTAGAAAGATCGGCTTGGCCAGACCTTAAGTGGGACCGTGTTTATTCATTGTGAGGGAGCATTTTGTCACATATGTGTGCAGATGCCCAAAATACTCAGAGAAAAAGATGGGGTGCAACCATTGACAGGAATAGAGACAGCTTCTGTAGTCTGCTGGGAAGTGTAGTCTTTCAGGAGGAAACTCTCAGTGTCCGCTCAAGTGTCAGACATAATTTAGGACAGGAAATAGAGTCCACTGTGTCTCCCCAAATGCATTTTCCTTGAAGTGTTTTTCTTTTTCCTGAGCTCCAGGTGCCTTTTGGTCCATATCTTTCCTTTGGAAAAATTCCTTTAATCAGTTTTTTAAGCCCAGGTCTGCGGGAAAGTGTGCCATCTTTGACCGTCCCTCTCGGGCCTTGCTCCCTCTCTCTTACTGACTCCAGTATCATCATTAAATTTTACTATGATGTGTCTCATGGATTTCTTTGGGTTTACCCTGTTTGGGGTTTGTAGAGTTTCTTTTTAAAAAAATATTTTATTTTTAAGTGTGTGTGTGTGTGTGTGTGTATCTCCTAGCAAGTTCTGATACCCTCAGAGGCTAGAGGTGTTGGATCCCCCAGGAGCTGGAGTTACAGGTAACCAGAGCTGCCGGGTGAGGGTGTTAAGAGGTGAACTCAGTCTTCCATAAGAGCAGTTACAGGCTCATAACTCCTGAGCTGGTTCTCCAGCCCACATAGCTGTAAGCCTGACGATGTTTAGCTTTTTTTTTTTTAAAACCAAACTGGGAAGTTTATAGTCATTATTTTTTCAGCTGCTTTTTCATTTCAACCTCTTCATCCTTTCCCTGGACTCCAGTGACATCACAGTCCCATGGGTCTCTGAGACTTCTATTTTTGTCCATTTTTTTTTAAAAAAAAAAAAGTCTGTTTTCTTTCTGTTTTGAGTCAGGTGATTGTGTACTATTTCCCAATGTCCTTGTGAGACTGTTTTCCTCTAATAGCATGACTAAACAGCAGACCTTCTCCCCTCCCCCACTTCTCTCTTCTCTGGGTTTTCTTCCCCCTTCCTCCTCTTCCTGCACTCCCCTCCCTTTCTAGGGCATTTGTTTGTTTGTATTCAGAGACTGTGATCTTCTGAGGTACCTGCTCTGGAATACATGAGGTAAAAAGAACAGTCAGGGGAGCTGAACATGATGACACACGCCTTTAATCACAGCACTGTGAGGTTGAGGCAGGTGGATCTCTATGAGTTTGGGGCCAGCCTGATCTACATAGGGAGTTCCATGTCAGCCAAGGTTATATACTGAGACCCTTTGCCTAAAAAACTAAAAGACTTTAAAAAAAAAAAAAAAGCCCAGGTTTCCCAGGGCCCCCTAGTCAGGGCCTCTCCTCTTTTCCTTCTGGGAGTCTCTTTACACTTAGTTATGTGCTATGGTCAAGGATTTTAGCTGCACTGCGGAGGAAGAGGAGGGAGAAACCTGCCTGTCCCACATTCCTACAAAGAGGTCTACTTCTATTTAATTGAACTTTACAATCTTGGCTTATCTTATTGATTTCCACAAACACCACTTTTCATTCATTTTTGTTTTTAGATAAAGTCTCACTATGTAGTCCAGGCTGGCCTAACTGGATATCCTCCTGCCTCTACCTCCACAGTGCTGGGCTTATACCTGGCTCTTGCCTTCTGTTTCTGGGCACCCTGCTCTTGTCCTGGGGAGACAGTGCAGCCTCCTGCCTTCCTGGTGCTTAATCTGCAGTTAGAGTCGATCTCAGTCACTATTCTAGTGCTGTGAAGAGATACCATTGTTGTGGATTGCTGTCAGGGTTTTTTGCCCCCTTAAAAGGGGTGTCTGTACTCAGGTGAGGTCAGGTGAAATCTTAATTAGTCAGATAAAGCTACAGCCTGTGATTGGGTAGTGGACAGGAAAGCAGAGCTGAAAGTTTTAGAGAGGGGACAGGCACACACACACACACACACACGCACACACACACACGCACACACACGGACGTCGGGGGAAGGGAGGGAGGGAGGGAGACGGGAGAGACTAGATGGTAGCTGAAGGAGAGGATGATGAGTCAGAACCACGTGGTCCTAGGAGCCATCAGTAATTGGGGATTTCATAGCTAGACAATTGAGTAATGAAGGGCGCCTTTGTCCAATCTAGGTGTGCAGCTTGTATCAATATCAGCTGAGGTTTGAGTTCTTTGTGTGGTCATTTTGGGGTTGAAGATTTACTGTTATAAATCTGGCTGGTAAATTTCAAGCCTCTGGAGTTTTCATTTTATGGGGCTAGATCAGAGAGAGAGAGCGGCAGCCTTCTGCAGGCTAGCCACAGGGGGTAGTTGACCTGGAGTTCGGAGCAGTTGGACATCAGCAAACCGGCAGGAATCAGGGCTTGGGGCTTCCCGTGGCGGTGGGGAGACCACCGTTGCCAACGCATAGTCGGCCTTACCATGGACTGTTCTTTTATAACTACATGCTACACACCATGACCAAGGTAACTAATTTATAGAAGAAAGCATTTAACTGAGCATGCTCTGTTTATAGTTTGACACTCAGGTGGGGTACTTCCAGTACTTTTCTGTCTACATAGGTTAATCTTGAGGTTGTTGTTTTCAGCAGCCAATGTTTGGATGTGAAATCCCAAGAAGAATGTCAGATGCTGTGAGGCTGAGCAAGGCAGCAGCTCCTCTGGGATAGGGCACAGATGCTAGGAAGACAGCATGGCAGTTTCTTACAAAGCTAAGCACACTTTTGCCATCTGACCCAGCCAGCACTCCCCCATGTGACTGGCTCTTCCAGTCTGTGCGCAATGGATGATACATTTCTCCTGGTTCACATGCTTATTTGCTGTACTTTGAATGCATCATTTATTATATTCAAATGCATCTTTTGCAAATATTTTCTCCTGGCAAGTGAATTACATTCTCTTGACAGCACTGAGTAATTCCTGGTCCTCTGTTAGGTTTTGCTTTTTGAATCAGGAGCTGGAGTTATTGGCAATTGTGAGTTGTGTAGACCACTCTTTTAAAAATAAGTTTAAGGGCTGGAGAGATGGGTGGCTTAGTGGTTAAGAGCACTGACTGCTCTTCCTAGAGGTCCTGAGTTCAATTCTCAGCAACCATGTGGTGGCTCACAACCATCTGTAATGGGATCTGATGCCCTCTTCTGGGTAATCACATACATAAAATAAAGAAATCTTTTTAAAAATTTAAATTATTTTTGTTTTATGTATATGGGTGTTTTGCCTGTATTTACACCAGTGTACTGCGTGCATTCCTGGTGCCCATGGAGGCACTGGAGCCCCCGTACTGGGGTTATAAGCAGTTGTGAGCTCCCGTGCAGCTCTCTCCAGCCCCATTTCATTCACTCTTGTTTGCCTAATTCCCAAGTGGGAGACAAATCTTTTCTCATAAGCAGATAAAGCATTTTCTTCTGGTTTCTTTCAAGATTGTTTTTCTGCAGTTTGGATATAATATTTCTGTGTTTGTTAAAGACTTTTTTTTTTTTTCTCATTGGCAGTCCCTGACCTTCCTGGATCTGGATTTTTTGGTGGAGAAATTCTTACTTATTATTTAAGATGGTTTGTTTGTTCTTCCTCTGCTGATAGCCCTATGCACACACACTACAGCATATGGGTTTATAGCAAACCCACTGCCTACTTCCCTCTTGTCTTTCGTTTGGGAGGTTTCTATTATCTCATGTAGCTCAGGCTGGTTTTGAACTCAATGTATAGCTGAAGATGAATTTGAACGCCTTCCTGGTCCTCCACCTCCTCCGGCTTTATAGGCATGCACTGCCATGCCTGGCTGCCTCAGCCTGGCTACCTCAGCCATGTCCTGTCTACTAATGTGCATCAAAGAAAGCCATTCTTCATTTCTGTTACAGTGGTTTTATTTTTTAAACATTTATGTTTATTATTTTAAGTGTGTGTGTGAGCACGGGCGTTATGGGCATGTGAGTGCCTGTGCAAGTCAGAGGCTTCAGGTGCCCTCGGAGCTGGAGTTATCGGCAGTTGTGAGCTGTCTGGTACAGGTGCTGAGAACTGAACCTGAGTCCTCTGTAAGAGCAGTATGTGCTCTTAAACCACTGAGCCATCTCTTCAGCCTTTGTTACAGTGTTGCTGTTGTTGTTTTTAAGTGTCTCTCTGCTTAGAGCATTGATCTAACATCTGTCTATCTTTTCCATTCAAGTCCTTATGGCACTAATCATATATGTGAAATATATCATATTATTTTCCTAGTGCTGAGATCACAGATGTGTATCACTGTGCCGAGTTCCACAATGTGTTTTTTAAGCCCTGGTCTGTTTGTTACAACCTTCCTGCCGTCTCAGATTCAGATGCTCTCTTTGGTCTCTTCATGCTTTTAACCTTTTAGCCTTGTAGGGATTTTGGAAGTCAGGCATGAAGTAGCAGGTAGAAGGAACCGCAGTGGAAGACCTCTAACAGCACAATGTTGGGGGGAGAGGAAGATTCCCAGTTCCCACGACTGCTCTCTGGTCCTTACTGTGAGCCTGTGCCCCAGGCTGTGAATCTACAAGCCAGCATCAGCTTTCTCCTCAAATTTAGAGGAACAGGATGGCTGCAGGAGGCTGCGGTGGGGGTTTCCCCTTACCCTGTGTCAGTTCACCCTGGGTTCTGATTGGACTCTGGTAGACTAGGTTGTGGTAAATTAGTTTCTCTTGGAGGCCGACTTGGTTCAAAAGGACGGAGTGCTCCGGCGTATTTCGCAGTGACAGAGCTCCCGTCTCACACGCCCACCCATGCACAAGCACCAGAATCCGTTTCTCCAGTCATTACTGTGAGGACGTGACAGCCTCAGAGCTACCGAAGCGTGGGTGTGCCCCTCCTAGACCTGGTCCCTGGAGCCTTCCCTCCGACCTGTCCGCGCTGTGCCCCCAGCACACTGACATTACTTTCAGGTTGTCCTACCCTTACGTTGCGTGCTGCAGCAGCTTCTGCTGGTGGGTCTCTCAGAAGCGGGTCACACTGCGAGTCTACGTATCTATCACACTGCCTGTCATTATTTTGTTTTGCATTTTTCCGGTGGTGCTGGGGAGTAAAGCCAGGGCCTAGCTCATGTGAGGCAGGCACTGTTCTCCTGTGCCATGTTCCCAGCCTTTTCTCTCTGTCCTGTGTGTAGGGTGGTTTGCCTTGTGACCTCAGTTCTGTGACAGATTTGGGAAGGATGGTTCACTCTGTTCTGACTTAGTAAGCTGGAGTGAAGATGTTCACACTGCTTGGGGGCTGGGCTGGAAACCTATGGTTCCTTGTTCTGTTTTAAGTTATTGCTTATGTATTGGCACAAGGGTACTGCTCGGTAAGCAACTCTGCGGAGGGAGTGGCTCAGGGGAGAAGCACTTGTTTTGATTATTTGAAGCCCCGGGGCAGGACACCCCCCCTCACACACACACACACATACACACACTCTCACATGTGCATACACGCACGTTCTCTCACATGCACACCAATCTTACGCACCCACACTCTCATGTGCACACAGACACACACTCTCACATGAACACACATACACACACATATACTCTCTCACACATGTATATCTACACACACACTCTCTCACACGAGTACATACTCTCTCTCTTATGCACACACACACACATACACACACTGTCTCATATGCACACACACACTCTCATATGCACATACATTCTCACATGTGCACACACGAATGCTTTACACACACGCTCTCTCACATGTACAACACTTTTATACACATACATTCTCATGTGCACATGTGCATGCATGACACACACATGAACACACCAATATCCAGACTCCCCACACTTATTTTTAGTCACAAGCCAACCAGTTGGTGCTGTTTTTGCTCTTTGCTTGGGTCCTGTTGAGTCCCTGGGGTCTTTCCTGTGTACAAAGCTGGTGGTCAGTTGGAACTCAGCCAGGGGGACCCGCTCTCCTCCTCTTCCTCGGCAGGCAGCTCAGCTGTTCCCTGGAAGCCTGGAAAGTGCTCAGGAACCCAGCAGAAAACCTCAGGCTCTTTAGATCAGACCTTGGATCAGAATGAGAGTCACTTACCCTGTTCTTGTCAGGCAAGGCATGTTCCAGGAATATTTTGGATTCTAGGGGTGGGAATATTCTGGATTCTAGGGGTGACCAGAGTAGCTACCTCCACATCATGACAGAAGAATTAATGGATGGATTGAAAAGGTTTGTTCTATCTTCAGGGTACCAGCTAGAGCTTTAGGATTGGGCAGGGAACAAAAGGTATGCAATTAAACAGTGCTGGTCAAGGCATGGTCCTGTGGGTCATGGTCTCCTCCCACTCCTGATTGTAGCATCACCTTCACAGATGACTGTCTTCCCTTGGAGGGTCTGCCCCTTGAGAAGCCTCACCTGTTCCTGGAATCCAGGCTACTTGCAGGCCTGGGACAGACTCTTAGCTTCACCACTTCACTCCTTCAGCATTTTGGGTACAAGTGAAGAATCAATGTGTTTTAGCCAAAGTGGTTTCTTTCTAATTTATTATTATTATTAGTGTGTACGTGTATGTATATCTGTATGTGTGCATGTGCCCGAGGCTAGGGACATCCCTTGGAGCTGGAGTTACAAGCAGTTGTAAGCTGCCTGATACGGGTGCTGGGAACTGAACCATCCTCTGCCATGTTGTCTCTGTCCTGACACTACCTCTAAAAACCTTGGTTGAAATCCTCTCTCGGGGCTGGTGAGGTGTTTTAGTGGGTATAGGTACTTGCTGCCAAGCCTGACATCTTGAGTTTGATTGAGGGACTCCACAGAATGGAAGGACAGACAAATGGACACACACACATACACACACACTAAATAATAAATAAATAAGTGATAACAAATTTAAAAACTAGATGTGTTGCTGCATGCTTTTTGTCCTAGTATGTGGGGGGTAGAAGCAGGAGGATTGTTGTGTATTTCAGGTTAGCCAGGTCCTCACTATGTAGCCTTGACTGTTCTGAAACTCACTACATAGACCAAGCTGGCTTTGAACTCACAGAGGTCTGCCTGCTTCTGCCTCCCAAGTGCTGGGGTTAAAGACTTCTGCTCCTTCTGTCTTTATCTTTGCAGCCCACCCCCTTAAGGTGATGACATCAGTTTCTATGAATTTAGACTAGTGATGACCAACTGTGTACCTTTAGCTTGGAACTTTCCTACAGCTGACTGCCTGACAGTTCTGTTGGTAACCTCCCAAGTGCTGGGCTCAGGAAGGGTACCACTATGTCAGGAACTAATTGAGCAAAGAGTGACGGAACACCAAGGTGTTCTAAACAGCGGGAGTACAAGAAGAAAAGGCAGTGCAGCTTTGGGTGTGATGTGGGGGCACACTCCAGTTCTGAGAGTGTGGCTAAACACTTTAGAGGACTTGCTAGGGCAGAGCACATACCTATATGCACCTGGCCCTCGGTTCCATTCTCAACACTGTTAAAAAAAATGGAGCTGGGTGTAATGTCCCATGCCTTTAATCCCAGCAGCAGGCAGGAGGCAGAGGCAGGTAAGTCTCTATGGCCTTGATCTTAGCTTTGTCTCTGCAGGGCTCAGCTTTCCAAGTGGTGGGGTTACAGAGTACATTACCTGTCCCCATGGGCTTCTGAAGTTACAATGACTACCTCCAATTTGCAGAAGTAACTGGAGCTCAATTATTAAGGTTCCCAAATCTTTACTGGCCTACAGTGACCCATACTGACTGACATTGGTAAGGAGTCTTCCTGTCAGTTGCTGTTTTAAATCTCTTCTTCTGGTTGTCCTTTGCTGAAATGATAAGAGTTTCAGGCCAGCCCACGCTACATAAAGACCTTTTCTCAACCAACCAACCAACCAACCAACCAACCAACCAACCAACCAACCAACCAAAAATCAGTAGGTGGTAAGGACTGTGGCAAGGCTGAATGAAACAAGAAACATTAGAAGCAGGCTAGTGACTCTGTATGTGTGTGTGTGTGTGTGTGGTGGTAGGAGGAGCTGCTATGTTGCCTCTCTGAAGGAGATTTTGGTTGGGATCAGGATGGAAGGCAGGTGGTATCACTGTGAGGAGACTGAGAGCCCTGAAGTCTAAGCAGAGACAAAGCATAGCTTAGATGCACTGAGGTGAAAGAGTAGAGAAGCTCCCCAAAGTGATGTGTCCCCCAAAGCACAGTTCCTTCTTTCTCTGTTGTGCGTCTTTCAATTGCAAGACACCCAAGGCCTGCTCACCAACTCTGAGAACCTTCAGTGAACCTCGAATTTCTCTATTGGAATCTCCTACTCAGGGGAGTTTCCTCTCTGGGCTAGGAAACACTTTAAACTTTTTTTTTAAATTAATTTTTTGGTTCTGAGGATAAAACCTAGAGCCTCAAGTATACTAGGCAAGCGCTCTAACTTTGAACTACATTCCCAGCCACTTTAATCACTTTGTGGACAAGAGTTGGGTCTTTTAAGACAAGGTACAGGCATTTGTCAAAGGCTCTCACCACAGGCAAAGTCCAGTCACAACCTCAACCTCGGCTTGACGGATGAAGATTTCCAGTGGCTAACAGGTCTTGCTTGAGCTTGGCACTCCCCACCCTACCCCCACTCACTGCTCTCATTGCTCATTCTGTTTTCCTGGAGACTGGAGAGGAAGGCTGAGACAGGAGCCCAAGGCTGACCTCTGGCACCCGTCCACCTCCTAGCAATGTGGGCAGGGCCGTGTGATCATGCTTCATAACCTTCCCAGGTGGGAACTGTCACAATGAGGTTCTATAAAAACTCCTGCACTTTTCTGGGGGTTGAAACCCACTGAGCTTTCTAATGAGGTAAAAAGAACCTTTCCTTAAATAGGGGAACCACTCCTTAATTTGACTAGAAACACAAGGAGCAGTTAGGTTGTTGTTTTTTTTTTTTTTTTGAACAGTAATGAATTCATATCTTTCTAAAATTAAAACAAAACAAGGGCTGGATGGATGGCTCAGTGGTTAAGAGCACTGACTGCTCTTCCAAAGGTCCTGAGTTCAATTCCCAGCAACCACATGTGACTCACAACCATCTGTAATGGGATCTGATGCCCTCTTCTGGTGTGTCTGAAGAGATGGACAGTGTACTAACATACATAAAATAAATAAATATAAAAAGAAAGATTTAAAAAAAAGAAACAAAAGAAAACAACCACAGGGCAGTGTATAAAAAAAAATCTCTCAAGCTAGTAGTGGTGATAGCCACCTGTAATCCTTTCATACAGGTGCCTGAGGCAGGAGAATGACAAGCTTGAGACCAGCCTATGTTACACAGCAAGTGTTTCCAACTTCTTTTCTTCAGTGGAAAAATGTCTTATAAATGCAAGGCCTCCTTTGTAGCCATTCCCCTACATTCTAGCCTTTGGTTACAACAAGCCAGCCCTGTGTGGCAGGTGTACTCAGGGATCCTCTTTTACTCTAGGGACCAGCAGGCCCTCCCTAAGCATCAGAACAGCGTGGCCTCCCAGAATGTGGGGCAGAGAAGGGAGCTTACCTGTCTAACCCCAGGTACTGTAACAGCCTTCAGAAAACAACTCCGGGGAGTGAAACACTAAGACCTCCATTGGCCAGGCTCACAGAGAACACCGAGGCCAAGAGCCTTAGAACACTGAAGCAACTGTCAAGAGCCTTGGAAATGTGAATGTGAAACTGTCACAAAAACGATGCTAACTTCCCAGATGAGTGTGCTCGCAGGATACAACATGAAGCACTGGACTGTTGAGACATGCTTGTCTCAATACTCGACTGTTCTTGCTCTCGAAAAAGTATCTTTTATTTAGTTTTTCCGTGATTTTGTACATAAATATAGTATGTCTTGATCACACTCACCTCCAGATGCCCTTCTCACTCCCCTTGAATATCCTCCAGCCTTCATGTCCGCCCAGTCCCCTCCTAAACTCACAGAGTCCCATCAGTGCTGCCTGCTGGGATGCTGACTGATCGTGCTGGTGTGATCTTGTGCAGGAGTTCATGAGCGTAATGGCCACGTACAAAGACAGTACCAGCAGCTCCTCCCATCCTCCAGCTCTTGCACTGCTCCCCCCACCCCGTCTCTCCTTCCCCCGTGTTTCCCAGCCCTAGACGGAGGGATTCCATACAGATGTCCTATTTAGGGCTGAGCACTCAAGGTCACTCAGGGTCACATATTTTTAGCACTCCAACCAGATATGAGTCTCTGTATTAACTGTGTCCCACTGCAGAATGATACTTTTCTGGCCACTGATCTATGGGTATAAACATACATATTTAGAAGACCACTTAACAACATGTCCATTTAGCAGAGCTTGTGCCTAAGAGCTGTTTAAGGATGTGTTTTACCAGGATTACAGCACCAGGCTGAATTCCCTTCTGTGGAACACGTTTATTTATTTATTTATTTATTTATTTTCTGTGCATTGGTGTTTTACCGGCATGTATGTTTGTGTGAGGGTACCAGATCCTCTAGATCTGACGTCAGAGACAGCTTTGAGCTGCCATGTGGGTGCTGGGACTTGAACCCAGGTCCTCTGGAAAAGCAACCAGTGATCTTAGCTTTGGAGGCATCTCTCCAGCCCATAATTTACAAGTTTTAAGTGTGAGCTCAATGACTTTGCCTACTCCTACACCCATGTCACCACCCACATCAGCATACAGAACATTTCCTCACTCCAGTCTCAGGCCCTTGCCTAATCAGACCTTCTACTGCCAGCAGGTCGTCACCATCCCTCAACTTCATTCTTTACTTTTAAATTAAAACAACTTTTTTTTTCTAAAGGAAACCATCATAGAGAACTCTTTTTTTTATTTATTATGTTTATGAAGTATACAGTATATGTATGCCTGCAGGCCAGAAGAGGACATCGGATCCCATTACAGATGGTTGTGAGCTACCATGTAGTTGCTTTTTTTTTTTTCTGAGTCATGGTTTCAGTATGTAACTCTGGCTAGCCTTGAACTCACAGAGATCTGCCTGCCTCTGCCTAGGATTAAAGCTGGGTACCTCCATGCCTGGCATGCCTGTTCTTGAACCTTACATAAAATTAACCCTAGAGAAGTGCTCTTTTATATCTCCCCGCTCTCTCTTTCCTATTAGCTTTGTTTGCACTGCTGGCCCCCAAACTTGATCATGGATATTCTAGATAAGCACTTTATCATTTGCCACGCCTCCTCTCTCTGTGTCTAGCTTCCTTTGTGTAACATTGTGTTTTTAAGATTTATTCATAATATTGAGCGTCAGAGTAGCTCATTGCTTTTTGCTGCACTGCATGCCCCAATACCTTTATCCAGTTGTCTGAGGACTGCCGTCTGGTTTCTGCTGTTTTGGCTATTATCCATGTAGCTGAGGTGTATGTCTTTGCACATTTATTTTGGGACACACAAGCACTCATTTCTTCTGAGGTATATGCCCAGGAGTGGGACTGCCTGGTTACGTTAGCCATTCTAGTACATGGTCAAAGTACACATAGTTTTCATTTACATCTGGCTGTAACCATGGACGTTGAACATCTTTTATACACTTGTTGGCTGTTGGTGGTTGGCTTTGTGCAATAAGCTCACTTAATTCATCTAAGACCTGTTAGTGAAGGTGAAAGCCTTGGGAAATAGCATCTCACTTATCTCAGGAGCTGGGAAGGGGCTCAGATCACTTTATGCAGTGCGTGTTGAGAGTGAAGGGGGCTCTCCATGAATTACGCTTCCCTGAAGCTTATTGCCTCTCTCCTCTCAGAATCTAGCACATGACCAGGCCCAAGGCAAAAACCCAGACAAAGCTAACCAAGGAGCGGGGGAGTGGTCCTTGTTTTGGGGTGTGTGTTACAAATAACACATTTGGCATTCTTCTTCCACCCCTTGAAGCTAGACCCAAACCTGAGACCTTTCTAATTCTGGACAGGTGGCCCCAGAGCATCTTCAGGCCACCAACTCATGCATCCAGTCCTGACTCAGTCTTTCTGGTCCCAATGGAATCTCCCCCAGTAATGGGGTCCTCCCCAGCCCTCAGGGATTACATCACTATCTCTACTCCATTTTCTTTTCTCTTCCTCCTCTCTCTCTCTCTCTCTCTCTCTCTCTCTCTCTCTCTTTCTCTCTTCCTAAAGACTTACTTATTTTATGTATAGTAGCTGTACACTGTAGTTATCTTCAGACCAGAAGGAGGCATCAGATCCCATTACAGATGGCTGTGAGCCACGATGTGGTTGCTGGGAATTGAAGTCGGAACCTCTGGAAGAGCAGTCAGTGCTTTTAACTGCTGAGCCATCTCTCTAGCCCTCCATTTTCTTAAAATTGGATATTTTCACCTAGAACCTGAGATCATGTGGCCCCTGGACCTACTAGATTCTGAAGAGTCCCAGAGACAGCCTCTCTCCCCACCCCACACCTCTTCAGAGCACACACTGCCACGTGGGATAGTTTGGTGACCTTCACACTGGCAACTTCCTTCTCTTTGTTATGGAAAATATAATGTCTGTCCCCAGGTAGGGAAGGACCTATGGTCTAATTCTAACCATATTCATTTGTTTGTTTGTTTGGTTGGTTGGTTGGTTTTTCGAGACAGGGTTTCTCTGTGTAGCCCTGGCTGTCCTGGAACTCACTCTGTAGACCAGGCTAGCCTTGAACTCTCGAACTCAGAAATCCACCTGCCTCTGCCTCCCAAGTGCTGGGGTTAAAGGCATGCACCACCACTGCCCTGCTAACCATATTCATCTTGCAAAGTCAAGGATTCATTCAGGTCAGGTATGGTGATGAACACCTGTAATCTGCACTTTGGAGGCAGAGGCAGGAGAATTACCAGTTTGAGGCCAGTATGGGCTACATAGTGAAACCCGTGTCAAAAAACCAAACAAACCAGAGCAAACTCTCCCTTTCCTGTCTGTCAGGAAGTTACCTGCCTCCTCTGCCATGTTGTTCACCTTCACTTTAGGCCAAAAGTCACAGAGTCCATGGACAGAATCATGAACCAAGCAAATCCTTTCTCCTTTAAAAATGTCTTTCCACTTTACTTTTATTATGTATATGAATATTTGCCTAAATACCTGTGTGGACACCACGTACTTGCAGTGCCTGTAGAGGCCAGAAGATGGCACCAGAGGATCTGAGACTGGAGTTACAGATGGCTGTAAACCACCATGTTGGGGACTGGGAATTGAACCCAGGTCCTCTGGAAGAAGAGTTATTGCTTGTCACCACTGAGTGATTGCTCCATCCAGAGTCCTCCCTCCTTTTAAGTTGTTCTGTCTGGTATTTTGTCCAGTGATCTAAAGGTCTAACACTGGGGCCAAGCCAAGACGATGTGCTCAGGACTCAGAGAAACTCTGCCTGCCCACAGCTCCCTGGATACTGTGAGGCCCGATAAGTGGTTGTGAACTGAGTGCCTCAATAAATAATTTAGATGGATCCATCTCCCAATCAAGCAAGCCACCTCTCACTTTCAAAATCGTGTGCCAAAGGAGAAAACAGGAACACATTCCAGTGCTTTGTTCAGAAGTCTTGATGTTCACTCTGCCTGATTACTCCATAAAGTTCAGACATCAGTGTGGTTTTGTTGCCTGAAGTTGCCATAAGTTGCCTGCAGACCCCATTCCTGTGTTGATGTCTTAGTAACCGACACATCCTGTTAAAAATCAAAGCAAAGACAAGAAAATGTTCAATGTGAGGTTCTGGAATTTTCCTCTAAATGAATCAGTTGCTACACTCGTTATTTCTTCATGGATATAGTGGAGGTATATAACTTGATGGATTTCTCCTTGGGTGGCCCTCATTGGGCTAGCACCGAGGGCTATGCCGCTGGAGGGTTCAGACTGGCAGTGGATGCATTTTCTGGCCAAGTTTAAAAGCCTCCTGGGGCTCTGTCCTCTATCTTTTCCTGGTGTGGGAGATTTTCTTACAAGTTCAGGCCACGGAAAATTTCACAGGCTGTTGATGGCTCCTAAGGTCAGCGTCTAATTGTGCTAAATTGTAATTCCACGTGCTACCTGCAGGTGTCTCCCTCTGACTCCAGAAAATTTTAATTTGTATATGACAAAGAGAATTTTGTGAGTTACCCTGGGACACACCTTTTATCTTAGCACTCGAGGGTGCACTTGAGAGCAGAATCAGGAGGATCTCTTTGAGTTTGAGGCCAGCCTGGTCTACATAGTGAGTTTAAAGAAAAGCTGCTTTGGGTAGTAAAGGTTATGTGAAGGTCTTCAAAACAGCACTGTCAAACATGACAGTTTGTAATTGTGGAAATGTTCAATTATCTACAAAAACAGTAGACGTTGACTATACAAGGCTGTTGAGTCATTGAAATGTGTCTAATGCTACTGGGGAACTGAGTTTTACATTTCTATTATGTTTAATTCAGCGTGTGTGTGTGTGTGTGTGTGTGTGTGTGTGTGTGTGTGTGTAGTCAATGCTGCTGTATCAGGCAGCCTAGCTGTGTTCCCATTGTTGCTTCTATTGTTTCAGCAAAGGATAACTGGAAGAAGATATTTAAAACAGCAACTGACAGGAAGTCCCCTCATCAATATCAGAGTGGCTGACTATGGGACAGTGAAGATTTGGGGCCACTGGATAGCTGCTGTGACCTTAGTAAGTGAGCCCTGGCTTCCTCTGCAAACTGGGGACAGTAGTAGCAACTTCAGAAGAAGACCATTGTAGTGTGGACATGGTGATGTACTGGATAATCCCACCACTTTGGCAAACTGAGGCAGGAAAATAGCAAGTTTGAGGCCAGCCTGGGCTACATAGTAAGGCCCTACCTCAAACCAAAGAAGACAGCTTATTTTGAAGAGCTAAGTGTCACTCCCATGGTCTTTTCAAGGTTCATCAAGTGAGCAGGTTGGTCAGGAGCCAGCTAGGAGTCAAGCTTTGTGTCATCTTTATTACCATAAGGTTCGAAATCAAAGAGGCTCGCAGAAAACACCACAACAGAACACAAGTGAACACTGCTCACCCAGAATTCCTAGACAGTAACGCTTTTGCCACATTTACTCCGTGTTTCATTTCTACTCGTGTGCATTTTTATTTGTAGCTGTAAAACCTTTTTCTAAATCAAATGACAGTAAATTATAGCTATGACGCCCTTGACCCCTCTGGCCCAGAGTTTTGGTGTGTAATTCATAAAGAAGAAGTGTCATTACAGACAGAGTCACAGTGCCATTTCCCAGGTCAAGAAAGTGACATGATTTGACACAATTATCTAACTGTGATTTGATGTCACCAACGGTCTTTTATATTGTCCTTTATGGCAAAACAATATCTCATTTCTCTGCTATAGTCAGTTGTCCTGTCTCTTTTCTTCCAGGCTGTGCAGTTCTTTCATGTCAATGACATTGGTGACAATGCAGACAATGATCTCACATCATGTCCCTTAGTTAGGGTCTGACTGACATTGCTTCATGATTAGCCTCAGACTGTACACCTTCTGACAATACTTAGAAAATAATGTCCCTTTCTCCTACCAGCAGGGACAGGAATTAGTTTCTTGGTCTAGGAGAATAATTTCTAATAGTAGGTATTCCAGGTAAGAAGAAAAAAATCTAGAAGCATCTAAGGAGCCTGGTTTAACTCGCATGAGCCACTGCTATTAGCTCCTAGTTTCCGCAGACAGAGGAAAGGGTTGAAAGGAGAGGACTCAGCCTGAGAGGGAGAATAATGGCTAACGCTGGATCCCAGAATGAGCAGAGGCTGGAGAAAGTGCTGAAGGCAACAGAGAAGGCTTTTAAATCGCTTACTTAAAAAACTCTCATTTGTTTCTCTGACACTTAAAAAAAAAGGTGCCCACTGTGAAAAATACAAAAGGAACAAAGAAGAAAATAGCAAAGGCCCGCAGCTGCCGCAGCCCTGTTAATCTTGTAGGCACAAGCCTTGCCGGCAGCCAGAAAAGCTCCTTCCGAACTGCTCCTGAAGTAGGAAACAAGCAGAAAAAGCCACGTCTTCCCTTGGGACGGTGACGTCATACTAGCAGAAGCCAGCCCTGAGGACAGCTTTTGCGCTTTTTTTTTCTTCCTTCACTCTGACAGGGCTGTGTCTGTAGGCTGGGAGGGACACGTGGCCGGGCACCTTGGAAAATTCAGATCTGCTGCTGTCATATCTGTGGGACTCTCAGACTGCCTCCATAGGTTTGGAGCTGAGAGAGGAGTTTCCCAATTTTTAAAGATAAAAAAGGAGAGTGGGCTCCAAACCTAGCCCGTACATCTTGTTCAGACAGGGGCCGCTTGCAGGCTAGGGCCAGGTCAGGAAGAACCCTTCCTGAGGGCAGAGCTGGGGTCAGGTGGGAACAGAAGGGGCCCAGGAACAGGTTCTGTTAAATTACTGTCCTCAGTCTGTACAGCCCTAGGGACAGGCGTGGGGACATTTTTGGGCCTGTAGGGCTGAATATAGACAACCTTAGCAAGTATGAGAGGGGGACCGGGTACCCAGAGTGGGTCTGTCTGTCTTTTGGGATCCAATTCATCCTGTGGTGGGGCGCCCAGGGCAGGGTGGGTCAGGAGGCTGAGAAGCAGCTCTCTGGAACTGGAGCTGATGGGATGGGAAATGACGGCGCCTTCCAGCATGTTCACAGCACATTTAACTGTGCACGTACTGTGTGGTGCCTTTAAAACAACACAGGCGAACCTTTAACCAGAGGATTATCGTCATCTATGGTGGACAAATGAGGAAACAGAGGACAAGGTAAGCAAGATAGCACGTAGCCTGTGCTCATGCCCTCAGCCACCAGGAGTGTCTGACCCTGTCTCTATGTGCTCGAGGCTTTGTACATCTCTGTGATGTGTGTGTGTGTGTGTGTGTGTGCGTGCACACGCGTGCTTATTGGGTCCTTTAGAGTGTACGACAACAGGACAGGGAGGGATAGTAGATATGGATTTGTATACTCTTTAATAAGAATCTTATTATTTTGGCTTTTTTGCAACATGGTCTCACTATGTATCTCCGGCTGTCCTAGGGCTCACTATGTAGAGCAGGCTAGCTTCCAATTCACAGAGATCCTTTTGCCTCTGTGTGTACTACTATGCCTAGCTAAGACTATTTCATTTTTTAATTGTGGTGAAACAAAGAACTTTAAAGTTGAGAGTATAGCTTAGTGGTAGAGCCCTTGGCTAGTGTACCTGAGGACCTGAGTTCGATCCCCAATATCAGACAAACGAAAGCATAAAACAGTGAATTTACAGCCTTTACTTTATTGAGTGTACCCCACACTGTTACACTGTGTGCACCACGTGTAATAGATTTCTAGAACGTGCCACCTAGTGAAACTGAAACTCTACACACTGAGAAACAGCTCCTCATTTGCTTCTTGCCTAGGCCCTGGTGACCACATCCTATTTTCTGTCTATATGTGTTTGACTGTTCTAGGAACCTTGTGTAAATGGCACCCTGCAGTTTTATCTTCTGTGACTGACATTTAGCATAATGTCCTGAAGTCCCATCTATCTTTTAGACTGTAACTGAATTTTCCTTTTTTTCTTTTTGTTTCCAGAGATGATTTTGTGATATAGTCTAGTCAGGCTGGGAACTCGTTGTGGAGCTCAGCCTGGCTTTAAACTCATGATCCTCTCGCCCCAGCTTCCTGAGTGCCAGGATTGTTGCAGGTGTGGGCAGCTCTGCCTGGTTGAATTTCAGTCTATTTGTGGCTGAAAACGTCCTGGTGTTTATATACTGATCGTCTTTACTGCTTTGTCTGCTGGTGAATATTTAGTTTTGTTTTTTTTTTTCACCTCTTAGCCATTGCTGCAGTAAACATGAACATGTAAAGTATCTTTTCAAAAGTCATTTTCAGTCATTTGGATACATCCCTAGTTTTTAGTCTGTTTGAGCAGCTATAACACAAAACCTTGGACTAGGTAATTTTTTTAAAGTTTTTTTTTTAATTAGAAAAAAAATTATATCTCAGTGTGGTGGTATATGTATGCCTTTAGACACAACACTCAGGTAGCAGAGAAAGGCAGGGAGCTCTGTGGATTCAAGGCTAGCTTAGTCTACATAACAAGTTCCAGACCAGCCAGAAGTACACAGTGAGACCTTGCCTCAAACAAACAAACAAACAAACAAACAACAACAGTAACAACAACAACAGCAAACCAAAAAGCATGGCTGGAGAGGTGGCTCAGTGGTTAAGAGCACTGACTGCTCTGCCAGAGGACCTGAGTTCAATTTCTAGCGACCATATGGTGGCTCACAACCATCTGTAATGGGACCTGATGCTCTCTTATGTCATGCAAATTGAGCACTCATATATGCAAATTAAAAAAAAACATAAAAAACAAAAAACAAAACACACACACACAACTCAAAAGACTTATTTATTTGTTTATGTGGATGATGTTTTGCTGCATGTGCTAATGTGTACCTTTGAGCACCCAGGACCCATGGATGTCAGAAGAGGACATTGGATTCCCTGGATCTAGAGTTACAGGCATTTGTGAGTTGCCATGTGGCTGTGGGAGCTGAACTTGGGTCCTCTACAAGAGCAACGTGTGCTCTTAACCATGGAGCAGTGGCCCCAGCCTCTAGTTCTATTATAAATAATAGAACTTTATTTCCCATAACCTGGAGGCCGGGGAATCCAAGACTGAGGCTCAGCATTTGGTGCCTGGTGAGGGCGTTTTCAGTGTCTTCTGGGAGGAGGGGCACTGTGTCCTCTTGCTGAGACAATCAGAAGGGTGAGCTAGGTATTGCTACAGGAGTCTCTTGGAAGGGACTGCCCATGGGGAAGCCTTCAGGACACTCAGCTTCTAGACTGCTCACCTCTCCCTCCCCACTCCAAGATGGGATTTCTCTGTATAATAGCCTTGGCTGTCCTGGAACTCTTTTTGTAGACCAGGCTAGCCTCAAACCCCTCTCCTCACTCTTCTTCTCACTTCCTCCCCCACTCTTCCACAAGACTCCCCAAGGTCCACCTAATGTTTGGCTGTGGGTCTCTGCATCTGATTGTCCCCACCTCTTAATCACATTGGCCTCCCTTGAAATTTGGAGAAAATGTATTCAAACCACAGCAACCTAGACGTGGGACTGTTAGATTATACATAGTATTATCTTCAAAAATGTTCTGCAACTTCTATTATTATTTTCCAGAGTGGCTGCAGCATTTTATTGAGACAATTTTGAGATATATTCTGCGCTCTCTCCACAGGAGGTCCCTCATGATATCTTAATCAAATCATGAACTCTTCTCTCCCCTGCACACATCTCTACCCTGCTTCCTGTTTACTTCCTGGACTACAAGTATCAAGTCTTCATCGTGGTCTCTTCTGTCAGGAACTCATGTTAAGGCCTGCCACTTGCTTCAAGTTATGGAGTTCCTAAGTGGCTATTCTGAGCATCTATTGCTGTGTAATAAAATACCACACAATCTGGTGGCTTCAGATGGCCTTATTTATCACCCTGCTTCTGAGGGGTGACTGGGTTTGATTGGGTGATTTTTTTTTGGCAGGGGGTTCCAACATGGTTATAGGTAGGTGTCTTGGGGATAGAGCCATCTGCAGGCTCTACTATACTGGCTGTCCAGAACTGCTAGGAGTTCAAGGTCAAGAGGCAAGACAAGGGCCTGCTAAAGGATTCTTTTGGAATAGCATGGGTCACCTCTACCACATTCTAGTAAAAACAGCACTTTCAGGTTCTCTCAATAGGAGAGGTGGAGAGATGAATCATGTTATGCTTTGAATATGAGAGGCCCCCATAAGCTCTTGTTCCCAGATAGTGGTCACAAATTCAAGATGTGGGCCCTAGCTGGAGGAGCTGGCTGATGAGGGCATGTCCTTAGGAACATATCTTGTTCTTAACCCCCTCCTGTCTGTCTCTGTGCTGACTAATTAGCCTCTGTGAGCAGCTTTGCTTCTTTAAGCCCTTGCCATCACAGTACCCTGCTTCTCTACCAGCCCACAGCGATGGAGCGAGCTGTCCCTGTACTGAAAGCCGGAGCCCAAATACCATGCAGCAGAAGAACATCTGGACAGGGAAGGTTGGGTTTTTTCCTGGTTTATTTGTTTGTTTGTTTGGTTTGTTTTGTTAGGCTTCAGGGCCAGGATATAAACTAGTATGGTTTGAGAACTCCTAATTGTAACTTCCATTTTGCCTCTACTGAAGACAAATAAAGAAGACTGATCGTTTCTAGAGGATTGGAGGGTGAGCTGGAGATAATGAAAAACATAAGGCTGACTTATTAGGGTCCTGTGTTTAAGTCCAGACTGATGTGGCCTCAACTGATCCCCAAATGTAGAGTCAGCAGCCTTGACAGGGACCTGGAAAGCTCAGAGCAGCAATCACAAAGCATGTTTGGGATCACCAGAAACAACCCAGAGGGGCTAGCCAGATGGTCCGGCAGTAAAGGTGCTTGCCTTTGCCAATCCAGCTGTGGAAGGAGAGAACTGATTCCCCAAAGTTGTCCTTTGACTTCTGTATGTGTGTTGTCAGGGCTAGCTTGAGCAACTCAGTGAGCCCCTGTCTCAAAAGAAAAGGCAAAGTGAGGGTGCTGTGTGTATCTCAGTGATAAGAGTCCTTGCCTAGTATGAGTGGGATTCCAGGGTGAATCTCCAGCATTGAAAACAAAAATAGTCTCTGGAGAGACATTGGAGGATTGTGAGTCCAAAAATTATTCTAGATTTCCAAGACAGGCCGAAGATGCCAATTAAAAGTGTCCTTGTAGGAGAGAGTAGTTGAAACACACCTCTTACTGGAGATGTGACGAGGCAGGGAGATTTGAAGGTTCTGCCTTTGGAGAGATGTGGCCACAAGCCCAGGAATGCCAGAGGCCACCAGAAGCAAAGATTCTCCCCTTGAGAATCCCCTGGACACACTGATTTTGGTCCCATCACATTGATTTCACCTTCTTGGCCTCTATACCTGGATCTGAAAATAAATGTGTGTGGCTTCAAGACTCCCAGTTTGTGGCAACTTACAATAGCTCCCACCAGCTGCGATAAATCCATGTCAGACAGCGCTGGAG
Source organism: Grammomys surdaster (assembly GCF_004785775.1). Classification (NCBI taxonomy): domain Eukaryota; kingdom Metazoa; phylum Chordata; class Mammalia; order Rodentia; family Muridae; genus Grammomys; species Grammomys surdaster. The sequence goes on from NW_021604587.1 coordinate 4,774,903, forward strand.
AATGGGCTTATAAACTTAGTCTGGCAGGCATTTAAACAAAGGCTTAGCAAAATCCCTGAGTGCAATCGTGTGTCTAGGGGACTTGTGAAGATAGGTTGCACAAGTGTTGTAAAGTGTTTGACATCAGGGAGTCTGTGTCAAGAATTCAAGGAGTATGCCGAACGGTGGTGGTGCATGCCTTTAATCCTAGCACTTGGGAGGCAGAGGCAGGCGTATTTCTGAGTTTGAGGCCAGCCTGGTCTACAGAGTGAGTTCCAGGACAGCCAGGGCTACACAGAGAAACCCTGTCTCGAAAAAAAAAAAAAAAGAATTCAAGGAGTCTCTTGGTTGTTATTGAGAAACACTAGAGGGCTAGGCCTATCTCTGCAAAGATCCAAGGTTCAGTGACTTCCAAGATGAAGATGGTTGAGAACCACCCCTCCCCCCATGACCTTAAATATACGTGCAACACAGCCTTGGAGAGACAAGAAGACACAAAAGGTGTTTGAATAGGTTGGCCTTTAAGGATGATGCCTCTAAAATAAAACCATCAAGGAAGTTGGAGTTTAAGGAGACGTGTCTTGTCATTTGAGGGTCTGACTAGTCAGTACCTGGTGTAAAGTGGGGCTCAGATATAGACTCAGGGCAGCAGGGATGTTTGTAAGAGAAACAGAATTTAGTGTTTTGTAGGAAGGCAATGTCTGGGGAGGAATGGTTCTCAGGTACTCCAATCTCACCAGAGCTGGCCTGCTTTGTTTAATTTTTTTAACATCCTCCCTACTCTTCAAATGAGTGACAGAAGAAAGGAAGGAGGAAGGAACAGTGGGGGAGGGGAGAACAAGCATGCAGGTATAGCCTCTGCATGCCTCTCTATGTCCAGTCTTTGTGAGCAGGCACATCTCTGGGTTTATTTCCAGAATATTAGCCATATAACAAACACCATGAGATAAATCATGCTGGGCAATGAACCCAGGCCCGAAAGCAGATCAACTAGTTCTAATTACATTCATTTATTTTCTGTTTGGGCTGCGGCATGGGATGTATGTGGGGGTTGGAGGACAGCTTGCCAGAGTCTGTTTTCTTCTTCCATCAAGTGGTTCATTGGGATTGAACCCAGATTGTCTCCCAAACTCCAGAAATTGTTGTTTAGTGTCTCTTAGCTTCTTCAGGTCAGGAACCTGGGATTACTTTATTTTAGTTCTGGCTTTGAGCTTCTGGTCTGCAGGACGTAACCCTGTATTCTACACACACACACACACACACACACACACACACATACACACACACCACACCACTTACACACACACTACATACACACACTACACACACACACACACTACATACACACACATACTACACACTACACACACACACACTACATACACCACACACACACTACACACACACACTACACACACACACACTACACACTACACACACACACACTACACACACACTACACACTACACACACACACACTACACACACACACACTACACACACCACACACGCCACACATACCACACACACACACACACTACACTCTACACATACCACACACACACACACACACACACCTGTCCAGGGCTCCATTGAGGTCATAGGACTAGTTTCCAAAATGGCTCCCTCCATGGATGGTGAAGCCATGCTGACCGTGGGCAAAAAGTCTCCACTTTTTATTCCCAGACCTATCTACAGAATGAATGACAACTCTCCCAAGTGAGTGATCCCAAAGACTGAGGCAGAAGCCACTGTGTCTTTTACGAGCAGGACACTTTCTGCCATTCCTACAACAGATTATACAGGTGAGCTCCGTTCAGCATAGGAGGGAGCTTCCATGGGTCCAACTTCCGGGAGGTACGGTGTACCACTGAAGGCTGGTGGTCTCCAGAACAGTGGAAAAGGCTGTCATGTGGCTAGAGGGTCAGGGTGAACAGGAGCTGTCTATACTGATGGGATCTGCTCTGGTCAGGTCAGCCAAGTGCTGGCTCCAGTGAAGAGAAGGAGAGAGCCTGTCTTTCCTCCATGATGCCCATGCAGCTTCTGCCCACAAATGGCAGGGAGTAGAGGCCTCCTTTGGGCACTGCTGGATCCTGTTACACTGTCACTGAGCAAGACAAGAACTGTGGAGCCTGTGGCAGGAGACAATGGCCTCCATTGAGGAATTATGACGTAAAGGAACCAGCCAAGCCCACAGCCACCATTCAGGAAACAATAGATGTTTCAAGAGGGCCCAGGGTGCTCCCAGGAGAGGCACATCACCAGCTCTGGCAATCCTTCCCCTCTCTCAGGTCTCCGACACTGTGCCAAAAGAAAAATCTCTCCTGGATCTGTCTGAAAAGGTCAGTCGTTATGAATATCTTAGAAATCTGGCTTCTGATCTTCATGCAATTTGCCCTTGCTCAGTTTAGGGTGGTACTTTCCTGATTCATTTTCCAAGTCTGTAAAAGGCACCCACCTATGTGCTGGCACCAGGGGTAGGTGGGGGAAAGCATGTGAAAAGGTTTGAGGGTGGTTTGTGACAACTTTGTTTCTTTCCACAGCCCCTGCCTTGGCATCTCATGTCCAGTAGAGTACTGGGCGATGCCATAGCTTAAGAACCTTATGTGAATCCAGCCATTTGTCTGTCAGCTGGGGGATGGGGTGTTCTTTGTTCTTGGGCTTGAGCAGAGCTCCCAGCTGTACCCAGGGTCTGGCTGTATTGTTGTCTTATGTTGTTAGGAGTAAAGATACAATTCTGCAAGCATGTCTGACAGTCACAATGGAGAGGGGGAGGAAGCCCCCTTCTCAGAACCTTAGCTGGAAGCCACTTGACAAAGTATTTGCCTCTCCAGTTAGGTAGATCTGGGGATTCCTGATGGCAGTATGGGGAAATGGCCTTTCTGGGAAGGCTTCTGTTGATCTGGGGCTCGAGGATCAGTTTGCTCTGGAAAGCCACCTGGAGTGCCACCTGGAGATTCTGTGATGTCAGCTGTCCAGGTGAGCACAGGCAGCTATTCTGATCTGAGCTTAGCCACTGACGTAGGGTGTGACCTTTGTAAGGTAGTGTGCATCTCTTTGTGCAAGGGCTGGCTGGCATTTCTGTGGATGTATCCCCTTCCTGCAATGCTTTTGGGGAACTGCCTGCTTTCTTCCCTCCTTTAAGCAGTCAGTGAGGACGTTGCAGGACTGGAGACGGAGTTGCAGGGAACACACGAACCGCCATTATGCTCCATACCTTCATTTACTTGAATGTATGAGGCCATACATTTGCCTTTTGAAGGGAAATAGTTGACAATATTGTAAAAAAACAGCAATCATAAACCTGTACAAATTGCTGCTCCCCAGTTCCACTCACCTGGTGACTTCTAATTGGACTGTAGACTCTCAGGGCATCTGTGCTAGAGACGTCCCATTTGCACCTGGGCTTTGCCTGGTCCCCCATCTATCTATTCAGCTAAGTGTCTTGGGATGCTGGATCCTAAAGCCTGCATCAGTGGGTTCCTAGGATGCTGTTCTAGGTCCTCATAGATAGTACTTGGGGACAGGGAGAGAGAGTCAGGATGTCTCCCTCTCCATAACCTCTCCCTTTCTGAGCCCCTGTTGTTTGGGTCCATCTCCTGGCCAAGGCCACAATTTCTGACTGGGGCCCTCTCTGTGCTGCCATCTTTTCTGAGTTCCCGTAGTTCTTTCCTCACCTTTGGGAGGGTTCCCTAACGTTGCTGGCCATGGGATGAGCTTTCTATTGTCTTATAAACTGACCTGCATCTTTGTATATAGTCTCCATTAAACCCTTCTCAAACCACCCAGGTGAGTGTGCTGTTTGCATTCCCGATGCTGGTCCACTTGACCGTTAAAGTCTTGTTTTGAACAGGGTCTTGTAACTCTCTGCCATGTTCTTTTCTTTTTAAGGCCCCAAGGAAAACCTAAAGCTGCGCTGGAATGGCTGCTGTTTGAACTTGAAAGCCCAGAGCTGGCCTGGGGCAGAGGGCAGGTTGGCTTTGTGTCTTTCTTCAGAACAAAATCAACTGAGTTTTAAAAGTCTTGTCCGTGGGAATAACTGAGGGTACTTTCATCCCTGAGGGGACTATGGCAGACTGCTCAGAATAAATCAGACTTATTCTGAGAAGGGAAAGGAAGAGGAAGGTGAAGGGTAGGGAAGGAAGCTAAATTATCTGTTACTGCTGTGAACCTCAAATAGCCAGATTGGTCGGGTGTGGTGCTGTACACCAGAGGCTGGAACATCGCTGTGAATTCAAGGCTAACTTGGTCTACGTAGTGAGTCTAGGCCGGCCACAGCTAGATAATGAGTCCAGGCCAGCCATGGTTAGATAGTGAGATGTTGTCTCAAACCAGAACAAGAAGAACAACAAAACCACCAGATCGAAGAGTGTGTGACAGCAACTTTCCTGGTTCCTGAGGACTCCTAGGAGAAGGCTCCAGGGAAATAACTCCTGCTCCAAATTCCAGAGATAGTTACTAAGGAGACATCCCAGGTGAAGGGACAAGCCAACGAAACAAACACCGGTAGCAAGTCCAGTGGAATGCTATGGGATTGCTCACAGTGGAAGGATGTCAACTGTGCAGAGACACGTGATGAGGACAGTTTGAATGTGTCTGTTAAATGTATGCATTCCAAACATAAACCCCAGTGTGTCTGTGTGGGGAGTCGACATCTCCGCCCTCAAGGCTTAACATAGCTTGGGGTTGGGTTTGTTGTCTTGAGAGTGAGTTGTAAGATGAGTTCAGCCCCCTCTTATTCTCATCCTCATTCCCTTCCACCTTCTGCCATGAGCCAATGACACAGCAGTGGTTTTTTTTGTTTTTTTTTTTTTAAGATTTATTTATTTTATGTATGTGAATATACTGTTGCTGTCTTCAGACACACCAGAAGAGGGCATCAGATCTCATTACAGATGGTTGTGAGACACCATGTGGTTGCTGGGAATTGAACTCAGGACCTCTGGAAGAGCAGACAGTGCTCTTAACTTCTGAGCCATCTCTCGAGCCCCGACCCAGCAGTTTTAAAGCTTCCTGCTAGCTGTTACATGCTTGGGCTCCCTACCCTTTAGAATCACGAGTTAAAATGTCTGTTGGGTATAAATTACCCAGATTTTTGAATTCTCTTATAGGGGCAGAAGACAGGCTAAGAGGCAATAAAAGCTGGCTGAGGGGTGAGCATGAGCCCGATTTTGTGTAAAGTAAACGGCCTGTGTTTATTTAGTATGTAAAATCCCATCAGCTTGGGTGAGCCATATGAAGGCTATGTGAGAGGTTTGGGAGAGATATGGGACCAAAAGAAGCAGCCATGACACATGCCTTCGGGCTTTATTGTTGTCTAGAGCCCAGAGCCTCTTGAACTCTGCCTCTCCATCTCTTCTCTGGGCCAGTATGAAGAGGGGATTAGTTATGTGCCAGTCCCAGAATGCTCAGCCTTACTGTCATCGTGGGATGACATGAGGTTGTCTGGGCCAACAACTGAACAGTCGTACTTGGCTTGCGTGAGGTAAGGGGAAGGGGGTATTTGCTTAGATCCGTCTGGCTGCCAACAGTGTGGACCACATCAGGAGACAAGAACAACACAGCATGCATTAGTACACAGGCAATCTTTATAGAGGGACTGCTCTCAGCTGAGTGGGACCCAAGAGTCCCAAGGCCCTCTTCCTGGAGGGATCATGGATGAGTTTCCAGCACTTGATCAGAGAGGGAGCCTGCAGAGGTCACTGCACAGAGCCTCCACCAGATTTGTGGTGAGGGAGGAAGAAACGTGGTGTATGTGGTGGATAGCACTCTCCTTCTCCACTCCATCTCCTACCATTGTCTCCTATTGGTTGGATCCAGTGAGAGAGGAGGACTGAGAAGCTAGGCCATTGCATCTCCACTTGGGTCCTGAGCTGCTTGTGTGTGCAGATTGGTGGGAAGGGGGGAGGAACAGGAGCTTTCTAGAAAAGCCAGCGAGTATCTAGAGCCAGGAGTTAGAGCTGACAGGGGAGGGGTGGTGGGCAGTCCTTTTGCTCTGTCCCCTGGAATTGATGACACAGTATCTCTCAGCCATGTCTCCCTCCTCCTCTGGCCCTTTCTTCACATCCTTTCCCTTGCACAGGGTCTACTCCCCTCTCTGTCCCCACAAGGTGAGACTAAATAGAGGAGAATGGTAACAGGGGCCCCCCGAAATGATTTACAGTGCCTGAGTCATTGCCATCTACACTTAACAGACACAGGACTACATTTGTTGAAAGAAATCAAGGATGAGAGCCCTGCTAGGCAGAAGACACTGGATGATGTGTCACTCCAAAGCAGATCCCGAGATTGGCACTTTCTTGACTCCCATAAGCAAGAGAGGAAATGGAAGGAGGAGAGGAGAAGCCAATGGTGAACACTTCATGTTGGATACCCGTGTGGACACGTGGGTCTCCTCCATACTGTTGGAATCATGGAGGGAGCCAGGCAGATACGTCAGAACCGTCCTGCTAAGGAAGGAGAAGAGGGGAGGCTGCAGTATTTTCTCATTGGATCCAGACCCTCCTCAGTGAGGTTTGCTCCTGTCTTCCTTGACTTATGGTCACTTGTGGGCTGGTCTTAGTACAGGCTGAGGGGTTTTATGGAGTGAAACCTGCAGTGTAGACATGGAAGGAAAGCTCCTTTTGGGCTGTCCACAAAAGTACAGGTGAGCAGTGGAGAATCCTGGGCCAGGCAGTAGCTGTACCCAGGTACCTAATAGAGAAACAGTCTTCCCAATTGAGTACCACACATTTTGGGCACCTGCTGTGCTCATGAGAGCACATGGCTTGCATCAACCCTTGGCCCAGCACGGGAGCCATTGCTATGGAGACAGATGTCCCTGGGATCCTGTTTAACATCGATGTCAAGCACTATAAAACTGCATAATTGAAACTGCCTGGCACACAGAAGATACTCACTAAAGTGTGATGAAGTGTGTTACAGTGTGCTAAAGGAACGTTTCTGCCAGTGGAAGGGGTTGGGGAGATGGAGGGACACAGAGGACTTGACAGTCTGGGGAGCTCTGACTCTGGTGGGGCCCAATTTCTTCAGAGCATTCAAAGGCTGGTGGAGCTGGGCCTGGTGGTACGGTCCTACTCATCCCAGCTCCTGAGGAGGAGAATAGAGAGGTAAAGGTCTGACTGGGAAACTTCGAGAGAGACTTTAAGTCAAAATGAAAAATAAAAAGAGGGTTGGAGATACAGCTCATTGACAGGGTGCCTGCTCAGCATTTGTAAGGCTCTGGGGTCAAGGTTCAATCCTAGTACTTGGAGAATAAAGACCTATTCGGCTGAGCAGCAAGGATCCAGGAGAGGAGGGAAAATGGACCTAATGGACAACTTTGGTTTAATGGACAACTGCGATTTCCCATATTGAGTATGGGAAGACTCTGATTAGAAAAGAGTAAGATAGAACCCTTCAACTACCCAACTGAACCGAGACTGGCAGCTGCTCATCCACTGTAGGAAAGCCTAGAGGTGGCCACAGCTTGCTAGCACACTGGAGTCCTTCAGGGTCAGTGTGGGCATCTCCTTGTCTCCTCAGCTTCCCTGGCAGCCTCCTGGGAAGCTTTGATGACTTGATGTCTGCCTGGTGGAGGAAGGGAGGCTGTTGGCCCACCAGACAGGCCATACAGAGCAGCCTTTATGCCCTGTGGCCTCCAGGAGGTGTAGGCTGTTTGCAGGCTCAGCGTTTGCTGGCCTGCAACACAGGCACTCTTTGTGGTGCCCAAGATCCAGGAGGCATGGGAGGCCCAGGGGCAGGTTCCTGGGGGACAGCTTCTAGGTGGCATGTTGGGGATAAAATGAAGGCCTCAGCAAGAGATTTGGGGGTAAGGCACAGATGTGTGTGTGTGTGTGTGTGTGTGTGTGTTTCTTCTTCCGAGAAGATTCCTGATTCCTTTGAACTAGCCTGAAGATTCCATGCAGCAAACAGACACCAGACCTTCTGACCTGGCCTAAGCAAAGGCCTTCTGATTTACATCTTTGCTAACTAAAGTTGTCTATCACCCATGACCCCCAGAGTCTTCTTCTGGACTTTAAACATCTCTAGAGCCAAGGTTTCAAATGCAAAACCACAAATATTTATTGGATCTTCTCTGGTGGGATTCCTGGGAGCTGAAGTGGACTGTACCTCTAAGGCCCTGGCCTCCCAAGGCCTGGATTCCCTCCTTTTTGGCTGATTTTCCTTGCTCTATTGTTAGCTATTTCTATTTTTCTGGTGGAAATTCTCTATGATAGTTAGGGACAGTTTGCTAGCCGCTGAGTCACATAGGGTACCACGCTCAGAAGTGTCCTAGAACTAGCTCTGTAGACCAGGTTGGCCTTGAACTCACAGAGATCTGCTTGCCCTTGCCTCCTGATTGCTGGGATTAAAGGTGTGCTCCACTACTGCCCAGCAAAAAATTTATTTTTTAAGTAATTGTTTCATGCGCCAGTGAGATACCTCAGTGGGCAAAGGCACTTGCTGCCAGGACTAACGCCTGGAGTTCAATTTCTAGGACCCATGTGATGGAAACAGAGAATCAATTCCCACAAGTTGTCCTCTGACCTCTACACATATGTGATGGCACATACTCATGTATGTGCACATACACAAAATAAACAAATATAATAAAACAATTGCTTTATTATACTTATATGTATTTACTGTGAATTTTTTAAATAATACAGAAAAATATAAAGAAGGTAAAAAAAAAATCTCCCATGGCACTATCAGCATTCTTAGCTTTTTGGTAAATATTGGTTTTTGTTTGTTTGTTTGTTTTATTTGTATGAGTACGTAGAGAGAATCTCTTCTGTACTGTGTGGAAGCATCACCTGTCAATAAAAAGCTGATGGCCTATTAGCAGAGGCAGGAAATAGAAGGTGGGAGTTCCGATAGAGAAGGATTGGAACTCTGGGAGTTAGACAGGGGCTGGAGATTGGCTCTGAACTCTGAGGAAGTCAGACACATGAAACTGAGGAAAGGTAACTAGCCATGTGGTAGACATAGACTAGAATAAACAGGTTAAATAAGTTAAGGGCTAGCTGGAGAATGAACCAAAGTGTATGGCCTAGGCATTTATTCATAAATAATTAAGATTCAGAGTCATCATTCTGGAAACAAAGAGGCTGGGTAGAAAAGCTCACAGCCACACGAGTGCTCTGCCTACATGTTTGTATGTGCACTGCATGCCTGGTGCCCATGGAGGTAAGAAGGTGAAGGATCCCCTGGAATTGGAGTGAGAGATGGTTGTGAACCACCATGTGGGTGCTAGGAACTGATTGAACCCAGGTTCTCTGCAAGAGCAGCAGTGAGGCATGGGGCATCTGTCCAGCCCCAGTGAGTACTTAAAAAAACATTAAAATTTTTTGGAGAT